>NC_132904.1:54858934-55173934 GCF_047675955.1 Chlorocebus sabaeus
AAGCTAAAGAAATCACAAGCATTCCTATACACCAATAATACACAAACAGCCAAATCATGAGTGAACTTCCATTCACAATTGTTACAAAGAGAATAAAATACCTAGGAATACAACTTATGAGGGATGTAAAGGACCTCTTCAAGGAGAACTACAAACCACTGCTCAAGGACATGAGAGGACACAAACAAATAGAAAAACATTCCATGTTCATGGATAGCAAGAATCAATATCATGAAAATGGCCATACTGCCCAAAGTAATTTATAGATTCAATGCTATCCCCATCAAGCTACCATTGACTTTTTTTCACAAAATTAGAAAAAACTACCTTAAATTTCATATGGCACCAAAAAAGAGCCCATATAGCTAAGGCAGTCCTAAGCAAAAAGAACAAAACTGGAGGCATCATGCTACCTGACTTCAAACTATACTGCAAGGCTACAGTAACCAAAATAGCATGGTACTGGTAGCAAAACAGATATATAGAACAATGGGACAGAACAGAGACCTCAGAAATAACACATCTACAACCATCTGATTTTTGACAAACCTGACAAAAGCAATGGGGAAGGGATTCCCTATTTAATAAATAGTGTTAGGAAAACTGGCTAGCCATATGCAGAAAAGTGAAACTGGACTCCTTTCTTACACCTTATGCAAAAATTAACTCGATGCATTAAAGACTTAAATGTAAGACTTAAAATTATTGAAAACTCTAGAAGAAAATCTAGGCAATACCATTCAGGACATAGGCATAGGCAAAGACTTCATGTCTAAAACACTGAAAGCAATGGCAACAAAAGCTGAAATAGACAAATGGGATCTAATTAAACTGAAGAGCTTCTGCACTGCAAAAGAAACTATCAGCAGAGTGACAGGCAACCTACAGAATGGGAGAAAATTTTTTCCATCTGTCCATCTAGCAAAGGGCTAATATTGAGAATTTACAAAGAACTCAAACAAATTTACAAGAAAAAAACAACCTCATCAAAAAGTGGGTGAAGGATATGAACAGACACTTGTTAAAAGAAGACATTTATGCATCCAAGAAACATGAATAAAAGCTCATCATCACTGGTCACTAGAGAAATGCAAATCGAAACCACAATGAGATACCATCTCATGCCAGCCATAATGGCAGTCATTAAAAAGGAAACAACAGATGCTGGAGAGGATGTGGAAAAATAGGAATTCTTTTACACTCTTGGTGGGAGTGTAAATTAGTTCAACCATTGTGGAAGACAGTGTGGCAATTCCTCAAGTTTCTAGAACCAGAAATACCATTTGTCCCAGCAATCGCATTACTGGGTGTATAGCCAAAGGATTATAAATCTACTATATTCTACTATAAAAACACATGCACACATATATTTATTGCAGCACTGTTCACAATAGCAAAGACTTGGAACCAATCCAAATGCCCATCAGTGATAGACTGGATAAAGAAATGTGGCACATATACACCATGGAATACTATACAGCCATAAAAAAGGTTGAGTTCATGTCCTTTGCAGGGACATGGATGAAGCTGGAAACCATCATTCTCAGCAAACTAACACAGGAACAGATAACCAAACACCGCATGTTCTCACTCTTAAGTGGGGGTTGAACAATGCGAGCACATGGACACAGAGAGGGGAACATCACACACCTGGGCCTGTCGGGGGATAGGGGAGGGATAGCATTACGAGAAATACCTAATGTAGATGACAGTTTGATGGGTGCAGCAAACCACCATGGCATATGCATACCTATTTGGCAAACCTGCACATTCTGCACATGTATCCTAGAACTTTAATAAATAAAAATATATAGAAAGTAATAATTTTAACTGTTTTACAGTTGTAACATTTTTAAATGTTATATATGACAGTAGGAACATATCCAGACCTCTGGATTAATGATACAGTCCATGGGCAGTTCATTCTTGTGTGTGGTTTCCTTGAGGCATAAGATTGCAGTTGGAAAAGGGATGTCTGCCCTGGAGGAAAGGTTAACTGAGCCCCTAGACTAAATAAAATATTTCTTCCCAAAAGGGGTATGGGACATTCTAGCATCACTAAAAACAAGTGAGAAAAGACAGTTCCCCCAGATAGGCAGCACAAAGGAGGAGTAAACCTCCTGGTTATGGGCACTACATTTATCCCCATTATCTGGCAGGATTTGGAGGATAATTGCCCAGGAAAAGACGTAAGCATTGAGTAGGCTGCTCCAGTGTCCAAAAGAAAACTTATAGTCCTACCTGCCACATCCAAAGCATTCCTTGGCTCTGTCCCTTCAATAGTGATGTTTGATCTGGGAGCCAGCTGGAGTGTAGGCCACTTCAGCTCAAGGTCAGGGATTCTCTGCCAGGAGCCCTCCAGCCCTCAGGGCAGTCCTATTCCCAGTTGCCAGGTTTGTGGTGGAGGGGGGCAAGCCATGCAAGGCTTTTTCCCATCTGTCCCATTGATGCAGTTGGCCTTCCAGTGGCCTGGCTTCTTACACCAATGGCGATTATTTGGGAAGATATTCCTAGGGCAAATTGGAGGGAGCTGGTGGACTTCTAAGACAGCCAATAGTTGGAGCTGCCACTTTTCCATTTGCCTCTCCTTTTCCTGAGCCCTTTCTTCTTCCTCCTGGTCCTTGTTGTAAAAGACCAAGGCAACTGTTTTGAGACTGTCGGGCATAGGGGTATTGGGGTCCAATGGTAGCTTTTGGAGTTTGCTCTGAATATCTGGGGTTGCCTGAGTTAGGAAATGGTCCTGTAGGACCAGTTGCCCTTCTGATGTCTCTGGGTCTAGGTTAGTATGTTTCACTAGGGCCTCTTGTAGCCTCTCTAGGAAAGTGATGGGGTTTTCAAGACGACCTTGATCTGTTAAGGCAAATGTATTATAGTTCACAGCCTTTGTTCTGCTAGCTTTTATCCCTTCTACCAGGCAGAGGAACATGTGGTTCCTTCCCCATATACCTCCCTGGGTATTGTAATCCCACTTGGAGTTAACCTGGGGAACTGTGATGGCTCCTACAGGGTAGCCACCAGGGTCAGTCATGCGCATTGGATTTGCAAATTGTTGGGCCACCTCCGTAATGGAATCACTTTCTCCCTTAGACAGAATTTGCCCTAGTATGACTGAGAAATCCCTCCAAGTGAGTTCAAATGTTAATCCCAGTTTACAGAACCCTTTGATGTATCTGTCAGGGTCTTCCATAAACTCCCCTAGTTCTACTATAATTTGGCTCAGGCCTTACATAGTGAATGGAGTCTGGGCCCTAGTGGGTACACTGGGGCTACTGGCCTCTTGAAGGGGGCATGACCTAAGAGGGTGGTATCCAGATGATAGCCCTGGATATGGAGGGGCTATGGGCCTGGGAGACTAGAATATAATGAGGTAGAAGGGGCAGTGGGGTTTGAGCTGTCATCTTTTGCCCTTCTGGGGCTTGAAACCAGGGTATACCCAATAAGGAGTGTCCCGAACCAACCAGAGGGGGCTGTCTGACTATGGCAGCTATCATCACTAGATCCATTTTACAAGCCCAACAAAGGTCAGGGTTGTTTTACAGGGCTATGAAGGCCTCTACATAGGGGATTTCTATCCATATTCCCTGCTGGTGGCAAAGTAAATCTAGTTGATAGATTATGTTAATATTTTGGTTTTCTGTCCAAGATTCCTGGTCTTGGAGCACAGTTGTATTCAACTCAGGCTGTGTTACAGAAAAACATTAGCCTTTTCCTTTATAGGGTTTTGGAGTCAAACTTTTCCCAGTTCTTGAGAATGCATCTGAGGGTTGTGTCCTGTGGTATGAAGATGGAATTACCCATCTGTAAAGAGAGAATAGACAAGAAAAAAAGTGTCTTCTCTTCCTATTATCCTGAATAGGACACCCCCCATTTGTCCTTAGGGTTCTGGAATGAGCTGATCTTACCATGTACCCTTAACTTCAGTACCCTCTTTTCACAGAAGAGATACCAGAGTGAACAGAGAGCCCTCTCCTGTTCATCCGTGGGGTTCCGGGAAGAACTGGTCTTACTATTTACCCCTAACCTTGCCTTCATCTCTGTTCTAATGATAATCTGTTAACTTGGGACCAGCCTCCGTCTCTGTCCTATGGGTCTCTTGTGCCGGCGGCCTTGCGCCATCCTATATTCTTGCCTCCATGACCTTACAGTGACTCTCACTTGGAGCATTCGAGCAACAAAATGATTATCCCTTTTCTCAGATTCCCATTTCCCTTGTTCTCTAACTAGACAAGAAACCTGTTTTTCAGCTAACTGCTGCAAGGGGGCTGAACTTCCCTCCCTTCAAATATGACCTTGAAGATCTTGATGAATATTGAGAAAGGCATGGAAGTGATTAGAGAAATGGAAGCTCCAGGAGGAAGTAGGAAAAAGCCAGAGGAATAATCATGGAAACCTTTCTTAGGCTTCCAAAAACAGCAATCCCTTGGATTTGAGAGGGCAACATTTATTTGTCTTCTTAACATAAAGTAGTAACCTCTGGAGGACTTAGGGCTTGATGTAAGAATTCACAAATGGCAAAGGAAGAATTTCCCCTCCTCCCGAAGGGGTGCTAACTCAAAAAAAGCAGGTAGATGGGGTCCTTAAAGGGCTAGAATGAGGCCCTATGCGGGCAGGAAACTACTTCAGAAGTCACCGGAAAATTCAGCCCTGGACCGTAACAGAAACGAAAAGCATATGGTAAGTCATAAGGAGCTGACTGGGGATCCAATTAGTGTCTGTCCTAGCAGTGTGCCAACAGACAGAGGAAGGATTAGAGGTCATCTGAGCTGGTAGGGTAAAAACTAGTATAAGTCTCGAGATATCCACAAGGGAGCCCATGTTTTTGCTGCTGCGCAAATTCCGCAAGAGCTGAGGGTGTACCAATAACAGTTACATGGCATGCAAAGTGAAAGCAAAAGAGGCTAACTTGCCTCGAGGTGGACAGTCCGAAGGGTGTACAAGGCCATTTCAGAATACACACAGAAAACGGGAGAATAGGTGGTGTGGGTTTTTGGGAAAGAGCCAATTTTAGTTGAAAAAGCAGAGGAAACCCCAGACATTGCACAGTTTTAGGCTTTAGCCTTACCACTCTCATGAGCCTCTTGTCTCGGAGAACCTTTGTGTCTCAGGTCAAGGATCTTACCTGTGAAGGACTCCAAGGTCCTTCCTACCCCTGTGAGCTACCCATCAGCAGGAGCTGAGAGATGAGCTTGGGGAACAGAGCCACTGTGGCCGAGAAGAATTGTTCTGGGGGGTGGTTAGTAAACCGGAGAATGAAAAGAGCAAACAAAACTGTGTACAAGGGTTAAACACCTCCAGCCAAAGAAGGTGAGGCATAGAGATGTCTTACCACTGCGGAAGCATATTCGAATCATGTGGCACCAAAGTATGTTAATATTAGGGAATGTATCCAAGCCACAGCACCAAAGTATGTTACCAGCAGCAAATCCATACAGGTCTGCAGCAACCTCAATTCTTGCTTCCTCAGAAGAAAGAATTCAACCAAGGAGCATAAGGCAGAGTGAGAGACCAAGACAAGTTTTAGAGCAGGAGTGAAAGTTTATTTAAAAGCATTAGAGCAGGAATGAAGGGAAGTAAAGTACACTTGGAAGAGGGCCAACCAGACGACTTGAGAGATTAAGTGCACTGTTAGAGCTTTGACTCGGGATTTTATATGTTGTCATGTGTTCAGGGTCTTGCATCTCTCCTCCTTGGATTCTTCCCTTGGGGTGGGCACTCCACATGCACAAAGACCTGTAAGCATTTGGTAGGGGTCACATGTGCCATGTGTTTACTGGAGTTGTACGCATGCTCACTGGAGGCATTCTTCCTTTACCAGTCCAAATGTTCCTAGAGGGTCATATACCAGTTAAACTCTGCCATTTTGCCTCTTAGTGCACAGGCATGAGCCCACTCTCCAACTCCTGAGATTTTATCAGGAAGCTGCTAATCACCAGTTTCAGATGTTTCTGCCTATTGGAAGATTGCCTTTCCCTGGCATCAGCTATGACCAATTATTATTTTAGAGAGACAGTTTAATAATCACCTGACCATCACCTGATGGTTGCCTGACATTCTTGGTGGTGGCGTGGGAGTGAGGGGGTCCTCTCCTTCCCTGCTCATGTCTGGCTAGCTACCTGCTGTAAAATGAGACATCAATCAATATGCATAAAATGTACATTGGTACGGTCTGGAAAGGCGGGACAACTCAAAGCAGAGGAGGGGGCTTCCAGGTCCTAGGTATATAAGAGACAAAAGGTTGCATTCTTTTGAGTCTCTGATTAGCCTTTTACTGAATACACAATTTACATGTGAGTGGCAGATAGAGGAATAGTCACTTAAGTCTTAGTCTGGCTTAGTGAAATAATAGGGCAGAGGAAGCAATCAGATACACATTTGTCTCGTAGGAGTACAGGGATGACTTTGAGTTTTGTCTGTCCTTTGTCCACAAGGAATTTCCTTGTGGGCAAATTGTGAGGGAGGTATGGGACGTATGTAGCTTTTTTTTTTTTTTTGAGACGGAGTCTTGCTCTGTTGCTCAGGCTGGAGTGCAATGGTGCAACCTCGGCTCACTGCAACCTCCGCCTCCCAGGTTCAAGCGATTCTCCTGCCCCCGCCTCCCGCGTACCTGAGGTTACAGGTGTCTGCTACCACACTGATTTTTATATTTTTAGTAGAGACAAGGTTTCACCATGTTGGCCAGGCAGGTCTTGAACGCCTTACCTCAAGTGATCCACCTGCCTCGGCCTCCCAAAATGCTGGGATTACAGGTGTGAGGCACCACATCCAGCCTTTTTTTTTTTTTTTTTTTTTTAATCTTTGTAGCTATCTTATTTAGGAATAAAATAGGAGGTAGATTTTCCTGGTGCAGTTTCTAGCTTGACTTCCCTTTGGCTTGGTGGTTTGGGGATCCTGAGATTTATTTTGTTTTCACAACTATATAATCATTGTGCGCCTTACTACCCTCACTCAGTATTATACTTGGGAGAGTTAGTCATGATGATACATATAATGCTAGCTCATTCATTTCCGCTGTTGTTCAAGTGTACCAAAACCTTAGTGGGTTTTTAAAATTCATGTGAAATCCACAAGAATGTATTTTGTGAAATTTGTAGCATTTATTCTTGTGGATTTAATATGAATTTTTAAAACCACTTGAAAATGTATTTAGATTTCTTTAGTCATTATTTCGTTTTTTTCCTTTATTCTAGAAACTATCTGGAGGGTAGCTTTGAAGGGAATAAGGACTGGATTAGGAAAATCACTTATGAAACTATTACATTAATCAAAATGAGCGAAGATTAAAATCTGAACTAAAGATTCTGATGTATCACATGGGATAAGTTGGAAATGATAAGAAGGAATAGCAATTAATAATAGACTGAGGAAATTTGCATGTCACATGAAGAAATAAGCTATGATAAAGGGACAATATAGTATTTTACCTTGAGAAAACAAATGGGGACTCTTGCTTTACTGGATCTGTATGATTAAAGTTGAAGTGATATAAAGAAAGATAATTTGGTTCAGTAATAAACAGGAGAAAATAAGAAATTATGTATTTATTTAACTTCAATGTCATAAGTATGTATGTTGTATTTTCTGGAGTTGCCACTAAAAAAATAGAAAAAGAGTTTATAAATACCATACTAACAGAGGGGATGAAAGAAGAGACAGGAGAAATTGAAAAGAAAGAAAAAAGAGAAGATAGAATAAAAAGCATAAAATAAGATACCACATATATCTCTATATATTAGTGTATATCTCAATAATTACAATAAGTGTAGATGGATTAAGTGAACTAGTTAAAAGACAAAGGTTGTCAGACTAAAATATTTCAGTTACAGACAGTCTCTGATTTATGTTCAATTTAAGATTTTTCAACTTTACAATGGGTTTATTAGGATGTAACCCCATCATTAAATTGCAGAGCATTTGTGTATGCTGTTTACAAGAAGGAGAGAAAGGTTGAAATTAAAAGATGGGAAAAGATATAGTAGGCAAATTTCAACAACAACAAAGCTGGTGTGGTATTAGTAACGTCAGACAAATAGATTCTGCAAGGGTTAGTTTTTAGAACAATGCTAGCATTCTAAAACAGGAACCTAAATACAGGCCTTAGAGATGAAATTGAAAAGAAGGCAATAGTGTATTTCCAAACAACTAATATGTTCAATGAGTATTACCTGATTTGAAGAATAGAGGCAAAACTGGAAGTTTGGGAAAACAAATACTCATAGATTACATGGAATTTACAGTTTAACCTAGTATTTTCCTTCAGAGTCCAAAATTACTGGCTTTTTCTTTCCGTGTATACTGTCTATGATTGTTGACATCACATATAAAATTAAATGCATTTGGTAAGTCCTTGCTCTTATGTTTTCAGGAATTCAAAATGTCCTCAGCCTCTTTTGTGCAGTCCTCACAGAAAATAAGGTTCTCTTCCATTCTGCAAGTTTCCAGAGACTTAGCGATGCTTGTAGAGCCCTGGAATCTTTAATGTTTCCTCTTAAATATAGGTGAGGTTTTCATTTGTTAATTTTATTTATTCCTAAACTACATATCACTTATTGTCGATAAGTCATAATGTTATGGCACAATGGTTTTGAACCACATAGGGGTATTTCACAAAGTTATGCTGTTACATGAGTCATAGTTTTGATAAAATCTAGTCTAGAATTTGAGACTTTCCAAGTTGTCCATTACTGAATGTTGATTAGTGTAAAAATATTTAATTTGAATAGTATTGTCAAAAACTTTTAATTGTCTTTTAACACATTTGGCATAAATGTCTAGTCAGTGCTATTTGATATTAAAGAATTATTAATTTTTAGAAGTTATAATGGTAGAGATTCTATTAATAAAAAGCTCTTATCTTTCTTAGATACCCACTGAAGTATTTATGGGTAAACAATGTGACATCTGGGATTTGCTCGAAAATAATACAGTAGAGAAGAGAAAAAAAGTGGGTAGAGATATATACGTAGCCATGCATTGGTAATTCTCAAAGTTGACAATTACTGCAGGGCTTCATTATAATTTTTTCCTCTGTTTTTTTATGGGATATGTTAAAAAAAATTTCCTAATAAAAACTCAAAAAACAAAACAAAACAGTGATGCCTAATAGTGCTATAACTAGAATAGCATACCTCTAATATACTGTGTAATCAACTGATAATCTAACATCTAGGAAATTAGTTCATATAAACTAGATAAAATTTTAGACTCCAGAATTTCTTTAAAAAATTTTTTTAAATTTAGGTACTTTTCTTAACTTTTTAGATAAGATAGAGAATTATTGGTCCTGGTTTTTTGTTTTTGTTTTTGTTTTTGCCATTCTTATTGAATGCAAAAATCGAGTATAGATAGTGGAATTTGAGTGCTTATTTTATATAGACAAATCATTGCCTCATATTGAGAGTGGAGGCCCTATCAGAGAGTCAGTGTTACTGTCTAATGTCGGGTTTCTATGTAAGGAAAAATGCTTTCAAACAATATTAGAAGACCTAAAGAGACTGCTTGCCTAGAAGAAACAAAGGTTAAGGAAGCAGGCTTGGATTCCATTCACTTTATGTCTTATATCTTATTGTATTTTTCACATGAAGATTTTTAAATCATTTTTTCCAAAATTTTAGTATTAAAAAGCATGAAAACATTATTGATAATTTCTAAACCTAAGTAATATGCAACTTATACAGCATAAAGATGAAAGAAAATATGTTTATGTTAAAGAAAAATATATTTGACACGTATTTTTATTCTTTCCAGTTATCCTTATATCCCTATTCTCCCGGCTCAGCTACTGGAAGTTCTGAGTTCCCCAACACCTTTCATTATTGGAGTACATTCTATCTTTAAAACTGATATCCACGAACTTGTAAGTATTCATCTTTAAAGTTTCCAGTTGAGTCCAGAAGTTTATCATATTACTTTGGGTCCTATAACATTTCAACTAATCACTATTTTCAGATCTGTAGCATTTCCAGTAGAAAAGATTGGATAGAAGAAAAATATCATTGAAAAGTCTGCATATTAATTTTGCCATATACAAGTATAGGAGGTTTTATAAAGGAATTTATTAATATTTTTAAATATCCCTCTTTTGGTGCATTATCTTTATTATTCATCTTACATATGACAAAAGATTAATCTACTAATATTCTATTTATACTTTTGATATTAGTGCATAATTGATTTATATTTTGAAGTGAGGCCTGTCTTGATACCAAATTGCTGATAACTAACAAAGCAGGAAGCATATGCAAAAGAGTGAAGAGTTTTAGTAGAACACAAGTTTGATATGAGCTTCCACCAAATTTTTGTATTCTTAATGCCATATGAATAGGAATACCGAAGAAGGAAAAGTATACTCTACATTCAAGCCAGTTCTGGAATAATTCACTTAGTTCTGTGTGTCACACTTCATGAGGGACTGTAACAAAATAAAGCTTATCAGAAAAGGACATCCAGGATTATCAAGTATTTAGAAACTATATTCTGTAAGGGCCTAAGGAAATTTTCTCAGGTAATAAGCTGATACTGTTTCACAGGTAAAGATAAGTATTTAAGTTACTGTCATAGAAGAAGGGTTGAGATTCATTTTTTGTAACTCTAAAAGGCTGAAATAGAATCAGCGGATAAAGTGGCTATAGAAACGGATTTCTGCCCATTAAAAGTATTTCCAACAATTAGAACTGCCCGGTTATAGAATGGATTTCCTTATGTGAGATGAGGAGTGTACTCTCAAGCACTGTGAGTAGAGTGTAAGGAAAAGATTATGTGACACTTTACAGGGAGTCTGAGAGAAATTCTTTACTGTAAAATTAGGCTGCATAACGTCTGTGTTCCACAGATCCCTAAGATTTTGTAATTTTGCTTCTGTTTTAGTTTTAAATTCCAGCAACTAAGTAATTACAGTTGTAACCAAATCAGAGGTGTCATTTAAAGTAACAAAATATTATTCAACATTATAAACAGGACTTTCATTCGTATAGTCATCATTCAGTTTCTAACTTTAGGTGTTGACACTTAGTTCCTATTTAATTTTGGTATCACCATATAAAAATATGTATAAATCAATAAACATTCAATAAAACCTAATTAATACTAATTAGAAGCATACCCACCTGGTTTGTAGGTAATTTTATTTCTTCTAAATGGAAACAGTCACTGGAGGCCGGGCACGGTGGCCCACACCTAAAATCCCAACTCTTTGGGAGGCCAAGGCAGGCAGATCACCTGAGGTCAGGAGTTTGAGACCACCCTGGCCAACATAAAGAAACCCCGCCTCTACTAAAACTACAAAAAATTAGCTGGGCTTGGTGACGCATGCCTCTAATCCCAGCTACTCAGGAGGCTAAGGCAGGAGAATCGCTTGAACCTGAGAGGTGGAGGTTGCAGTGAGTCAAGATTGCACCACTACACTCCAGCCTGGGCGAGAGTAAGACTCCGTCTCAAAAATACATACATACAAACATACATACATACACATATACATACGTACATACATACAGTTACTGGAGATAGGACAAACCAAGTGTTGCCAAATAAATAAATAAAAACAGTCGCTGGAGGTAGGACAAACCAAGTGTTGCCAAATGCAAATTTCTTAAAATCATAATAAATACATTAGAATGAATTATAATATTGTCAATATAACAGCTTCACTCATCTTGGCTGTTTTCTCTTACATTTTTATGTAAGTTATTTTTAAATAGACTTTTGTAAAATGCTAAAAATCAGATTTTTCTAAGTGGCTAAACAGCACCCTTTTGATGTATACTAATTGCTTTGTTAATTCTTGTAATAAATACTAATTTGTTTAGAATATTACTAAACTACTTGAATAAAGTGTCTGAAATGCAATCCTCTGTGCTTGCTGCAGCCGCATATATAGTAAAATCAGAACAAAATGCAATGGCTGAAACAAAATAGTGTCATTGAACACTCATGCAGCAGTCCATAGACATGTTCCATTTTGCCAGACCAATCTGCTCTATGAAGTTATTCAAGATCCAAGCTTCCATCCTTCTTGTTTCTCCAACAGAATCATCCCAGGCATTGTCATCATGTGTATGCTTGAAGGCTGGTTTGCTGTCAGTTAATAATTTTAGTCTAAGGGAAAAGGAAAGACAGCATAGGAGAGCTTTACATATCCCCTATCTTGAAGGACAGGAATATGTCACTTCTCATGTTTTATTGGCAGAATCTTAGCCACATGCCACATCTAATTTCAAAGGAAGCTGGGAAACACAGTGTTGCTGGGAACTTGTTAGCCCAGAATTGTACTACTATGGACAAACAAGTGTCTCTTCCACACGTGATTCTTCTCATTTTGAATTAGTCAAGGGAAAAATAATTTGCTTAACAACAAATGTATGTCCGTAATTATAGGTTAATTTTTTTTTATCTCTTTCAGTTAGATGTAATCATAGCAGATTTGGATGGAGGCACTATTAAAATTCCTGAATGTATTCACCTCTCTTCTCTCCCAGAACCACTTCTACATCAGACGCAATCAGCTCTTTCTTTGGTATGACATGTTTTTGTAATAGTAACTTTCTCTTTATTTAAATCTGAAGCTAAGATAGCTGAAATTGAAAATGTTTGTCAATACAGTTTGTTACTTTAAAGAGAGCTATATGTTGGAAACATGAACATATGCTCTTATAGTATTTAGAATTATTCATTTACTAGGTAGTTATCTAAAACATCTATTTTGGATCCTAACTGAATATTTGTTCTACATTGCTTCCTTCATTCAGCGTACAGGACCTAGTACTGTCCTAGGTATTGGAAATTCACCTGTGAAAACAAGGCTCTGCCTTGAAATCCCTGATTCCCCTAACATCCCCCATTAGGTGTTGGCTTCTCTTCTCTAGCCTCCCTATTGGCATCTCATTCCTCTTTGGTACCTACAAACACTGTAATATTGTCTTGCCAATACTTTCAGGTTATTACAGAAAGACGTGTCTTACTGATACATAAAATGTCCAACATTCCACTCTAAATGCCATATGAATAGAAATACCAAAGAAGGAGAAGTATACACTACATTCAAGCCAAGTAAAGCTTTAAAACATCTTGTGGGTTCAGTTTTTCTCATTGAAACAGATTGAATTTTTTTTGCAGTTATTTTATCTTAGCTGAATTTTGAAAACATGGTATTTTGTTTTACTGATAGCATTTTAGGTGCTTATCATCAGAAAATTGAAGTGTAGAAATTCTGCATTCCTTTTCAACACATTACTAGAACTAAGGCCTTCATATTCTACTTTAAGAATATTTTATTCTGGGCTATTTAAAACATTTTTTCCCTCTTAAATAGAAACTTAGAAGCCTAGGATAACCAGGAGGGATTTTATTCTCAGAAAACTTTCAACTTTGTGTTAGTCTTTTTTGTTGTCATAGTGGTATCTGTGAAATGGGAACAGTTAGAGAATCTACTAAAAATACAAAAATTAGCTGGGCATGGTGGCACGTGCCTGTAATCCCAGCTACTCAGGAGGCTGACGCAGGAGAATAGCGTGAACCTGGGAAGCAGAGGTTGCAGTGAGCCGAGATTGCGCCACTGCACTCCAGCCTGGGTAACAGAGCTAGACTCCATCTCAAAAACCAAAACAAGGCCGGGCACAATGGCTCATGCCTGTAATGCCAGCACTTTGGGAGGCTGAGGCGGGCAGATTACCTGTGGTCAGGAGTTCAGGATCAGCTTGGGCAACACTGTGAAACCCCATCTCCACTAAAAATACAAAATTAGCCAGGCGTGGTGACACATGCTTGTAATCCCAGCTACTCAGGAGGCTGAGGCAGGAGAACCGCTTGAACCTGGGAGGTGGAGGATGCAGTGAGCCGAGATCGCGCCATTGCCCTCCAGCCTGGGCAACAAGAGTAAATCTCCGTCTCACCAAAAAAAGAAAAAAGAAAAAAAAGAGTTGATTTAAAGACAATTTAAAGAAAAATCTTGACTATATAATTGCATAGATGGTATATGTATATATAGCAAAAGCTGAGAAGGTAGTATTTGAATGACTGAAGAAAGTTTAATGTTTCTAGAATTCCTATAGGGATTAAATCTTATGTGTGGTTACTTACTAGTGATATGAATAGTTATTTAGGGGTTAAGGACCAAAATTAACAGAGTAAGATTGTACTTCTTAAGCCAATGGCTCCTGGTAAGGGTTCTGCTGCATACTCGTATACCTAAACCTGCAACACCTGTGCCACCAAATTTGATCAATGTGTAAAATTCCTTTTTGGTAAAACTGAGTATACGTATTGTTATAGTTACTAAGCACAATGGTGGATTAGGTACTACTTACTGTTCCGTGAATAAGAAATAGGAGCATAGGGCCGGGTGTGGTGGCTCACACCTGTAATCCCAACACTTTGGAAGGCTGAGGTGGGTGGATCATCTGAGGTCAGGAGTTCGAGACCAACCTGACCAACATGGCAAAATCCCATCGCTACTGAAAAAAAAAGACAAAAAATTAGCCAGGTGTGGTGGTGCACACCTGTAATCCCAGCTGCTCAGGAGGCTGAGACAGGAGGCTCGCTTGAACCCAGGAGACGGAGGTTGCCGTGAGCCGAGATCATGCCATTGCACTCCAGCCTGGGCAACAAGAGCGAAACTCCGTCTCAAAAAAAAAAAAAAAAAAAGAAAAGAAATAGGAGCATAATGTATTGTCAAACTAGGACCAAAAAGAAACTAGATTTCATGGATGATTGGGAACATCAACACACAAGCATATAAGCTTTGTTGCATTAGTAAATAATTATAATCAAATGGCAACACTATACTTAAACTGTGTAATAACAATGGATTATTTTATAGACACCAAGATATTTTGTACTGTGCTTGTGATTCAATGACTTGAACTGCCAATATTTTAGTGTTGTCTTTAAGTGTTGTTTTGAGTCTTTTGGTCTGTTCTCAGCATACCATCAAAAATCTTAGCATTTGAAAATGATTCTGCAAGGAGAAAATTTGCTACATACTGATACAATTTCATCTTCTCTGTGTAAGTCCTACACAGGCCCTTCTTTCCCAGCTGCTCCCCAACCTGCTTTCCTTCAAAGCTTAACTCAAATGTTACTTTATTTTTTGTTTAGTTTTCCCTAAGTTGAATTAATTATGCTTTATATTTCACATATTGCACTTTATATATTTTAGCACTTTTGTGACATGGTTTTATACTTTTACCTGTTTAGACTGCAAAGTTCAAAATCTTATTTTCTTTCTCCTCAGTAATTTTTCTTTTTTTTTTTTTTTTGAGACAGAGTCTTGTTCTGTCGCCCAGGCTGGAGTGCAGTGGTGCGATCTCAGCTCACTGCAACCTCTGTCTCCCAGGTTCAAGCTATTCTGCTTCAGCCTCCCAAGTAGCTGGGACTACAGGCATGTGCCACCATGCTGAGCTAATTTTTGTATTTTCACTAGAGACAGGGTTTCACCATGTTGGCCTGGCTGGTCTCAAATTCCTAACCTCAAGTGATCCACCCACCTTGCCCTCCCAAAGTGCTGGGATTACAGGCATGAGCCACTGCACCTGGCCTCTCCTCAGTAATTTTTAATTACACTTAGAACATAAAAACAAGCAGCTGTTTTTAAAAATTCAGCTATATAGATTATTCCCTTACCAGAGATGACTACTATTTTATAGTTTAGTGTATTTTTTTTTCAGAACTTTTCATTCTCATTTCTCTCTCTCTCTCTCTCTCTCTCTCTCTATATATATATATATATATATACCTATGTAGATTTAGGGTTTGTTTTGTTTTATTTTCAAATAAATTAGACCATACTATGTGTATTTTTCTAGAACATGTTTCAACTGAATATTTTGTCTTGGAGATCTTTCTACAGTGGTACATATAGAACTACCCCAGCTAATTGAATTGTATTAATGGAGGGAATATATTATAATTCATATGCTGACATTTTCATCTTAATGTCCCAATAATAGATTTCATTGATACTAAGATATTTTACATAACAAAACTTTTTTGCTTTAGATTTTACACCCAGATTTGGAAGTAGCAGATCATGCTTTTCCTCCTCCACGAACAGCTTTATCCCACTCAAAAATGCTGGTAAGAAGTTTAATATTTAAATTTAATGCTGTTGAAGAGAGCTGTACTTTTATTTGTAGGGTTTTTAAAGAAGCTAAGTGAAGTTAGAGTTAGATGGACAGCAGAGTAAAAAGTGCCCAAAACTAGAAATTAAGAGACTTGCCGCTGACTGTCCTTAGGTCCTTCTCAAGGAGGAGGCACAGGGAAGCACACAGGGCAACAGGCCACTAGGGCTAAGACTGTTGCCCTGAGGAGGCATGAGTTAAGTGTAGGACAGAAAATCAGAGCCTAGATTATAGCCTGGAAAACTGTGCCAAGCATCACATTGAAACAGCCAGGCAAGGATTAAAAACAGAAGAGATGCTTACAAAAATGGATATAAAGAATGTTGGTTATAGGAGAGAATCAAGTTTGAAGAGTGTGTGGATGGAAATAGTTCCAATTAGAAGCCATAGAAGGTTATATATATAACAGAGGCCCCTTTTTTATTTTGCTCAGTGCATTTCTTAGCAGTGGGTTTTGTAACCAATAAGGAACCTCAGGGAGCTGAACACATATACTTAAGCATTCTTGACCTTCATTTCCTGATCAATTAAGTAAGGCATTGACTAACAGAATCTGTCAGTTTTCTTACAGTTCTAAACTGTGATTCCAATAAAAGCTGGATTAAATACAATCTTAAGAGTTTTTTCTTCTTATATTTGTCTTATATTTGGTTGTGACTGTAATTGTTTTGGTGCATATAAAAATCAAAGGACTTGGGATATATGCCAAAGGTCCTTGGGATATATGAAAAGGTCACCTTTTTGACTCGATATTTCATTTGTTTTTAAAAAGTTAAATTACTTAACCTTTCTTCTTGTATTTTTAGGATAAAGAGGTGCGAGCAGTTTTCCTTAGATTATTTGCACAACTCTTCCAAGGATATAGATCCTGCCTGCAACTTATAAGAATTCATGCAGAGCCAGTAATACATTTCCACAAAGTAAGATATAGAGTACTGTATTGTGTCTGTCCAAGAAGTATATTCTAATTTAATAAAACTACTTGATTTTTTTTTCCTAGCCATTTATTTTGACCTTGATTTATCAAATGTGATTATTTAAAATCTCTATGTGGTTAGATATCGGTTCTTAATAATAATATGGAATTCACATACTGTTTTAGAATGTGTTAACTTTAAATCAATTTTTCTTTTAAAATCGAATGTTAATTTCTGATTTCTTCTCCTAACATGGAGACAGATTCATTTTTATTCTTTACAATAAATTAGTATTTCAGAATAACTCTCTTTGAGAGAAATGTATTTTATGACAACACGTATTTATACATGAAGGGATTTATATAGGCCTTGCTCTTTTTATTGTATTTTTGTTTTGACCATTTGTCCATTACCAAGTGATAAATTATTATTTCACGTTTTGTTTTTTCACAGACAGCATTCTTGGGGCAGCGTGGTTTGGTCGAGAATGATTTCCTCACTAAAGTACTCAATGGAATGGCATTTGCAGGTTTTGTTTCAGAAAGAGGTCCTCCTTATAGATCTTGTGATCTCTTTGATGAGGTATAGTTCTTATTAAATGAAGGCATTATTTATAGACATAATTAGACTAGTAGTTAAAAGCAAAAAGTAACATTTTTCATATTTATACAATCATATATAAATTAGGTATTAATCCCAATGTTATTTATTATGCTTATCAAATCTCAATATTTTAATGTGGATTATAAAAATTACCAAAAAAATTATAAGATGCCTTGAAAGTACATATAATTTTTGAACAACTGAATTTTAAATAATTGAACAATGTACACTACTCAGGTGATGGGTGCACCAAAATCTCAGAATTCACCACCATATAATTCATCCATGTAACCGAAAACCACTCATACTCCAAAAACTATTCATATTTTAAACTATTATATTTTTAAAAATAGTTGATTAAAATCTTTTTGAAAAGGTAACAGTGATTGTATAAATAGAACTCTTATTTTTAAGGGCCCTAATACAGTAATTCTTTTGTCAGTGTTATAGGGAGAAAGCTCTAATTTGAAGCTAAGATAGCTGAAATTACTTCAAACTGGAGTTACATTTGGTCTATCAGAATCATAGAGCCATAGTTTAAGTTTGTGGCATTCTCACTAATCAATTTTCAACCCTTCTCTACCTGTCTTAGGAGACATTAAACATATGGAAAACAGATTTCTGTCTCTGTCTTCAAGGAATTAGCCATGTAAAGGGAGAAACAGGGCAGATGTGACTCAAAATAAGAATGCTATTTGCATTTATTGTGCTCTTTTTTAAAAGCACCTTTCCATTTATCATTTAACTCTATATTCACAGCAGCCCACTCTGGTGGGTAGAACAAGAATATTATTCTCATTTCAATTTTTGAAAGAGTACTATATTAGAACCAAAAATCTAAAAAGTTTCTTGATATCTATAAAAGAACCACATTCCTAGATCCCAAGATATTGGAGAATCGTGATAGTGGTCATGTTTTGCCTCTGGTGATTTTCTTTTATATAGGGAAGGTAGGAATGAAGGTCTTAAATATCTTTGGTTCAGAGGAGAAGGATCTTTTTTTTTTTTTAAAGATAGTGAAGTATTCACAGGTATGAATTTTTAAAGAAGAGGCACATGTTTTAGTTCTGTGTAGAATATGTTTACTGCATCAGATGCTTTAATTAATAACACAAAGCATACGAAGATTTAGGAAACATCCTGAGGTGGACAATTTTTTGTAATCAATTATTGGTCATTGATTCTCTAATACTACCATATAACATGATTGGTTATTGATTCTACTAACATATCAGCCTTTAGATTCTGTACTAAGTAATTCATAACATAGTATTTTATAGGTTTAAAATAGATGGTCTCCAAGGTCTTTTCTAGCACCTACATTTTGTTAGTCTTTGAAGCTTTATGAATAGTAACATTGGTTTATATACTCTCTCTTTTCTATTCAAATTTATCTTCCTCTGACAGCTTCATCACAACTAAAAAAGCAAGATTAGTTACTTACAGAAAACTTACTTGCCACAGCCTCTATTTTGTAGGTCTTTCCCGTGCTTGGAGTGCCCTCCTCTATTCTTCATGCTCTGCTCTTATCTCACCATCTCTTCCAAACTCTCCCAAAGTTGACTCTGAGAGCCACTCGACTGCGTTAGGCTTCATTTTATGTCTCTAACTTATGTGCTAACTTATTTTTTATTTATTTATTGTTTATACAAATATACTCTAGATTGGAAACAATGATAAGCCAAGGTTCCTATTGGGTCACCCATTAGTGTTCATCCAGTTCTCTGTTTGGCCTACAGTGGTGACTTTGGGTGTCTTACTTTTGTTACTTGACGGCCAGTGAATCGTATGTATATATCAGTCAAGAGCCTAAGAAAAATGAACCATCAGAACTAACTAAATTCTCATTCTACCCTCTTTGGCCATTTGCATGGGAATGCTTTGGTAGAAAAATAGCATTTGCTCCTGGGAAAGTGATCCTTGTTTTCACTTAGCCTAGGGCAGTCTACCACAATGGGGTATTACGGGGCTTTGAGAGGCAACTTGCATTGTGCATGGCCTTGTCCTCACACTCCCATCAGATAGATGTCTTAGAATGAAAAGAATGTTTGCCCTTGATCATCTTTCTGAATCCTAGCCTAGAATAGGTAAGCCATAGTTTTATATGCCTATGCAGCGAATCTATTAGTTCCTAGAAGAATCCTGTATTGTACCTTTTTATTTTTATTGTCCATCTATTTACCCTCCACAATTTTTTTTCCTGTCAGCCTTCTTTTCTTTACCCTAAGTATACAGACTCACACAGTTCTCCCAGTAAATTAGTTAATAAAGAGACAGTTTGAGACTAGAAGGAATCTAAAGGCCATTTTGTTCTTCCATCTTATTTTAGAGATGAGAAAACTGAAGCTCAGGAGTTTTTAAGTGCCTTGTCCCAGATCACACACTATCAGCAGAGCTAGGACTAAAGTCTGAGCATCCTGACTTGGACATTTGGTTCATGTTTTGTGAGTTAAGGAAGTGTTTAGACACTTTCTGACTGTCTAAATTTCTCTGACTGAGGCCTGTGGAATGACAGGGTCTCTCTGAGTTCCAGAAATGACTTTTCCCTAGAAGAAATAGGGCCCTAAATCCTCAGGGGGGGACCACTATACAATTCAAGGGTTTGATTGACCCTATAACCCCAGAATGGAGGTGAAACCCCAAAACCTAAAATATTTTGTTTTAAAAATAATGTATATGTTGGATTTTTTTGGCTTGCAAATTGTATGAAATTATCACAGTTTTTGAATTTGGCATATTTTGGAATTGATGTTTTGCCTTTTGATTCTTTTTCCTAGTTGGTAGCCTTTGAAGTAGAGAGAATTAAAGTTGAAGAAAATAGCCCAGTGAAGATGATAAAGCATGTCAGAGAACTTGCCGAGCAACTATTCAAAAATGTAAGTAAGTGTATTTATTTAGACAGTCATTAATTTTATTTATTTATTTTATTTTTCCATAAGTTATTGGGGTACAGGTGGTATGTGGTTACATGAGTGAGTTCTTTAGTGGTGATCTGTGAGATTTTGGTGCACTCATCACCCAAGCAGTATACACTGCACCATATTTGTAGTCTTTTATCCCTCGCCTCCCTCCCACTCTTCCCCCCAAGTCCCCAAAGTTTATTGTATCATTCTTATGCCTTTGTGTCCTCATAGCTTAGCTCCCATGTATCAGTGAGAACATATAATGTTTGGTTTTCCATCCCTGAGTTACATCACTTAGAATAATAGTCTCCTATCTCATCCAGGTTACTGTAAATGCTGTTAATTCATTCCTTTTCATGGCTGCACAATATGTGTATGCATATATATATATATATGGCACAGTTTCTTTATCCACTCATCGATGGGCATTTGGGTTGTTTCCATGGTTTTGCAATTGTGAATTGTGCTTCTGTAAACATGCATGTGCAAGTATCTTTTTCGAATAATGACTTCTTTTCCTCTGAGTAAAACCCCCTAGTGTGATTGCTCGATCAAATGGTAGTTCTACTTTTAGTTCTTTAAGGAATCTCCACACCATTTTCCATAGTAGCTGTACTAGTTTATGTTGACACCAGCAGTGTAGAAGTGTTCCTCGTTCACCACATCCACTCCAACATCAATTGTTTTTTGATCTTTTGATTATGGCCATTCTTGCAGGAGTAAGATGGTATCGCATTATGGCTTTGATTTGCATTTCCCTGATCATTAGTGATGTTGAGCATTTTTTCATATGTTTGTTGGCCATTTGTATATCTTCTTTTGAGAACTGTCTGTTCATGTCCTTAGCCCACTTTTGGATGGGATTGTTTTTTTCTTACTGATTTGTTTGAGTTTGTTATAGATTCTGCATAGTAGTCTTTTGTCAGATGTATAGATTGTGAAGATTTTCTCCCACACTGTGGGTTGTCTGTTTACTCTGCTGACTGTTCCTTTTGCTGTCCAAAAGCTGATTAATTAGGCCTCAGTTATTTATCTTTGTTTTTATTGCATTTGCTTTTGGGTTCTTGGTCATGAAATCCTTGCCTAAGCCAATGTCTAGAAGGGTTTTTCCAGTATTCTAGAATTTTTATAGTTTCAGGTCTTAGGTTTTAAGTCCTTAATCCATATTGAGTTGATTTTTGTATAAGGTGAGAGATGAGGATCCAGTTTCATTCTCCTACATGTGGCTAACCAATTATCCCAGCACCATTTGTTGAAAAAGATGTCCTTTCCCCACTTTATGTTTTTGTTTTCTTTATTGAAGATCAGTTGGCTGTAAGTGTTTGGGTTCTCTATGCTGTTCCATTGGTCTATGTGCCTGTTTTCATACCAGTACCATGCTGTTTTGGTGACTATGGCCTTATAGTATAGTTTGAAATCAGGTAGTGTGATGCCTCCAAATTTGTTCTTTTTGCTTAGTCTTGCTTTGGCTATGTGGGCTCTTTTTTGGTTCCATATGAATTTTAGAATTGTTTTTTCTAATTCTGTGAAGAATGATGATGGTATTCCGATGGGGATTGCATTGAATTTGTAGATTGCTTTTGGTGGTATGGTCATTTTCACAATATTGGTTCTACCCATCCATGAGCATGGGATGTGTTTCCATTTGTTTGCATTGTTTATTATTTTTTTCAGCCGTGTTTTGTAGTTTTCCATGTAGAGGTCTTTCGACTCCTTTGTTAGGTATATTACTAAGTATTTTAACTTTTTTGCAGCTACTGTAAAGGGGTTGAGTTCTTGATTTGGTTCTCTGCTTGGTCGCTGTTGGTTTATAGAAGAGCTTCTGATTTGTGTACATTAATCTCGTATCTGGAAACTTTGCTGAATTCTTTTATCAGTTCTAGGAGCTTTCTAGAGGAGTCCTTAGGGTTTTCAAGGTAAATGATTATACCATCAGCAAGCAGTGACAGTTTTAGTTCCTCCTTACCGATTTAGATGCCCTTTATTTCTTTCTCTTGTCTGATTGTTCTGGCTAGGACTTCCAGTACTGTGTTGAAAAGGAGTGGTGAGAGTGGTTATCCTTGTCTTGTTCCAGTTCTCAGAGGGAATGCTTTCAACTTTCCCCCATTCAATATTATATTGACTGTGGGTGTGTTATAGATGGCTTTTATGACATTAAGGTATGTCCCTCATATGCCAGTTTTGCTGAGAGTTTTAATCATAAAGGGATGCTAAATTTTGTCCAGTGCTTTGTATCTATTGAGATGATCATGTGATTTTTGTTTTTAATTCTGTTTATATGGTGTATCACATTTACTGACATGTATGTTAACCTATCCCTGCATCCCTGGTATGAAACCCACTTGATCATGGTGGATTATCTTTTTGATATGTTGTTGGATTTGGTTAGCTAGTATTTTGTTACGGATTTTAGCATCTGTGTTCATCAAGGATATCAGTCTGCAGTTTTCCTTTTTTGGTTATGTCCTTTCCTGGTTTGGGTATTAGGGTGATGCTGGCTTCATACAATAAATTAGGGATAGTTCCTTCTTTCTGTGTCTTGTGGAATAGTGTCAAAAGGATTGGTACCAATTTTTCATTGAATGTCTGATAGAATTCTGCTGTGAATCCATCTGGTCCTCGACTTTTTTTTGTTGGTAATTTTTAAATTACCATTTCAATCTTGCTGCTTGTTATTGGTTTGTTCAGGGTATCTAATTCTTTCTGATTTAAGCTAGGAAGGTTGTATTTTTCCAGGAATTTATTAGTCTCTTCTAGGTTTTCTAATTTATGTGTGTAAAGGTGTTGCCTTGAATGATCCTTTGTATTTCAGTGGTGTCAGGTGTAATATCTCCAGTTTCATTTCTTAGTGAGATTATTTGAACTTTCTGTCTTCTTTTCTTGGTTAATCTTGCTAATGGTCTATCAATTTTATTTATTTTTTCAAAGAACTAGCTTTTTGTTTCATTTATCTTTTGTAAATTTTTTGTTTCAATTTCATTTAGTTCTGCTCTGATCTTGGTTATTTCCTTTCTTCCGCTGGGTTTAAATTTGGTTTGTTCTGGCCGGGCGCGGTGGCTCAAGCCTGTAATCCTAGCACTTTGGGAGGCCGAGACGGGCGGATCACGAGGTCAGGAGATTGAGACCATCCTGGCTAACATGGTGAAACCCCGTCTCTACTAAAAAATACAAAAAAAAAAACTAGCCGGGCGCGGTGGCGGGCGCCTGTAGTCCCAGCTACTCGGGAGGCTGAGGCAGGAGAATGGCATGAACCCGGGAGGCGGAGCTTGCAGTGAGCTGAGATCCGGCCATTGCACTCCAGCCTGGGCGACAGAGCGAGACTCCGTCTCAAAAAAAAAAAAAAAAAAAAAAAAAAAAATTTGGTTTGTTCTTGTTTCTCTGGTTCCTTGAGGTGTGACCTTAGATTGTCTGTCTGTGCTCTTTCAGCCTTTTTGATGTAGGCATTTAGGGCTATGAACTTTCCTCTTAGCACCGCCTTTGCGGTATCCCAGAGGTTTTGATAGGTTGTGTCATTATTGTCATTCAGCTCAAAGAATTTTCTAATCTCCATCTTGATTTCGTTTTTGACTGAATGCTCATTCAGGAGCAGGTTATTTAAATTCCATGTATTTGCATGGTTTTGAAGTTCCTTTTGGAGTTGATTTCCAGTTTTATTCCACTGTGGTTTGAGAGAGTGCTGGATAAAATTTCAATTTTCTTAAGTTTATTGAGGCTTGTTTCATGGCCTATGATATGGTCTATCTTGGAGAAAGTTCCATGCACTGTTGAATAGAATGTGTATTCTGCGGTGGTTGGATGAAATGTTCTGTATATATCCGTTAAGTCTGTTTGTTCCAAGATATAGTTTAAATCCATTGTTTCTTTGTTGACTTTCTGTCTTGAGGACCTGTCTAATGCTGTCAGTAGAGTATTGAAGTCCCCCACTATTATTGTGTTGCTGTCTATCTCATTTCTTAAGTCTATTAGTAATTGTTTTATAAATTTGGAAGCTCCAGTGTTAGGTGCATATATGTTTAGGATTGTGATATTTTCCTGCTGGAGAAGGCCTTTTACCATTATTTACTGTGCCTCTTTGTCTTTTTTAACCACTGTTGCTTTACAGTTTGTTTTGTCTCATGTAAGAATAGCTTACCCAGCCAGGCATGGTGGCTCACGCTTGTAATCCCAGCACTTTGGGAAGCCGAGGCGGGAGGATCTCCTGAGGTCAGGAAATTGAGACCAGCCTTGCCAACATGGTGAAACCCCATCTCTACTAAAAATACAAAAATTAGCCAGGCATGGTGGCAGGCACCTATAATCCCAGCTATTTGGGAGGCTGAGGCAGGAAAATCACTTGAACCTGAGAGGCAGGGGTTGCAGTGAGCCAAGATTGCACCACTGTACTGCAGCCTGAGTGTCAGAGCAGATTCTATCTCAAACAAAACAAAACAAAACAAAAAAACCAACTAAAAAGAATAGCTACCCCTGCTTGCTTTTGGTGTCCATTTGCATGACATGCCTTTTTCTACTCCTTTACCTTAAGTTTATGTGAGTCCTTATGTGTTAGGTGAGTCTCCTGAAGGCAGCAGATAGTTGGTTGGTGAGGTCTTATCCATTCTTCAGTTCTGTATCTTTTAAATGGAGCATTCAGGTCGTTTACATTCAGTGTTAGTATTGAAATGTGAGGTACCATTGCTTTCATCATGCTCTTTGTTGCCTGTGTGCTTTGGTTTTGTTTTTTGTTTTTGCTTTTTAACTTGTGTTTTTGTTTTATAGGTCCTGTGTGATTTATGCTTTAAAGAGGTTCTGTTTTGATGTGTTTCCTGGATTTGTTTCAAGATTTAGAGCTCCTTTTAGCAGTTCTTGTAGTGGTGGTTTGGTAATGGTGAATTCTTTCAGCATTTGTTTGTCTGAAAAATGACTTTCTTTTGTATATGATGTTTAGTTTTGCTGGATACAAAATTCTTGGCTGATAGTTGTTTTGTTTGAGGAGGCTGAAGATAGGGCCCCAATCTCTTCTAGTTTGTAGGGTTTCTGCTGAGAAATCTGCTGTTAATCTGATAGGTTTTCCTTTATAGGTTACCTGTTGCTTCTGTCTCACAGCTCTTAAGATTCTTTCCTTCGTCTTAACTTTGAATAACCAGATGACAATGTGCCTAGGTGAAGATCTTTTTGTGATGAATTTCCAGGTGTTCTTTGTGCTGCTTGTATTTGGATGTCTGGGTCTCTTGCAAGGCCGGGGAAGTTTTCCTCGATTATTCCCCCAAATATGTTTTCCAGGCTTTTAGAATTCTCTTCTTCCTCAGATACAGTGATTATTCTTAGGTTTGGACGTTTAACATAATCCCAGACTTCTTGGAGGCTTTGTTCATATTTTCTTACTCTTTTTTCTTTGTCTTTGTTGGATTAGGTTAATTCGAAGACCTTGTCTTCCAACTCTGAATTTCTTTCTTCTACTTGTTCAATTCTATTGCTGAGAATTTCCAGAGCATTTCCCATTTCTAAAAGTGTGTCCAAAGTTTCCTGAATTTTTTATTGTTTTCTCTTTAAGCTGTCTATTTCTATGAATATTTCTTCCTTCACTTCTTGTATCATTTTTTGGATTTCCTTGCATTGGGCTTTGCCTTTCTCTGCTTCCTCCCTGATTAGCTTAATAACTAACCTCCTGAGTTCTTTTTCAGGTAATCGAGGATTTCTTCTTGGTTTGGGTCCATTACTAGTGAACTAGTGTGATTTTTTGGGGGATATAGAAGAGCCTTGTTTTATCATATTACCAGGGTTGGTTTTCTGATTCCTTCTCATTGGGGTAGACACTGTCAGAGGGAAGGAAGGTCTAGGGCTGAAGACTGTTGTTCAGATTATTTTGTCCCACAGGGTGTTCCCTTGATGTAGTACTCTCCCTCTTTTCCTATGGATGTGACTCCCTGTGAGCCGAACTGCAGTGATTGTTGTCTCTCTTCTGGGTCTAGCCACCCAGCGAGTCTACCCGGCTCCAGGCTGGTACTGGGGATTGTCTGTACAGAGTCCTGTGATGTGAACCGTCTATGTGTCTCTCAGCTGTGGATACCAATGCCTGTTCTGGTGGAGGTGGCAGAGGGTGCAGTGAACTCCCTGAGGGCCCTTAGCTTTGGTGGTTTAATGCTCTATTTTTGTTCTGATTGCCCTCCTGTCAGGAGTGGTGCCTTCCAGAAAGCATCAGCTGTACTAATGTGGAGAGGGACCAGCGGTGGGCAGGGCCCTTGAACTCCCAAGATTATATGCCCTTTGTCTTCTGCTATGAGGATGGATAGGGAAGGACCATCAGGTTGGGACGGAGCTATACCTGTCTGAGCTCAGGTTCTCTTTGGGCAGGTCTTGCTGTGGCTGCTGTGGGGAATGGGGGTGAGATTCCCAGGTCACTGGAGTTGCATACCTAGGGAGATTATGGCTGCCTCTGTTGAGTCATGCAGGTTGTCAGGAAAGTGGGGGAAAACCAGCAGGCACAAGCCTCACCCAGCTTCCACGCAAACAGAAGGGCCAGTTTCTCTCCCACTGTGCCTCCCAGTAGCCCTGAGTCTGTTTCCAGGCGGAGAGCAAGACGGGCTTGAAAACTTGTGTGAGGCTATCCGCCTCCCAGCTGTGAAAGAAAAGTGCTTCAGTTCTTCCCCTGCCTGTGAAGTCTGTAACCCGGATTTTCATCCCCCACAACCCCCGGGGCTTCTCACCCCATTCAAATAGTTACAGAGTTCAACCAAAGAATTCCTTCTCCCTGTGGAGTTTTACCCGCCACTCCTCTGGCCACCCTCCCGAGGGATCCCTGTGGTGCCAGGCAGGAATGGGCTGCTTTGGGACCCAGCGAGCTTCCAGGGCCTTTCTGCTGCTTTCTCTACCCTTGTATTTCGCTTGGCTCTCTAACTTGACTCAGCTTTAGGTAAACCGGAAACTTCTGTCACAAACAGACCTTCAGCTTCTCCACCGTGTGTTCAGGAGAGGAGGGTCTCCCTTTCCCACTTATGCAGTTGGGGCACTCACAGTATTTGGGGTGTCTCCCGAATCCCGCAGGAGCAGTCCACTTCCTTCCGAGGGTCTCTGGGTCCTCTCCGGATTGCTGGTTTGTTCTTGCAGTTGATCTGGAGCTAAAACTCACAATGCAAGCCTCCACATGCTGCTCTATCTGGAGCTGCAATCTAGTCCTACCTTTCATCTGCCATGATCCCCTCTCTTTAGACAGTCATTAATTTTTAAAATATACTGTTAAAGTATTTTGTTGACAGAACTAGAAAGCTTCCTCTTTCTGTGATAGATTTTTTGCTCTAGATTGTAAATTATGAGATATTACAGTTGGTACTGTATATCAAAATAGACCACATTTTTCAAAGTAATTTTCCTGTCAATCAGTGTGTTATGAAAACATGTTAGTCACAGTTTTTTCAGTTTGTCATTTGCCCTCATTATGGTTTTTATTTGGGTCTCTTGTAAGACATAAAGGTGAGACTCACTGGAGACCAGAACCACCTCAAACAGAACTGACCAGTGTGCTCTGCTTTGGCTTGGTACGGTGGTTGTCAGCTAGATCAGGAGTTGCATTGTTTTGAACAGAGAGGGAGTGAAAAGCTGAAAGAAAAATAGCAAATTGGTAAGTGACCACAGAAACACAAGGATGAAAATATTCCATGGATAGAGGAAATACAATAAGTTAAAAGGATTCGGATGTGGTAAAATATGAAATAACTATTTGAACACCAGGAAAGAAAAGAGCCTAAAATGACAGAGATTATATTCATATGGAAAAATGGATTTGGGCTCATGAGTGTTCCTTATTTCTCCTGCTGTGGAGCTTTCAGTCCTAAGAAAAGTAAAGTAAGTGGGAACTGTAGTCCTCCAGGGAAAAGTTGAGGGAAGATTTAATTTTTTTTCATTATGGTTAGATTCTGACTTTAATTTAGTAAACAAAAAAATATTCTGGAAGACAGAAATGTAACATTCTATACTGTTTCTAATCTAAACATTGTCAAAGTAGAAATTTTCTTTTAATTTGTGGTTCTAACATATACTTTATCTGTATAGCAAATAACTTCTGCAAAGACAACTCAACCAGTCTAAAATTAGAGCCATATCATTGATTTAAATAGAGTATTGGCATCCAAAGATTAAAATACAGTAATGGTTATACATTTTCTCATTAGTCTTTTCATAAGGGAAATATAGAATTGAACATTAAAATCTTACTAATAAGATGGTGGTTATTAACTGTATACCTCTTGAAAAAAATAAGAGAAATTATAAATCAAGTAAACTTTTATTTTTGCCTATTTCAAACATTTTTTAAATAATTTCAAGTTTTATTTTAGATTTAGGGGCCACATGTACAGATTTGTTAGCTGGGCTTAGTGTGTGATGCTGAGATTTAGGGTACGATTGATGCCATCACCCAGGTACTGAGCAGAGTACCCAGTAGTCACTTTTCACCCCCTTTCCCCACTCCTTTCCTCCCCTGTCTAGTAGTCCTCAGTGTCTATTGTTGCCAGCTTTAATGAGTACCACTTACTTAGCTTCTGGGGAAGATGTAATTTTAAGGAAATAGTGAAGAAGAATTCAGGGTCAGTATCTTGACCCGCAACAGGTGTTGTTTAATTTAGTGATTTGACTAGATGGACCTTTTTGGACACTGGATTATTAGTCAGTGCTTTGTCACATTCATTTGAAATTTGAGAACCAATTGGATACAAGCAGGGATATTTTTAAAAATGCCTTTTTAAATGTTATTCCATTATTTCTGAGTTTTAAGTTCTACATTTAGAATGTGATCTTTCTTTGAGGGAATATATACTTTTTTGAAAGAGAACAACATAAAGTTCAGAGGTTTCATATTAAAACAAAAAAATCCATCTTTTATTAATTATGCTTATCTAAATTTTGGTAAATAGAAAATTCTTAAGTTCTGTTTTATCAATTGCTAGTGGTTCATTATAAATTCTGGAAATAGATATAGTCTGCCTGTAATATTAAGGGAACAGTAATATTACTAACACATGCAGAAATCATTAACCATAACGTTTCTTGTGCCTGTTAAAAGATGAATTTAGGCTGAGTGTGGTGGCTCATGCCTGTGATCCCAGCACTTTGGGAGGCCAAGGTGGGCGCATTGCTTGAGGTCAGGAGTTCAAGACCAGCCTGGCCAACATGGTGAAATCCTGTCTTTACTAAAAATACAACAATTAGCCAGGCATGCTGGCACATGCCTATAATCCCAACCATTTGGGAGGCTGAGGCAGGAGAATTGCTTGAACCAGGAGGCAGAGGTTGCAGTGAGCCGAGATCACACCACCGCATCCAGCCTAGGTGACAGAGCAAGACTCTGTCTTGAAAAAAGAAAAAAAAATTACATGTGGTGATGGACACCTGTAGTCCTGCCTGTTCAGGAGACTGAGGTGGGAGGATTGCTTGAGCCCAGGAGTTCAGCCAAGGAGTTTGAGGCTGCAGAAAGCTATGATTGAGCCACCGTACTCCAGCCTGGGCAACAGAGCAACACCCTGTCTCCAAAAAAAAAAAAAAAAAAAAAGATGAATTTAATTTCAATTTTAAATTACTTAACACAGAAGTACTTTAATTGACTGTTACTTGTAGATTATTGGCTTCTTTACTATTTCATCTGATGTATTTCAGATTTCTAAATACATCACACGTTAAATCATAATATCGGTTTAGCAAAAGTATAAAGAAATTATTTTTCTGGCAACTTGCATGCCAAGATCTGTTACTTGAATTTATTGACTAATCACATTTTTTTTTTTGAGACAGTGTCTTGCTCTGTTGCCCAGGCTGGAGTGCAGTGGTGCAGTCTCGGCTCACTGCACTCCACCTCCCAGGTTCACGCCATTCTCCTGCCTCAGCCTCCCTAGTAGCTGGGACTACAGGCGCCCGCCACCACGCCCAGCTAATTTTTGTATTTTTAGTAGAGACGGGTTTTCACCGTGTTAGCCAGGGTGGTCTCCATCTCCTGACCTTGTGATCCACCCGCCTCAGCCTCCCAAAGTGCTGGGATTACAGGAGTGATCCACCGCGCCCGGCCGGACTGATCACATTTTTAGTTGTTTGTAACTATGCCCAATATAATAAATGTGTTTCCTGATTAGTATACTAAAACTTAAAAAAGAAATCTGGTAGAATTCTGTTAGAAGGAAAATTTGTGTTGTGTGCTGGTCTTTGCCACTTACGGTGGCTGTGTAGAAGTAATTACAGCATGATCATCTGAGAAATTTTTGTTGACCTATTATAATAATAATAAATACTGAGTTCATATATAAATATACTGCTTTTTTTTCCATGCCCAGCTGATAATGCAGGACTTGGCCCACTTTGGCTTTCAGAATCTTCAGTGTCTGCATGAGAGCACATTTAGCTACATTGTGTCAGGCATGGGATTAAGCACTTTACATACAATGATCTCTAATCCTCATGACAATGTAAGGCAAGTATCATTATCCCCATTTTAGTGGGGCTAATTGACTCAGAATCTTATGACTCTTAAGTGATGAAATCCAGATTTTAAATTAGGAATTTTCATCTATTCATTTCCTAAGCCTGTGTTCTTTCACTATAAGGCTGGATCATCTCCAATTGGAAAAAACAATGATGTTTGCAATAGTTGACTTTAGATGTTGTTCTTTTTGTTTGTTTGAGACAAGGTCTCACTCTGTTGCCCAGGCTGGAGTGCAGTGGCACAATCTCGGCTCACTGCAGCCTCGACCTCCTGGGCTCCAGCAATCCTCCAACCTCAGCCTCCTGAGTAGCTGGGACTACAGGCATATGCCACCATACCCGGCTAACTTTTTTTTATTTTTTGGTAGAGACGGAGTTTTACCTTGTTGCCCAGGCTGATCTGGAACTCCTGGGCTCAAGGGATTCACTTGCCTCAGCCCAGGAGGTCGAGGCTTGAGCCCAGAAGGTTGAGGCTGCGTTGAGCCGAAGTCCTGCCACCACACTCCAGCGTGGGTGATAAAGTGAGACCCTGTCTCGAAAACAAAAACAAACAAAAACACAGACTGTCCCTATCCTTTAAAACTGAGGCTTCAAAAGTGAGCATCATGAAGAATTATTAAGAGATTGTATTACTAGGTAAGAGCCCTTCAAATATCTTCTACATTTCATGGGCCTTACTGGAAATTTTTTTCACATCTAATTATATTTCATTTAATTTAATAAATTCTATTCCTTAAGTACTTATTAGTGCCAGGCATTTTCTAGATACATAATTCTCCTAATATCCTTCAGAAAAGGATACACAGACATGACAAGTAAGAATTTGTGACTATCCCAGTGGATTGTCATTAGATTGTCTGAGATTCATTCTAGTGCTAGATTCTGAAGTCCATGATAAAATCATCATTCATGAAGTAAACACTTCATAAAGTTAAAAAGCAGAACATGACAGTAAAGTTACTTTCATAGGTTATGCAGGAAATTGGGGAAGGGAGGCAGGATGGTGTCAATGCAAGGAAAATAATCCACATGGTTCTATTTTTAACTAGTCAGTCGTTTTGTTATTTTTTTTAATCACATTTCTAAAATTCCCTTTTGGTAAGCAAGAACCAACCATATAATTTGACTCTTTCCTTATTATTGGGTTGGAATTGAGACCTGGTGATTCCATTCAGATGTTTGTAAATACTTTATTGCACTGAAGTCTGGTATGTGTATCTAGGCCCTCTTTTCATTTCCCTTTGAAGCACCTCAAAAATGTACCTTCATTTTGCAGTCTCTTCTCACCACTCCTTTGTATTGCTTTTTAGTGAGATTTCAGGAATGTGAATAGGATGAATTGTAACTGAGCTTAGCTGCTCTTTTAGCTTTCTGGAGCTTCCCAAATAATTAAGAAAGGCATTTGGTGACTTTGGGGGAATGGTTTAGGTGGAAGGAAGGAGAAGGGAAGGACTAAATCCACTAGAGACAAACTTTGTAAGCATTGGCAGGGTTTATACCACAGAGATTATTGGCAACACATCTATGCAGCTTCTTTCCATTTCCAATTGATAATGTAGGGATTCACCTACATTTTTGGCTTTCAGAATCTTCAGTGTCTGCATGAGAACACATTTAACTACTTCCCTGCCCTATCCCTATGATTCTTTTTTTTTTTCTTAAAGAGACAGGGTCATGCCCTGTCACCCAGAAAGGAGTGCAGTGGCTTGATCATAGCTCATTACAACCTTGACCTCCTAGGTTCAAGCAATCCTTCTGCTTCAGCCTTCCTAGTAGCTGGGACTATAGGCACACACCACCATGCCTAGCTAACTTTTTGTAATATTTTTGTAGAGATAGGGATTAAGGGGTGAGCCAGTGCCCCTGACCGCTATGACTCTTGATATGCACATATAAAGAGCCACTAACAAATGTTCTCACAAAGTGAGAACATTAAGATAGGCCAAGATAAAAAGATAGGCCAAGACAATAACTTCATAAAACTTCTACTTCAGGGCATTAAGAAATCAGTTGGACGTGTTTTATTGTTTTACGTAGTACAGTTCTTCTAATTTGTTTTGCATCTGTGATAGTATAAAAATATTTTTTAGATACGTAATTTGACAATTTTTGTTTTGTTGTTTCTTGCTTTTTATTTTAGAGATGGTGTCTCACTTTGTTGCCCAGGCTGAAGTACAGTGGCTATTCACGGGCACAAACATAGTGCACTACGGCCTCAAACTTCTGGCCTCAAGCAATCCTGCCACCTCATGCTGCCAAGTAGCTGGGACTACAGACACTTACCACCATACCTGGCTTTATCTGACAGTTTTAGTAAAAGTTAAAGGAAATATTAAAGAACCTAGAACTCTTTGTAAAATAATATGAGATTTCTGGGCTGGGTGCGGTGGCTCACGCCTGTAATCCCAACACTTTGGGAAGCCAAGGCGGGCATATCGTGAGGTCAGGAGTTCGAGACCAGCCTGGCCAACATGGTGAAACATCGTCTCTTACTAAAGATACAAAAACTTAGCCGGGCATGGTGGCATGTGCCTGTAATCCCAGCTGCTTGGGAGGCTGAGGCAGGAGAATAGCTTGAACCTGGGAGGCAGAGGTTGCAATGAGCCAAGATCATGCCATTGCACTCCAGCCTGTGCAACAGGGCGAGACTTTGTCTCAAAAAAAAAAAAAGAGTAATAATAATAATACAAAATTTCTAATTGTGCCTTATGGATATTTCGTTGCCCAGCATTGAACCAAATAGGTGTTAGAAGTCCTAATGGGAGAAGAAAACTCAAATACAAGAAATAACTAGTGTAAATCAAATAAAATCTACACCCTTTACATTTCTGCAAAATGTTAATTTCACTACCAGGCAAATGCAATCTACACTGATAATATTTATACTGTTTGCCAACTGTGAATAAAGGAATTTTTAAATTATAGGATGGAAGTAAAATATTGTGATTACCTTTAGAGAGTCAAGACATGACATAAATGACTTATATAGATTATGATGATGAAATGAAGCCCTACCCCAAAGCATGGGCTTCAAATTGAACCCCCTGTCCCATCCTATCTGATTTCTTTGTTCACTTATAAGTCAGGTTTATCATGATCTAATTTTTATATACAGTAAAATGTATACCTTTTAATCTACAGTTATGAGTTTTGACAAATGCATGAAGTCATACAACCACTAGCACCACAATAAGACGTAGAGTATTTCTATCATCCCCCAAAGTTACCTAATTCTCCTTTATAGTCACATCTTCCCATCACCTCAAACACTTGGCAACCACTGATCTATTTTTTTGTCTCTGTAGTTTTGCCTTTTCCATAATGTCATTATGTAGTTTTTTGAGTTTAGCTTCATTCACTTAGCACAATGTATTTCAGATTCAATCATGTTGCTTCATACAATTATATATTCCTTTTTCTGAGTGGTAATCCACTTTATGGATGGACTAAAGTTTTATTTACCTGTTGACCAACTGAAAGACAATTTTAGCAGTAATGAATAGAACCACCCCAAACATTTGCATAAGTTTGTGTGTGAATATAAGTTTTCATTTCTACCTACCTAGGAGTGGGATGCTGGAATATATGGTAATATAATATTTAACTGTATAGGAAACTGCCCAACTGTTTCCTCAAGTGTCTATATTATTTTGCATTCTCACCAGCAGTATATTAGCATTTCATTTGCGCCACATCTTTACTCACACTTGGTATTGTCAGTTGTTTTCTTTTTTTTTTAGTCAGAGTTTCGCTGTTGTTGCCCAGGCTGGAGTGCAATGGCGTGATCTTGACTCACCACAACCTCTGCTTCCCAGGTTCAAGCGATTCTCCTGCCTCAGCCTCCCAAGTAGCTGGGATTACAGGGATGCACCACCACACCTGGCTAATTTTATATTTTTAGTAGAGGCGGGGATTTCTCCATGGTGGTCAGGCTGGTCTCGAACTCCCATGATCCACCCGCCGCGGCCTCCCAAAGTGCTGGGATTACAGGCATGAGCCACTGGGCCCGGCTGGTTTCCTTCTTTTCTTTTCTTTTCTTTTTTTTTTTTTTTTTGGTGGTTGGGGAGGGGGGTCTTGTTTTAGCCTTTCCAACAGTTATGTGGCGGTATCTCATTGTGATTCTACTTTGTATTTTAGCAGGTAAGTGAGAGTGTAGGACTCTTAGCTGGTCACTGTATGTTGCCTTCGTACTTGTGACAAGAGTACTTGTCTTAAAATAAGAAATCTCCATCTGGAGTCATGAATTAGAGCATTGGTTCTCAATAGGAGCAACCCTCCCACCCTACTTCATGAAACTCGTCTGGAGACATTTTTGGTGGTCACAGTTGGAGGGACTGTGCTACTGTCATCTAGTGGATAAAGGCCAAAGATACTTCTAAACATCTTACAATATACAAGACACCCACTCTTTATCCCAAATAATTATCAAGCCCAAATGTCAATTAGTGCATAGGTTGAGAAACCCTGAATTAGGGCAACCAGCATATCAGATATTAAAGTCATCCACCAAATGTATTTGTATTAAGGATAAGACATTCAGGCTGGGCGTGGTGGCTCACGCCTGTAATCCCAGCACTTTGGGAGGCTGAGGCGGGCGGATCACGAGGTCAGGCAATCGAGACCATCCTGTGAATGGTGAAACCCCGTCTCTACTAAAACTACAAAAAATTAGTGGGCACCTGTAGTCCCAGCTACTTGAGAGGCTGAGGTGGGAGAATGCCATGAACCTGGGAGGCGGAGCTTGCAGTGAGCCGAGACCGCCTCACTGCACTCCAGCCTGGGCGAAAGACCAAGATTCCGCCTCAAAAAAAATAAAAAAAAAAAAGGATAAGACATTCAATTGAATGTCTCAGTCATCTCACAAGGATGTGATCCTTGAAAGTCCTATAAAGTTGGAAAATTGAGGATGAGTCATTCCATCAGTGTCATGTACACTACCAGGCAACTCTAAAGAGTCCAGTTACATTTTGACAATGTTTAACAGTTTACTCCAGTGATAGTATTGCCATCAACTGTATTAGAAAAAAATTTGTGTAACTTGCTATCCCACATAGCTCTAAGTATAATTGGTGCACATTAAATAATTTCAAATACTTGAATTAATCTGGGAAGCTTGGTAAGCTCTAACAATATCATATTGATTTGTCATTCAGTGCTGAGACCAATGAGTAGGAAAAATTTTCTTTTTCCCATGGTGGCTGTTGCCTACTTTGAATTTCCATTGGGATTTGGGGCTTTTGTTGTGCCTTGCTTTGCTTTTATTTGAAATTAGTTTCAAGCCTTGTATTCTGTAACCCCTAGGCATATTCTCACTTAGTCTACCAAAGCTGGGAGGTTTGGGGGAGTGTTGCAGACTAGATGATATGTGTATATGTCATTTTTTCATGTCTGAAAAAAATCATTATACCTCAAATTACTAAAGTATACTCTTAAAGCAGGATTATAAAGACGATTCCTTGAAAATCGTCATCCAAATTCAAAATTTAAAAGACAGTGCATTCTGCCAAACTTTTTTCAGTAGTTTATTTTGGTTACTTTGGAAATAAATGTTGCCAGATTCACTGTAAGTGTTTGGTTGTCTAGCCCTTGTTTATTACTTTATATTTGCATTTCTCTGGAATCAGAGATGAAAATTTGGCTGCTGCTTTGTACTGTCAGAAAATAATGTATTTCCTTATTTCAACAAGGAGATTCAACCCAAAATTGGGCTGTAGTTTTTAATGAGCTTGGTGACCTTCAAGGGACCAGTCCAAACACGTTTTGTGTTACAAGTAAGAGCAGATGTTTTTAAGTATATGCAAAATACAGTGAGCCCTACCCTAAACCTCCTCTCATTGCTGTTGTCTTCTCAAGAGTCATTTTGTGACCAAATTAGGTTCGAGGTGGCAAATGTGGTCCTTTACATTTGTCATGCTGCCCGTTAGAGGGCAGCAGTATACAGACTCAGGAGCCAGAAAACCAAATACTATTAGATTCTGGGGCATGAGTCTTTTTTGAATCTTCTAAACACAGCTAAATATATCATAATTTAACAAAGTTAACCCCTAATCTGCATTTTGGTGTAAAATATCTATACAACTACAGATATTCAACTTTGAACTTTGTTTTAACATGATCTTTTAAATGCTTATAATTCTAAATTGTGTATGGATTTGGTTTACAATGTTTCTAATTGCTTCTGGGAAGACTATTAATAACTTATAGCAACATCTTTTTTACATAAATGTTTTCTATTTAAAACTTATTGGAGGGCTGGGTGTGGTGGCTCATTTCTGTAATCCCAACACTTTGGGAGGCCGAGGCGGGCGGATCACAAGGTCAGGAGTTCGAGACCAGCCTGACCGACATAGTGAAACCCCATCTCTACTAAAAATACAAAAGAGTTAGCTGGGCATGGTGATGCACACCTGTAATCCCAGCTACTTGGGAGGCTGAGGCAGAAGAATCACTTGAACCCAGGAGGCAGAGGTTGCAGTGAGCAGAGATCGCACCACTGCACCCCAGCCTGAACAACAAAGTGAAACTCTGTCTCAAAAACAAACAAAAAACATATCAGATACTACTACTATAATTACTCAAATATAAGTAGTTGGTAATATGATGGAAATCTTGGAAGAAAGAGATGGCTTTAGTTACAGAAGCATGGTACCATGCCATAGAATATACAGAGAATAAGAGAATAAATACTTTTAAAATGAATGTAGCCAAAATTTTTGGAAAACAGACTTTAAATTCATTCTGGGATGGTGTGTGTGTGTGTGTATGTGTGTGTGTGTGTTCTAACAGCTTTACTGTAACAACTCATTCAATACTCATAAGAACCTTATGAAGTAGGTACTATATTATTATCTTCATTACAGATATGAAAACTAAAACACAGGGTAAGTGAATTGACGCTGCACCAGGTCACAGTGCTAGTAAGTGGCCACGCTAGGGTTTGAAACCAGGCGTTCTGAAATCAGAGATTATGAACTAAAAATACTTTGTTAAACTACCTCTCTCATTGAATTATCTAACCTTTCCCCCTGAATTGTCATGCCACCTATCATATTTTCTCACATAGTCCTGTTTTGGGACTCTCTATTCTATTCCATTCATCCTTTTAACTCTTCACTAATAACAGTTGTTGTACTGTGTTAATTATTAAAGGTTTATATAAGTTTTGATACCTGGAAATCTTAACTCTCCCACTTAAGTCTTCTTCAGAATTTCCTTGACTATTTTTGGTCTTTGTATGCCCCTATAAAGTTTAGGATGAACTACCAAATTACAGGACCAACCCTTTAGAGATTTTGACTAAAAGTGATATGTGCATCCTTCTTTTCTTTTTTTTTTCCTTTTTTGAGATAAGGTCTCACTCTGTCACCCAGGCTATAGTGTGGTGGTGCAATCACAGCTCACCATAGCCTCCATCTCCCAGGCTTAAACTATCCTCTTCCCTTAGTCCCCTGAGTAGCTGGGACTACGGGCAGGCACCACCATGGCTGGCTAATTTTTTATTTTTTGTAGAAATGGGGTCTCACTATGTTGCCCAGGCTGGTCTTGAACTCCTGGACTAAAGTGATTTGCCCACTTCGAACTCCCAAAGTGCTGAGATTACATAAGCATGAGATACTGTGCCTGGCCAGTGCATCCTGCTTTTTCTAAACCACCGCAAGTCATTTTTGGAACAAGACAAGACAGATAATGTAGCGATAGAGAAAAAAAAAAATATATATATATATATATATATATATATATATATAAAACTAGAAAAAATACTGGTGTTACTAAGATTATTTCTACTTTTATTTTCTATGTTTTAAATTTTATTATAATATTTACTTCATGGGAAATATATTTAGAGTTTTAATTTTATTATAAAGAAAGTATAAATAGAAACCAAAGTAATGAATATACTTTAAATAATTAGACCTCAAGATCCACATGAATTACCTGACCTGCCTGGAAAAAAGGTATCTACCCAATATATTTTAGAGAATTGGTATTTATTATTTTTGAGAAGACAGTATGTGGGTAAGAGTCATGCCTAAAGAACAGAGAACAAAAATACTACTTTTTGAAAAGGGCAGTTTTAGACACTATAGGCCAGTGAATGTTAAATGTTGACTTGGTGTTAAATCTAGACAGAATTCTAAAACAGTTTTTCAACACTTGATTCTGAAAGAGTGATTACTAAGAGTTGGACTAAGGATTTACTTACTTATTTTTCCCTGTCTTTGCTAGATATGGGGGAGAAATACAGAGCATGTATGAGGGCTGCTTTGGCAAGAACAGATTTTAAATCTGATTTCACCTTCTGAGGAGCCTTATATAAGATAAGCTTAAGTATATAACTTAGGCAAAGTTGTTTGTCCTGCATCACATAATAAGGAGTAGAGCAAGAACTAGAACCCATGTGTTTTGACACTTAAAGCAGTGGGAGGAAACAGTGTGTTTCTGTTATATTGCTGAGACATACTAACTATATCATCTGCCTCAGCCCAACGTTTTCTTTATCCAGGTCTGGGCCATATAACCAAAAAGAATTGTGGGGAGCAGCCCTCAAAGGTGATGGCAGTTGGCCATTTTAACTATCAAGAGGATGTATGGGATAGTATTGAGTTTAATCTATGCATCAATAACATAGGTTCAGTGGGAATAAGGAATTTTCTTATTGCAAAGGGTAAGTGTTAGAATTGGTCAAGAATAGTTGTAAAGCAGCCTTCCCTAGAGAACTTTATAAAAGAATGGATTCCATTCTTCCTGGAGTGTTTGAGATCTAATCCTGCTTAACTAGATGACTAAAAAGTTCATGCCAACCCCAAGAGTCTATAAAAGTATTAGCTGACACATTTAATTCAATTCTTATAATTCTTATGTGTGTTCAACATTGTGTCCCCCTCATTAAGATGCAGTAGGAAGAGATTTAGAGTGCCTGCTATGTGCCAGGCAGTTTCTAGACGCAGTAGGTATACATCTACCCTCATAGAGCTTTATTTTTTGGAGAGAAGGATAGACAATAAACAAGTTAAATAAAATGTAAAGTATGTGAGACAGTGATAAGTGATATAGAGAAAAATGTAACAGGGATAGGGATTGTGTTGGGGGAGAGAGTATAATTTTAGATAAGGTGATCAGGAAAGGTGGCTTTTGAGCTAAGAAATGCAAGAAAGGAAGGAGGATGCTATACAGATTCATGGGGCACAGGCATTCCAGGCAGAGAGAGCAGTTAAGTGCAAAGGGTTTGAGGCAGGAACAAGAAGTTCTGTGTGTCTAGAGCAGAAAAAATGAAAGAAATCATGGCAGAACACATCATATAGAAAGGCCACATCTTGTAGGGCTTTGTAAGTTGTTTTAAGAACCTTGGGTTTTATTGTGAGTGAGATGACGAGCCATTGGAATGAATAGAATGGTTATGTGATGAATCGACATACTCTTAACTAGATCACGTAGTCTGCAATGTTGAATGAAGGAGTACAGGTGGAAGCAGGGGAACTAGGAGACTGTTGTAGTGCTGTAACATGAGGTGTTGACTTGAACCAAAGTGACTAGCCAAGTTGTAAACATTTTAAAGGTAAAGTCCGCAAGATCTGCAGAGGAACGGATAATTGGGTGTTAGAGAATGGCATTAAAGATAACTCTAAGCTTTTTGCCTAAGTGATTGGAAAAAATAAATGTGCCATATACTGATGTGAGGAAGACTAAACAAAGCAGGGATAGAGGTGGGTGAAGAGTAAGAGCTCCATTCTGGACAACATAGGTTTAGAATTTTTTTAAAAATCCAACTGAAAATATTGTATAGAGAGTTAAACATGTGGGTATGGGGTTTAGGAGAAAGCTTGTTTAAAGAAAAAAACTTGTGAATTGTTGGTGTTTTTATGGTAAAGATAGGAGACTGGAAGTGATCACCAAGGAAGGAGTGTTAACAGAAAAAAAGACCCAAGGACTGAGCCCTGAGGTATTCACATTGTTAAAGAGAGTAGGGAGATGAGAAATAGACAAAGATGTAGCAAGAAGACCTAGAAACCAAGTAAAGAAAGTGTTCATGGAAGAGGAAGACAGATGCCCAGCTGTATCAGATGCTGCTGATAGAGCATGTAAGAAGAAGTAAGATTTTGGTACTTCATGTTTTATGGTGTATGTATGAATGTATGTATAACCACCCAGCTCGTGTCTCTGTAAGCTCCCACTCCCTTCCTGGCGATCTGCCATTGTTAACTTGGAATAATTTTACCTATGTCTGATATTACAGGAGAATCCAAACCCTCATATGGCATTCCAGAAAGTTCCGCGGCCAACAGAAGGATCCCACTTGCGAGTTCATATTCTTCCTTTCCCAAAGATTAATGAAGCCCGGGTTCAGGAATTAATACAGGAAAACCTTGCTAAGAACCAGAATGCACCTCCTGCCACAAGAGTAGAAAAGAAATGTGTTGTGCCAGCTGGTCCACCTGTTGGTATGTATTTGTCTGTCTGTTTTAAGAGTAAACTTTTTATAAAGATGTAAGACCCAAAAAGGAAAAGTGTACAATTTGATGAATTTTCACAAAGTGAACAAACTCCTGTAGCTAGAATCAGAGCATTATCAATACTTAGAAACCCTGTTTCATTCACTGCCTCCCAAAAAGGGTAATCATAACCCAACCGCTGCCACTATAGAATCTTTTCTTTTTTTAATAACAGCTTTATTGAGATATAAGTTACATACCGTAAATTCACCAATGTAAAATGTGCAATTCCTTGATTCTTAGTATATTTACACACTCATTCAACCATTATCACTATTTAATTTGAGCATATATATAGAGAGAGAGATGGAGATTCACTCTTGTTGCCCAGGCTGGAGTGCAATGATGTGATCTTGGCTCACCGCAACCTCTGCCTCCTGGGTTCAAGCAATTCTCCTGTCTCAGCCTCCTGAGTAGCTGGGATTACAGGCATACGCCCCCTCACCCAGCTAATTTTGTATTTTTAGTAGAGACAGGGTTTCTCCATGTTGGTCAGGCTGGTCTCGAACTCCTGATCTCAGGTGATCTGCCCACCTTGGCCTCCCAAAGTGCTGGGATTACAGGCGTGAGCCACTGCACCTGGTGAGAATATTTTTATAACCTAAATAGAAACCTCACATCTATTAGCAGTCACTCCCCATTTCCTTCCCAAACCATCTCCTCCTCAGCATTATACTGTAATCTACTTTCTATTTTCATAGCTTTACCTATTCCGGACATTTTATATAAATAGAATTATACAATATGTAATCTTTTATGACTGGCTTCTTTCATTTAGCATAATATTTCAAAGGTACATCTATGTTGTAGCATGTGTCAGTATTTTGTTTCTTTTTTGTTGTTGTTGTTATTGTTGTTTCGAGATGGAGTGTCGCTCTGTCGCCCAGGCTGGAGTGCGGTGGCGCCGTCTTGGCTCACTGCAAGCTCTGCCTTCCAGGTTCACGCCATTCTGCTGCCTCAGCCTCCTGACTAGTTGGGACTACAGGCACCTGTCACGACGCCTGGCTAATTTTTTTGTATTTTTAGTAGAGACGGAGTTTCACCGCGTTAACCAGGATGGTCTCGGTCTCCTGACCTCGTGATCCGCCCGCTTCGGCCTCCCAAAGTGCTGGGATTACAGACATGAGCCACTGCACCTGGCCTCGTTTCTTTTTAAATGTCTGAATAATACTCCATTGTTTGGATATATATCACATTGGTTATTTATCCATCAGTTGATGGATATTTGAGTTGGTTCTACATTTTGACTATTATGAATAATGCTGCTGTGAACATTTATGTGCAAGATTTTGTGTAGATATGTTTTCAGTTCTCTTGGATGTATACTTAGGATTGGAATTGCTGGGTCATATGGTAATTCTATGTTTAATGTTTTAAGGAGCTGCCAAACCATTTTCCAAAGCGGTTGTGCCATTTTAGATTTCTGTCAGCAGTGTATAAGGGTTATAATTTCAGCCACTGATACTGAACATTTTTTCATGTACTATTGGCCATTTCACTGTCTCTTTGCCCATTTTGAAATTGGGCTATTTGCCTTTTTATTACTGAGTTGTAAGCATACTCTGTATATTCTACAGGTTAAGTCCCCTACCAGATATATTATTTGCAAATTTTTCCCCAATCTGTGAGTTGTCTTCCTTTACTAACTTTTATCCCTTTTTTTCAGCTATTGAGGAAGATATATTAAAATCTCCCATTATAATAGCAGAATTCCCTATTTCTCAGTTTTTCCTGTTTTTCTTGATATATTTTGAAGTTGGTTAATTAGGTGCATGTATAAAATGTGAATTAGTTGGATTCTCCAAAGGAAAAAAATTCCAGATAGTAAACATATTTATTATAAGAAAATATGTTTTCTGGCTGGGTGTGGTGGCTCACACCTGTAATCCCAGCACTTTGGGAAGCTAAGGTGGGCGGATCACTTGAGGTCAGGAGTTCAAGATCAGCCTGGCCAACATGGTGAAACTCCATCTCTACTAAAAATGCAAAAAATTAGCCAGGCGTGGTGGTATGCACCTATAGTCCCAGCTACTTGGGAGGCTAAGGCAGGAGGAGAATCACTTGAACCTAGGAGGCAGAGGTTGCAGTGAGCCAAGATCGTGCCACTGCACTCCAGCCTTGGTGACAGAGCAAGATTCTGTCTTACAAAAAAAAAAAAAAAAGGAAAAAAAAAAGAAAATATGTTTCCTAAAAACTCAGCCTAAAGAAAATTTAAAATACTGCTAAAGATATTTTAGAATTAAAAGTTTATAAACCTAAAGATGTTGCTCTCTCAATGAAGTATGTGTTATTGCAGATTGTAAGTTTTCTATTCTAATATGGATAGATTTTCAGTTTATGCCACCAACCTATGTGTGTGAGAAGCACCAGAGCCCACAATTATGAATGAGCATTTCAGAGAGAAAAGTCATGCGAAATAATCAGTTTAACCAGAAAATTAATGTTACATGATTAAAAATGATTTGAAGAAACTGGTAAAATTCAAGTAAGGGCTATAGTCTCATTCATTGTATTGTGCCAGTTGTTTTCCTGATTCTAAGAAAACATAATTATGAAAGATGTCACCATAGAGGGAAGCTGGGTGATGAGTACAAGGATCTTCTTTGTATTATGTTTGCACCTTATTGTAAACATATAATTATTTTTATAAAAATGTTTAAGGCTGGGTGCGGTGGCTCATGCCTGTAATCCCAGCACTTTGGGAGGCCAAGGTGGGCGTATCACCTGAGGTCGTGAGTTCAAGACTAGCCTGAACAATACGGAGAAACCCCGTCTCTACTAAAAATACAAAATTAGCCGGGTGTGGTGGTGCATGCCTGTAATCCCAGCTACTTAGTAGGCTGAGGAAGGAGAATTGCTTGAACCCGGGAGGCAGCCAAGATCGCGCCATTACACTCCAGCTTGGGCAACAAGAGCGAAACTCTGTCTCAAAAAAAAAAAAAAAGTTTAAAACATTATTTGAAGAATATAAGTTTGGTATTGATGAGATGAAAGGAATACTAATGAGTAAAATATGATAGTCTTTCTTCTTAGGTATGGGAGAAGGTAAAAGGATTGGGCCTTTAGAATCCAAAGAGTAGCCTTAAAGTATAAGTAGTCTTTTTGGCTTGAGAACCATTGATACTGTTCTCACTTATAAATGGGAGCTAAATAATCTGTACACATGGACATCAAGTGTGGAATAATAAGACACTGGAGACTCAGAAGGCTGGGAGGGTGGGAAGGGGTTGAGGGATGAGAAATTACTTAATGGCTACAATATACATTATTCTGGTTGATGGCTACACTAAAAGTCCAGACTTCACCACTATGCAGTACGTCCATGTGACAAGGCTGCACTTGTACCCCTTAAATTTATACAAAAAAAGAATTATTGATACTACCTCATTTAAACAAATGACATAGTGTAGTTCTTTGTGAAAGTATAAATTTTGTATAAATAGTACTTTGATTTATATCCTTCTAATATTATTTTAATAAGTTAAATTTATTTAGGTAACCAGCTTAGTAGCCTAGGTAATACCTTAGAATTTTCTAACCCTATGGTAAAAGGTGAAAGGTGCTAAGTTTACATGACTAAAAAGTGACTTTCCTAAGCCAGTATAGCAGTTCATTGATCATGATTATTTCTCTTTTTTGCACTACTTCTTTCCTTCAAGTCACCTCTACTCAAATATGTAATATCTAATATTTTGTGGAATGTAGTTTTTCTTTAGTAATATCTTAGAAATATTAACAATATTACTAGTTACAAAGTTTCAAATAGATGTTTGCCCTTGTTTAATATAACTTTACTTTGCAATGTGAATTAGTTCGCATAAAAGTTAAGTGTCTCATTAGAATCTATCCTGTGAAATTATTAATCGACTAGCCTGATACTTCAGCACTGCAACATGTAATCAAAATAATGATGTGGAATATTTTCAATGCTCTGTACTAAGGGAAAAAATAAAGTGTAGGTCATATCAATAGTTTTTGTTTGTTTGTTTTCTAATAAGAAATGTGGTCTCACTCTGTCACCCAGCTGCAGTATAGTAGTGCTGTCCTAGCTCCCTGCAGCCTTGGACTCCTGGGCTCAAGTGATCTTCCTACCTCAGCCTCCCGAGTCACTGGGATTACAGTGCAAGGCACCATGCCTGGCTAATTTTTGTATTTTTTGTAGAGAAGGGGCTTGCTATGTTGCCCAGGCTTGTCTCAAACCTCTGGGCTCAAGGGATCATCCCACCTCAGCCTCCCAAATTGCTGGAATTATGGGCGTGAGCCTCCACACTCAACCTACAGTCTTAAAGTAATAGTCTCTTTGCTTTTGTAATTACCAAAGGAGTTTAATTTATTTGTGCTTTCTTTATATTCTTTTACTAGTTTCGATAATGGACAAGGTGACGACAGTTTTCAACAGTGCACAGAGACTAGAAGTTGTCAGAAACTGCATCTCATTCATATTTGAAAATAAAATTTTGGAAACTGAAAAGGTAATGAAATATCATCTTTCCCAAGTAAGCGTTTATCATTTCCCTTTCAGATTTACATGCTGAAGTTACCAGCTTTCTCTTCTTTTCTTCAACGGAGTCTCCCTCTGTTGCCCGAGCTGGAGTGCAGTGGTGCAATCTTGGCTCACTGCAAGCTCCGCCTCCCGGGTTCATGCCATTCTCCTGCCTCAGCCTCCCCAGCAGCTGGGACTACAGGCACCCCCCACCACGCCTGGCTAATTTTTTTGTATATTTAGTAGAGACGGGATTTTACCATGTTAGCCAGGACAGTCTCGATCTCCTGACCTCATGATCTGCCCGCCTCAGCCTCCCAAAGTGCTGGGATTACAGGCGTGAGCCACCGCGCCCGGCCAGCTTCTCTTCTTTAATTCTGCCCCTTTTCCTAATAAAGTCTCCTCTCATTGTTTGGATCATTTTAAATGAATAGTGTCTAAGATATAAAGCTGTTGGGCCAAGCTTAATTATATGACCAGCAGAAAAATATTCATAGTAATTTTTTCTCTCAAACTTTTAAACATTGTTCACTAAACACTATTTTGGCATATTACTTAGAAACAACATTTTATTTATTTTAGTTTTTATTTTTGGAGACAGAGTCTTGCTGTGTCACCCAGGCTGGAGTACAGTAGCGTGATCTTGGCTCACTGCAGCCTCTACCTCCCGGATTCAAGCGATTCTCCTGCTTCAGCCTCCGGAGTAACTGGGACTACAGGCATGCACCACTGCACCCGGCTCATTTTTGTATTTTTAGTAGAGATGGGGTTTCATCATGTTGGCCAGACTGGTCTTGAACTCCTGGCCTCAAGTGATCCAGCCACCTTAGCCTCCCAAAGTGCTGGAATTACATGTATGAGCCAACACGCTTGGCCAAAACTTAACATTTTAATATAATTTTATGTATTGCAAAGAATCTAGTTAGAATATGTAATGGATTATAGGAACTGTAGTATTCAACTTAAATGTGCCTCTTTAGAGCATGTTTTCTTGCCTTGTTCAGTGAAACATGCTGAACATAATATAACCCTTTCTTACTGACTCATTGTCATAGTTCTGAATATCTATTTTCAGAGACTGGTAAAGCTTATAGAAATGTTTACCTTTACCCTAACTGACCCAGTGCCCTTTACATTTTGTGCTTTTTGGTTTCTGTGTTTTCTTATAGTTGGAGTCTTTCACTTCTCTTGCTTTCAACTTCCACATCCTATTTCTTATGCCTACCTTTAGTGATATCATGCCCTCCTACTTCCTTCTTATTTTCTCCTTTGTTCTGATTTTTTAGCTAAATAAGCTTATTATTATTATATGTGAAGTAAATTAACTAAATCCTACATGGTGAACTGAAGGAGGCATCTTTATGGATGTTCTTGTTGTAAAGTGAAAAGAGTTTTAACGCATACACCTAGAGATAATCTATTTTTGCAACTCCGAGTCCTTTTTCTTTCCTTTTTTATGATATTTAAATGAAAAGAGATTGTAGAACTTTACAGTCATAAATTAAAGCTGAATAGTGATTAAGCAGCCAACCAGTTTAAAAGTATGAAATCACTCGTATTTCTTATTGTTTTAATTTTTCTTTCTGTTCTTGCCATGGAAAATTGACTAGTTATAGAAAGATGTCTTACGTATCTGTGGCTTTGACTCATAATCTGAAGCAACAGTCAATTTGGTAACCAAAGTTTTATTAAGTTGAAGAAAAAAGTGAAATTAAATGTTTTTCAATTTATCACATAATTCTCTTATATTTCTTGCTGGTTTACGTATAAAAATAACTACAAATCTATTTTATCATTGGTCTTACTAATAAATCACCTCTTCCCTAGGAGTTTAATTTTATTAATAATTGTGTTAAATAAATTACAGGGTGCATTTGAATTTTCAAGATGATTGTTTGAAAGTTATTGTTTCCCCCAGTGGTACCATTTGGTCATTTGTACCTCTCTTGTCCTCAGACCCTTCCTGCTGCACTCAGAGCCCTTAAAGGAAAGGCAGCAAGACAGTGTCTCACTGATGAATTGGGTTTGCATGTCCAGCAAAACCGAGCAATATTAGACCATCAACAGTTTGACTACATAATAAGGATGATGAATTGTACTCTACAGGTAATTTGTAGTTCCTTCAGATTATTCCTCTCATTTGAGAATACTTTTCATTTTTCCAGAATATTTTGTAATTACCAGTATATCAGTTCTTGAACCTACCACAGCTAATAGGATGAAGCGTCAGTATCTATATCATTTCTGTCAAATACTTTTTATTACTTGGCATAAATATTAAGAGTTTTTTGTTCTTTCTTTGTTTTCTCTTTGAAAATGCTAGATTATTTTACTAGTTTTGTAATATAAGCAAGTTCTTTGAAAATGAGAAGTCGTCTTTAAAGCATTCAGTTGTATATTAATGTCTGTAATTACATCAGCCCTTTTCAGTCAGTTTTCAGTTGTACTGTTCAGGCAGAGGACAATGAATGGTGGATAATCCAAATGATAAATGAACTACTCAATTAAGTATTTAAGTACTTTGTTTGTAAAGCACAACAACAAAATTTCCACTTGGCTTCAAAATATGTATATGATCTTTCAGAAACAAACTTCCCACAAAACAGTGAAGACAATTTAGGAGAAGCTAATCTTGTTTCCTCATCCTGCCTCCCTTGTTAGATAGTCTTTAACATTGGCATTCTGCCAAGATGTAATGTCAAGTTCCTCTCTCAAACATTTTGCCCAAGATGGAAATGTAATTAAATATTAAAACTGTGGGATCATCTGTGGGACTCCAGAAAAAGTAAATAAATGCATGTTAAATATTGGTACATTGGAAAGCAAGAATTATAGGATATAATTAATCAAATTTATGAATGAAACAAGGCCTAAATAAATGAGATTTATAAATGTGCATGGAATGGAAGACTCAATATGTTAAAGATGTCAGTTCTCCCCAAAACAATCTACAGAGACAATGCAATTCCTATCAGAACCTTAAATAGAAGAATAAAAGCCTTAAAACTACCAACACACTCCTAAAGAAAAACAACAAAGTGTAGCAGTTTACCTTGTCAGGTATCAAAAATTTAGTTTAAGATTATATTACTTGGCCAAGTGCAGTGGCTCACGCCTGTAATCCCAGCACTTTGGGAGGCCGAGGTGGGCGGACCACAATGTCAGGAGTTTGAGACCAACCTGGCCAGCATGGTGAGACCCTGTCTCTACTAAAAATACAAAAATTAGCCAGGCGTGGTGTTGGGCGCCTGTAATCCCAGCTACTCCGGAACCTGAAGCAGGAGAATCGCTTGAAACCGGAAGGCGGAGGTTGCAGTAAGCCGAGATCACGCCACTGCACTACAGCCTGGGTGAAAGAGTGAAACTCCGTCTCAAAAAAAAATTGTAATTATTATTAATATTATATTATTTAAGACAGTGTAGAATTGGCACACTCATAAACAAATTGACCGACAGAATAAAATAGAAAGCCCAGAAACAAATGCACACATATATGGAAACATGATTTATGACAAAACTGGCACCGGCAGTGAAAAGATGAGCAGTTTAATTAATAGTGCTGGGACATGTACACATAATATACCATTGATACAGAAAATGCATACATACCTCCTACCACACACAAGAATCATTTCCACATGTATTAAAGACTTAAATATGGAGAGCCAAAAAAAGCTAATCTATAAGGCTTAAGAGTTTTCAAACATAATACAGGAAATATCCTTATGACTTTGGGATAGGGAAAGATTTGTTAAACTAGTCACGACTAGTGCCAGTGTTAAAAGAAAAGATTGATATATTTGACTACATTAAAATTAAGAACTTCTGTTCATTAAAAGATAACATAAAGAGAGTGAAAACATAAACCTCAGAGTGAGAGGTTAGTGCTCAGATTACAAGAACTGTAAGTCAGGCATAGTGGTGTGCGTCTATAGTCCCAGCTACTCAGGCAGCTGAGATAGGAGGATCGTGTGAGCCCAGGAGTTAGGCTGCAGTACACTATAATTGCATCTGTGAATTGCCACTGAACTCAAACTTAGACAACTTATCAAGACCCCATCTCTTTATAAAAGAAAAAAACCCTACAAATCAATATTTTTTCAAAAAGACAACCTAATTCGAAAATGAGCAAAAGATTTAAGTGTCTTAATTAAAAGGATACAAAGGTAGAGCTGAGAATGGGAGAAGAGCAGAGTTTCTGAGCAGCACAGCGGCCTCCCCTCCTCTCTCCTCACCCTACTCTCGCAGCCTACCTTTACCTACCTGCCTGCTCAGTGCCCAAAACACCTTCCACCATGACCACCTCAGCAAGCTCCCACTTAAACAGAGGCATCAAGCAGGTGTACATGTCCCTGCCTCAGTGTGAGAAAGTCCAGGCCATGTATATCTGAGTCGATGGTACTGAAGCAAGACTGTGCTGCAAGTCCCAGACCCTGGACAGTGAGCCCAAGAGTGTGGAAGAGTTACTTGAGTAGAATTTTGATGGCTCTAGTACTTTGAAGGTTCTAACAGTGACATGTATCTCATGCCTGCTGCCATGTTTTGGGAGCCCTTCCACAAGGACCTCTACAAGCTGGTATTCTGTGAAGTTTTCAAATGCAATTGAAAGCCTGCAGAGACCAATTTGAGGCACACCTATAAATGGATAATGGACATGGTGAGCAACCAGCACCCGTGGTTTGGCATGGAGCAGGAATATAACCTCATGGAGACAGATGGGCACCCCTTTGGTTGGCCTTCCAATGGACTCCCTGAGCCCCAGGGTCCGTATTACTGTGGTATGGGAGCAAAGTCTATGGCAAGGATATTGTGGAGGCTCATTACCGGACCTGCTTGTATGCTGGAGTCAAGATTGCAGAGACTAGTGCTGAGGTCATGCCTGCCCAGTGGGAATTCCACATTGGATGCTGTGAAGGAATCAGCATGGAAGATCATTTCTGGGTGACCTGTTTCATCTTGCATCATGTATGTGAAGACATCAGAGTGATAGCAACCTTTGATCCTAAGCCCATTCCTGGGACTGGAATGGCTCAGACTGCCATACCAACTTTAGCACCAAGGCCATGCGGGAGGAGAATGGTCTGAAGTACACTGAGGAGGCCATCAAGAAACTAAGCAAGTGACAGCAGTACCACATCCGCATTTTTGCCCGGCCTGGCACCTAATTGGATTCCATGAAACTTCCAACATCAGTGACTTTTCTGCTCTTATAGCCCATTATAGTGCCAGCATACACATTCCCCAGACTGTTGGCCAGGAGAAGAAGGGTTACTTTGAAGATCACTGCCTCTCTGCCAAATGCGACCCATTTTCGGCGACAGAAGCCCTCATCTGCCTGTGTCTTTTCAAACCGGAGTTGAGCCCTTCCACTACAAAAACTAAGTGGACTAGACCTCCAGCTGTCAAGCCCCTCCTAGTTCTTCCTCTCACTCCAACTCTTCCCCTCTCCCAGTTGTCCTAATTGTAACTCAAAGGATGGAATGCCAAGGTCTTTTTTTTAAATTCCTTGTGCCCAGTTAATCTTGCGTTATTTGTTTGGCTGGGATAGAGGGGTCACATAATTAATTAATTCACATCTTTACCCTCCTTTTTTTCCCTATCACTGACGCTTTTTAGTACATTAGTGGGGAGGTGGGTGGTAAAACATAACCACTGCTTCCATTTAATGGGGTGTGCCTGTTCAGTAAGCGTAGCTATCGGAACGGAGTGCATGTTTGCAGGATGGGAACTTTTTCTTTGAAGTACCTGAGAGGGGAAGACCTGACTTAACTCTGGTTAGGTTAGGACTTCCCTTTGTGGTGGAAATGTTTCTTAAGAGGTTATAACCAACTTTCTATTAAAATTAGGGATTAAGAGAGAAGGTAGGGATTGGGGATCAGGGAGGAGAATGGCCTTGGTCTCTTGCTTGTGTGGAACTAGCCTGGCTTGGGGTGAAATGCCCTCAGAACACAAAGCTCAGTATAAACTGATGGATATCCCTACCTTAAAAAAAGAAAAGGTTCTTTTTGCTTGGTCCTCTATTTATCACACAAAACAGAGCAGTATTTTTATATTTAAATGTAAAAACAAGGGTGGGGTGCGGTGGCTCACACCTGTAATCCCAGTACTTGGGAGGCCGAGGCAGGTGGATCACGAGGTCAGGAGATTGAGACCATCCTGGCCAACATGGCGAAACCCTGACTCTATTAAAAATACAAAAACTTAGCCAGGCATGGTGGCAGGCATCTGTAGTCCCAGCTGCTCAGGAGGCTGAGGCAGGACAATCGCTTGAACCTGGGAGGCGGAGGTTGCAGTGAGCTGAGATCATGCCACTGCACTCCAGCCTGGGCGACAGAGCAAGATTCTGTCTCCAAAAAAAAAAAAAAAAAAATGTAAAAACAAAAAATTTATATATATAGTTGCGTGTCTTATGTGTATTTTGCTGAAGGAAAACAACATACAGGTCACGGGGTACCAAATTCGAGGCAAATAGTCTAGATCGAAATCAAGTAGCCCCTTTTGAGTAAGGAATGAGGAACGTAGTGCTTGAAAAGTTGTTGATTTGCGGTTAGTCCCTCATGACCACTTTAGGGTTTCTGTGCCCTGCCCACCCTCTGGAGAAGATGAATACTGGTCAGTTAACAGATGACATGTTACTAGCAGTCACTTGATCCCCATGGCTTTGGTTTAAAAGACATATACTTGTCCACATGAGTTTACAGGTAAGAGTTAGCTGGTCAACTTGAGCATGTTACTGATAGAGGGGATATTGGGGTTATTTTCTGGTGGGAATAACATGTCACTAAAGCAGGCCTTTTGATATATTAAATTTTTAAAAAACAAAATAGAAGTTAAATTTTAAAATCTAAATCTGTAGGGTTTCTAAGTAATTTTTACAGAATTGCTTGTTTGCTTTAACTGTCTCCTCCCTCTGCTCTTGAAGGATATGGGGACAGGGCTAGAGTCAAAACACTTGAAATTTTGTATCCCAATGTCTTTTCTCCCAGTGTGAAATATTCCATTCTTTTGTTAAGACTACTGAGGAGTTATTTTTTTCTTTTGTAATAAGAAACAAACCCCACCTTTATCTCTACTTTTCCCCTACCATTCTCTGGTTTTTGTGTTTGCTGCAGGGGGCCAGCTGTGGTTTTCTCTTGCCATGATGACTTCTAATCGCCATGTGCAGTATGCTCAAAGTCAGACAACTCCTTACTGTAAACAAATTGTGTAACTGCCCAGAACAGCACTTATAAATCAGCCTAACATAAGATCTCCAAAAAAAAAATATATATATATATAAGGAAACCCACTTGGATAATAATTGAAGAAATACAAATTAAAATTATAAGGAGAGCCTTTTACACTCACTATTTGGCAAGAATTAAAAAGTCTGATAATATCAAACAAATGTTTGGAACAAATAGAGTGTATAAACTCTGCTAGTGAGTGTGTAAGTTGGTATAGCTACTTTAGCAAATTTAATAAGATATGAGAAATAAGATTATTTGTCATTATCTTATCAAGTTGCATATGAAGCATACTGTATCACCTAGTGATTTCATTCCTAGAGGAGCTCTTGCCCACATACCTCAGGAGACATGTACAAAAATGATAGTGGCAAGATTGTTCAAAATAGCAGAAAACTTGAAATGACTCATATGCCAACCAGCACTAGAATGGATAATTTATAATATCTTCTTACACTAGAATATTTTTTATCAGAGAAAATAAATGAACTGCAGTTACAAGGGATAATGTAGATGAATCTTAAAGGAGATAATTCTGTACAAAAATTTAAAAAATATTTTAAAAAATATTTTAAAAGGAAAAAAGAAAAAAAAGGACAATTCAACTATAATATGGTTCCACTTTACACAATTCAAATGCATGTTATATACTATCTAAGGATATTTAATGATACAAACATATGTGGCAAAAATATTTTTTAAAAGCTAAGGTAATAAGAAAATATTTAAGAAAATTACCTCTGTTCGACACAGAGGAAGAGCAGTGAACATGGGGATCTTCCAATGTGATGGTAATATTCTATTTAGGTACATGGGTGTTCATTGTATCATTCTTGATAACCTTGTAGCTTATGCATATTTTATGTCTTAAAGTACTGACTGCTATTAGATTTTTTACAGGACATATTTATCTTCTCAAACTCACATCAAACAGTTTGTAGATTGTATAAGTTGATTGACAAGTTAGAGGATGAGTCACTTTTACTGGATTTCTTTAGAGTATGGATATTCTCTATTTCTTTAGAGTATGGATATTCTTTAGCATGTGAGACAATAGATATAATACTTTATAATGACAAAAATCGAAAACAACCTAAATGCCTACCACTTGGCTAGTGATTAAATATGGTGCAACTCTTCTTTAGAACACTGTTCAGCTACTAAATAGAAACAAGTAGATCTATACATGTACTGATATGGAAAAATTTCTACTATATATTGCTAGGTAGGCAAAAGGGAAGTTACATAAAGTAGATATGAATCTATTTTTGACCTAAAATTATATGTATGTATGTATGTGTGTGTGTATGTATGTATATGATAGTAAAAGTCTGGAAGGATATTTACACTAAACCCTGTTAAGATTATCCTGATAAGAGAGATACCAATGATTATCTCTGGGATATGGATTAGAAGAGTTTTGATTTCCATTTTAAACCATTCTCTACTTGAAACATACACATATAACTACATTACATAAGATATATAACAAGCGTATATTACTTTTATGATTCGAAAAAAGTCCTCAGTTTTTTAGAAAGGAAATTTTAACATCCTATGAGAAGAACTTGCCCTAAGAAAAGGCCCCGTCTTTTGTTACTTTATTACAGTTACTTTGTTACCATTGTTATAGAGAATAAAGCAATAGAATTAACAGATGAAGGTCTCTAGAAGTCCTAAAGTCAGGTGATTTCCTGATTCCCCAATAATTGGAATTAAAATTACAAAAACTATTTTGGAGCTTTTTGCTATTAGTGCTTTCTGTGCTGTTTATTAGCTGAAGAACTAACTTTTAAGACTTTCTCTAAACTTAATTTTAGCATTTACAATTATGGCATTTACAGAATAGCAGATACCCTTAGGCTACAAATATTTTTCATTTGACTAATCATATTTCTAGAAACAAAAAAGACATGGAGTTTTTTTTGCAGCTTTCAAATACAATTGATTTACTCAGGAGTTGTTTGAAAAAAACCAAGTACATTTGGATTGAGGGGCACTTAATATTTTATAATTCACTATTTCATATATACATAAAAAGAGATCCTGTGGTTCATTAAGCACATGCTGTTGTTGAATGTTATATAAAGGCCCTTCCCAGTTATGAATGGGCTTATATGTGATGTTCTTACTTTAATGTGTTATTTGTTTAATGTGTTACCCACTTGGGATTTGTTAGTATTTATATTCTTGATGCAACAACATGCTTATCAACAGGGATTTGACATGACGTTCTGAACATATTTTTACAAAAGCATAGAGTTTCAAGGCAAAGTGGCCAAACATCTGTGTTGATGTTTTAAGAAAGAAACATTAACTAAATGAACTGATTTTTAGGTAGTGATTCAAAAACTTTAGTAATTTTTGCTTTTCATGACCTAGAAGTTATTCTTGTGTCTTTCCTGTCCACAAGAGAAAATTAAATGGAACATGAGTACTGCCAAAAGGCTGTTTATCAGGTTATTTCAATGCCAGTGTAATTTTTTACAGCACTGTTTCATAGAGGTTATAGACTATTCCTATATATCATTTCATTTCAAAGAACTGATCATATTTTAGTATTTTTTGAAAATGAGATTACTAAAAATCTCTCCAAAAATATCATGGCCTTAACTTTTTACTTTGTCAAATATATAGTTAAAGCTTTTTATGTGTCTAGATCCTAGCTAAGATCTTTTGAGAATAAATTATAATTTGAAAACCCAGTGAAGTCTTCTATTTCCAGCATCATGTTAAATTGCATATACTATAAGGAATCCTCTCACTAACATAGAAATAGATCTCAGAAAATTACCATTATAAACCATTATTTTGTTACATTGCGTCTCCCAAGAAGAAAAGAAAATCTCTAATGTATACCTCCTTATACTCTGAAGAAAAGGACAAATAGAGAAAACCAAGCCCTGAGCAGTTAGCAGTTGGGGCAATCATATTTGTGAGTACACCCGTGGCCTCTATAAGTCTTGGCCATCTGGTTGAACCTGAAAGTTTTGCATCAAGCTGGAACACTGGAAAAAGAATATTAGAATAATAGTCTCCAATCTCATCCAGGTTGCTGTGAATGCCATTAATTCATTCCTTTTTATGGCTGAGTAGTATTCCATCATATATATAAGCCACGGTTTCTTTTTTTTTTTCTTTTTTCTTTTTTTTTTTTTTTTTTTTTTTTGAGACAGAATCTCGCTCTGTCACGCAGGCTGGAGTGCAGTGATGTGATCTCGGCTCACTACAACCTTTGCCTCCCAGGTTTAAGCAGTTCTCTGCCTCAGCCTCCCGAGTAGCTGGGATTACAGGCGCATGCCACCACATCCGGCTAATTTTTGTATTTTTAGTACAAATGGGGTTTCACCATCTTGGCCAGGCTGGTCTTGAACTCCTGACCTTGTGATCCACCTGCCTCGGCCTCCCAAAGTGCTGGGATTACAGGCATGAGCCACCGCGTCCAACCCAATATGCCACAGTTTCTTTATCCACTCATTGATTGATGGACATTTGGGATGGCTCTGCATTTTTGCAATTGCAAATTGTGCTGCTAAAAACATGCATGTGCAAGAATCTTTTTGGTATGACTTCTTTTCCTCTGGGTAGATACATTGCTGGATCAAATGGTAGTTCTACTTTTACTTCTCTAAGGAATCTCCACACTGTTTTCTATACTAGTTTACATTCCCACCAGCAGTGTAGAAGTGTTCCCTGTTCACCACATCCACACCAACATCTGTTATTTTTTTATTTTTTGATTATGGCCATTCTTGCAGGAATAGGGTGGTATCATATTGTGGTTTTGATATGCAGGAAAGAGCCTGTGTTTTGAAAACTGAAGAATATTTCCATATTAGTGAGTATGGTGTAGAAATGTGGTTGGAGAAGAGATGAGAACAGTAGATGGAGTAGCCTATGGTTAAAGTAAGCAGATTGTATATGTGCATTAATCTCTGCTACCACCCAAAACCCCATTATAACAAAAGTAAACCACTTTAAAAAAATACATAAACCCACAGGCAAAACAGGAGAGGAGACAACAGCAACATCTTAGAAACTAGAAAGCTGATAGATGAGTGATCTTTACTTAGCAGACCCAAGAAAGCCTTTTCCTAAGTAGCAGCGGGAAGAGCCTTGAAGTAGCCCAGTTTACAAAACCCCAAAAGGCTCAGGAATTAGTAGCATCATGTATCTCTTGGAGCAGAAGGACAAGGTGGGGCTAAAACATAAAAATAGAGGATTGGTTGAAAGCTGCTTAAGATTCTGTTGGATTCCCCCTCCCAGATCCTTTCTTAATTCAGTATAAACAGCCAGCTGCCTCTCCTTTACCATGGCAAAAGATTAGATGTTTGTTTGTTTGTTTGTGTATTTATTTTTATGAGAGAAAGGCTGTCATTGGCCCAGAAGATACTAGGTCTGGTTGAGGGAAATTCTGTCTTGCTGTAAACAAGGAGGTTATATGAGTGCCAAATACTGAGAATGCCAGTGGGCTTTCCACCTTCAGCTTCCAGAACTCTGGCAGCCCACCCTCAAGGCAAGAGATTGTAAACCTGTTCTCTGAGAAATGTGACCAGCCAAAGAGAAAAACACTTTATTAAAGATGTGGAGATTGATGTTTTTCAGTAGAACAGCTCTCCCAGGCCATACTATAATGAAGCTGTCACTCACAAGTTTCATCCATGTGGACATTATTTTCTTTTGTCATTCTTTGGTTTACTTCTCCTTTCAGGAAATAACCTAAACAGAAGGGACATCAAACAAAGTCAGTTGCTGTTCCACACCATTGTTCCCCCAAGTCTGCTTTCATTTTCCATTTTTCCTTGTAGAAGAACCATTCAGTCAGCATTTATAATTGTACTATCCTCTTCCTCTTGGGTGCCTGTATCACTCTGTACTGCCTCAGATAATCTCAGCTTTTATTTGTCCATGAAACTGGGTAAGCCACAATCATGGTAATAGACTTAAAGAAATTAAGTACATTTTTGAAATCACACAACTAGTAAATTAAAGCGATGAATTCTAAATGAAAATCTGGTATTTTCATTTGCCTCTTTAGATCTATCTTTAGATCTTCTCTCAGTCTAAAATTCTCCCTATACAATCTTACTCATCTGCATTACCGTCTCTTGCTTCTGCCTTCCAAATCTCAAGCCTAAATTCATCTCCTAAATTATTCTGCTACTGCACCAACTTCTTAACTGATCACCCTACCTCCATCCTGACCCATTTCTATAATATAATTGTTCTCCATTTCACCAAAGTGATACTCGTATATTTCAAGTTGTATCTCGTCACTTCACAATTTAAAATCCTTTGCCTTCAGAGCAAATTCTGATCTTATCTTGGCCCCTGCCTGTATCTATAGTCTCATCGTTCACTGCTGTCAGACCCCAGGCCTTACACATCTATTCCCTTTGTTTGGAACACTGTTTCTTCCCCCTCTCCTTTCTCCTCCCTGCTCCCTCAATCTTTCCTTTCCCTTGGCCTACTCCTCCTCATCCTTTAATTTCAACTTGGATGTCATTTCTTCCTATAAGCCTTCCTCAGCCCATGAAGCCTGGATTGGTAGCCACTCTGTGCCTCTACTTCTTCTTGTACTTCCCCTATACTATCCACCATGATCCTGCAGTAGCACTTACCACATATAATGGTATTGCCTGTTGACGTCTGTATTCCCGTTTTGTCTGGCATGGAGTAGTCTCTCACTAAAAATTTGATGAATTAATAAATGAATGTATTGTAAGTAGCTGCTTACCTCAGCTGGTTAGAATTTTAGTCCCTATACTGAGTTTCTATCCCTTCACAGGCCAGTAGCTTTTGCCCCTTTCTTGGCTATAATCTAATCATCAACCCAAGCCAAGCTCTATTCACCTTTGTGTCTTTGTGTAAAGTAATATCTAGGTTAGAGAATGTTGATGGATATGTTGATAATTCATGACCTAGCTTGAAAGTAAAACTTAAAGTTTGCATACAGCTGGTCAATATTGTGCCAGTGGACAGTAGTGTCATTGATATATTTAAAGTGCAAATGTTCATACTGCCAAGTTACAATTACCATAGCTAAAGCTTACACATCTGTATTTTTTTAATGTCCCACAAGTAAATTTGATATATACCTAGAGTTGAAATATCAGTGCCCTGTTATCTGGAGTAGTCATTTTTAAAACTTTTCATGTTCATTTCTGGGCCTCATCATCAGATGTTCTGATTTGGAAAGTTTGGGAAGGGGTAGATCAGAGCTAACATTTGAAACTTTTCAACAGTGAAATGAGCAGCTTTGTAGAAATGCAATCCCCATCTCATAGAGTGTGCCATCAAACGCTCTTATAGTCATTTGTCAGGAAAACTGTAAAGGATTTCTACATTGTCAGGGAGATTGGACTAAGTGCCCTCTAACTGTCTCCTCCTCTGAATTTCATGATCTCAGGACCCTTTTTTTTTTAATCCCTGCTTACGAGAAGCATTCCTGGTTCTCCAGTTCATAACACATTATCATCTTTGGTCCCTTCCTTCTTTTATTTATTTGTTTATTTTTATCAGCATGCTCCCAATCTCCCTCAAGTGTTTAAATGTGCTTTTTTAATTGACAGATAAAATTGTATATTTATCATGTGCAACATGATGTTTTGAAGTATGTATATATTGTGGATATTTTAATGTGTTCAATGTATTGTTTTCTATGCAGGTGTCCTTGAAAAATGTATGTTGTTTAGTACACATGTATTTTAATTTATGTAAATGGTGTGTTATATATTTCATTCTGTTTATGTCTTTTGTCAGTCAGTATTATGTTTTTAATAAAACGTGAATCTCGAGTAAATCTGATTCCAAAATCAGATCGATACAATATAAAGAAAGGCAAAAAAGCCCGTTTTTCTTACGAATGTAAATGCAGAACTCTTAAGAAAAATATTGGCTAATCTAATCTAGTAGTGCATTAAAAAAGTAAAATGCATAATATAGTGGAGTTTAACCTAGGATTCTTTCAGTGTAATGCACCCCATTAATAGATTAAAGGAAAAGAATTACGATTATCTCAGTCAGTTAAGAAAAGACATTTAATAAAGTTTAGTCCTATTTATTTTAAAGTTCTTAGAAGCTATTATTAGAAAAGAGCTTCCATGTTTGGTAAAACCTAACAGCAAGCCTTGTAGTTAATGAAGAAACTTTATATGCATTCCTTTAAAATCAGAGCAAGACAAAGATGCTTACTATTACACTATTCACAATATTATTAGTGTGTCAGTAGCTGTCATTATTTTTAGATAGAAAATCAGATTTCTGATCCTCTACCTAGAAAATGTATCAGATAGAACACAAACTATTTTTACTAATAAGATGATTTAGTTAGGTTTTCAAATATAAGGTTAGCCTATAAAAATCAATAGCATTTATTTTCATCAGCAAAAAACAACTAAAAAGTAAAATTTTTTAGAAATTGTGCTTTCTACCTTTCCTCTTCCCCCTCCCATTCTTTCTTTTCTCCCACCTTTCCTTTCTCCTTCCCTGCCTTCTTTCCTTCTTTCTTTCCTTGTCCAGGCACCATTCCACAGGCTCAGAGAGAGAAGTAATGGCAGCCAAATGGTAGCTGGGCCTTATACTTACAAACATTGAGTTTAAATGAGGTAGTATAAGTGGCCTAGTGAAGTCAGGGTATTGTTTATACTCAGAAGACAAAGCAAATACGTAAATCTACTGAGGATAATGGTAGCCAAGTTTTTCACACATAGATAAGTGAGTTCAAATATGGAAAAGGAGAAAGCTAGAATGAATCATACAGTTTTGGATGAATTTAAGCTAATGATGCTTACCTTTTAATAAATACTGAAATAAATACAGGTGGAAAATGTGGGTGTGTATCTATGTGTATATGAGGGGAGGAGTTAGGAATGCATATATGTATTTCCTGGCTCTGTTCTGAGAGTCTGGCAACAGACACCCTATGGCAATAAGCATATCTAGTGTCCAGATGTTGGTTTCTAAATATGAGTCTACTAAAAGGAACTAGGATTCCCTGAAGAAATGGCTAGCAGTAGGGGTGGGGCAAGGAAAATATAAGCAGGGCTTGAACATCTTTTTATTTCAAAAAGTACAGAAGTGCTTAAAGAATCAATGAACTCTAGTTGGATTTTTAAAAACTGTGGTTAAATGTATATAACATTAAACTTACTGTTTTAACCATTCTTAAGTATACAGCTTAGTGGCATTACATATATTTATATTGTTGTGCAAATGTCACCACCTTAAATCTCCAGAACTTTTTCCATCTTCCTGTCCCGTCCCGCGGGATCGTCAATGTGGACCCTAGAAGAGGGAGTGGGAACTCGCGGGGACAAGAGACACAAGAAATGGAGACAAGACAGTATCCTGATCAAGTCTCGTTTATTGGTGGCAGCGTAATGCCTTATATAGACCAGCAGGGGCGGAGGTTGGGCCAGGGCGATGACGGTGGCCCTGCGATGGGCGTGGCCAGGTAGATTTCGGTTTCTTCGGTCGGACGTCATGTTGCGCCTGCGCCTTCGGCTGGTAATTTTCCTGGGCGTGGGAAGATGGGTGGTGAAGAACCCGGAAGAGCGCCATTTTGTACTGGCGTATGAGACAGCAGAACAGGGAAGAAAGTAAATCTAGGGAGGAGGCATAAAGTGGAAATGTATAGAGCTCAGGCATCAGTCGTCAGTTATTATCGCTATGGCCGGGCCACACGGCTCCGGACATCTTCCCAAACTGAAACTTCCTATCTATTAAACGGTAACTCCCATTTCCTCCTGCCCCCAGATCCTGACAACCACCATGCTACTTTGTGTCTCTATGAATTTGGCTACCCTGAGTACTTAATGAAATCATACATTGTTCTTTTGTGACTGGCTGATTTAGCATAATATTGTAGCATGTATCAGAATTGCCTTCCTTTTTAAGGCTAAATAATATTCCATTGTATGTATATACCATGTTTTGTTTACCCATTCATCTGTCAGTGGACACTTTGGGTTGCTGTCACCTTTTGCTTATTGTAAATAATGCTGCTATGAACATGAGTATGCAAACATCTCTTCGAGCTCCTGCTTTCAGTTATTCTGAGTATATAGCCAAAAGTAGAATTACTGGATCTTATGGTAATTCTCCTTTTAATTTTTTGACTAACTGTCATACTGTTTTGCATAGTAACTGCATCATTTTACATTCCCACCAGCCCAGGGGTTTCAGTTTCTCCACATCCTCACCAACGCTTGATTGTTTTTTTTTTTTTTTCAGTAGTAGCCATCCTAATGTATGTGAACTGGGTATCACATTGTGGTTTTGATTTGCATCTCCCTAATGGGAGTGGTGTTGAGCATCTTTTTGATTAGTGACAGTATGAGCAAGCTGCAAGAGTACCTGACCCTACATTGACCTCTGAGCATAAGCGTAGATGCCGCTTCGCTTCCACCTTCCAATCACGAAGTGACACTAACAGCACCATACAGAGAAAGGAACTAGAGATAATGTAGTACCAGCTTAGTTAAATTGACAGTACATAGTCACCACACTCTTCTTCCCCGTCAGTATCGAATTTAACCTAAAAGACCTGTAAGGTTGTGAACTCAGTGTGTCTCAGCTGAGTCAGCTAAAAGATTAGACTTTGTATATTATATTTAGACATCTCAACACTGCAGCTTCTGTATCTTACTTGATTTATCTTTTAGAGCAGTCATAGACATTTCTCTGTTCCCTTACCTGAAACTTGTGATAGGAATCTAAAGCCTGAGCTCGTTGTGGTCTTTTTCAAAATTCTCTAGCACACTTTAAAACAATGGACTAACCCCATTGTTCTTATTTCAACTAAAATATTTTATGGCAGTAACTATTTGGTTATCTATAGGCACTTGATTATAGTTGTCCATAGGTGATCATTTATTTCATGAATTGTTTTGCCATTGCATACCATGGACTACCAGTTTCTCATTAACCGCTGGCAAAAAACTTATTAATGCTTTTGAATCTAATTAGATCAAATAACTAATTCTAGATTCCAATCCTTAAGTTTCATTTCTCCTAAAACAACTTCTGTTACAGGTTAGGAAATTCCTTAAGTAACACTCTTTATTTTCTGCAAGTCTTTATTATACTTATGCCAGTTATATCTGTCTAAGTGTATAGAAAAGACCCACAGTAATTTCCAAATATTCTGGATAATTGCTTTTGCAAGTGGAATTTAAAATAGTATCTTACCTAGTTATATCAAATTGTATTAAGTGTTTGTTATACAAGGGACATTTAATATAAATATAGGCTGGACACAGTGGCTCATGCCTGTAATCCCAGCGCTTTGGGAGGCCGAGGCGGGTGGATCACCTGAGGTCGGGAGTTCAAGACCAGCCTTACCAACATGGAGAAACTCCATCTCTACTAAAAATACAAAATTAGCCAGGCATGGTGGGTCATGCCTGTAATCCCAGCTCCTCGGGAGGCTGAAGCAAGAGAATCGCTTGAACCCAGGAGGCGGAGTTTGCCATGAGCCGAAATCGCACCACTGCACTTCAGCGCGGGCAACAAAAGTGAAACTCCGTCTCAAAAAAAAAAGAAATATAATAGCCTGTTAGCAGTTGTAGATTTGGCATTTTTTCCCCCAACTTTTATTTGAGGTTTAGGGAGTGCATGTGCAGACTTGTTACGTAGTTAACTTGTGTGTTGCTAGATTTTGTATAAAAGTGTTTTTGTCACCCAGGTAATCAGGATAGGACCTAATAGGTAGTTTTTCAGCTCTTACCCTCTCTTCTCAAGTAGGCCCCAGTGTCTGTTGTTCCCGTCTTTCTGTCCATGTGTACTCAACATTTAGCCACCACTTATAAGTGAGAACATGTGGTATTTGGCTTTCTGATCTTGCATTAATTTGCTTAGGATGGATAGTGGCCTCCATCTCCATCCATGTTGTCAATCATTGATGGGCATCTAGGTTGATTCCATGTCTTTGCTATTGTGAACAGTGCTGCAATGAACATACAGGCATACTTGTCTTTTTGGTAGAGCGATTTATATTCCTTTGGGTATATACCCAGAAATGGAATTGCTGGGTTGAATGGTGGTTCTGTTTTAAGTTCTTTGAGAAATCTCCATACTGCTTTCTACTGTGGCTGAGCTCATTTACATTCCCACCAGCAATGTATAAGCGTTCCCTTTTCTCCACAACCTCACCAACATCTGTTTTTGTTTGTTTGTTTGTTTTTTACTTTTTAATAATAGCCATTCTGATTCATGTGAGATGGTATCTCATTGTGGTTTTGATTTGCATTTCTCTAATGATTAGTGATGTTAAACATTTTTTATATATTTGTTGGCCATGTATATGTCTTCTTTTGAGAAGTGTCTGTTCATGTCCTTTGCCCATTTTTTAATGGAGTTATTTGGGTTTGCTTGTTGGTTTGTTTAAGTCTCTTTTAGATTCTGGATATTAAATCTTTGTCAGATGCATAGTTTGTAAATATTTCTTTTCCGTTCTTTAGGTTGTCTGTTTACTCTTTAGATAGTTTCTCTTGCTGTGCCAAAGCTCACTATTTAGATCCCACTTGTCTATTTTTTATTTTGTTGCAATTGCTTTTGGAGAATTCACCATGAAACTTCTGCCAAGGCTTGTGTCCAGAATGGTATTTCCTAGATTTTCTTCTAGAGTTTTTACAGTTTTAGGTCTGACATTTAAGTCACTAATCCATTTTGAGTTTATTTTTGCATACAGTGAAAGGAAGGGGTCCAGTTTCAATCTTCTGCAAATGGCTAACCAGTTATCCTAGCACCGTTTATTGAATAGGAAGTCCTTTCTTCATTGCTTGTTATTGTCGACTTTATTGAAGATCAGATGGTTGTAGATGTGTGGCTTTATTTATTTATTTATTTATTTCTCTAACCTGTCCCATTGGCCTGTGTGTCTGTTTTTGTACTAGTACCATCCTGGTTTTGGTTACCATAGCTTTGTGTTGGGTAGTGTGATGCCCCTGACTTTGTTTGCTTTGGCTGTTTGGGCTTTTTTTGGTCCCATATGAATTTTATTTTTTTGAGACAGAATCTTGGCACTGTCACTCAGGCTGGAGTGCAGTGGTGCAAGCATGGCCCACTGCATCCTCAACCTCCTGGGCTCAAGTGATCCTCCTGCTTCAGCCTCCCATGTAGCTGGAACCACAAGCATGTGCCACCACACTTGGCTAATTTTTTTTTTTTTTTTTTTTTGTAGAGACAGGGTCTCACTTTGTTGCCCAAGTTGGTCTCAAACTCCTGGCCTCAAGCATTCCTCCTGCATCAGCTTTCCAAAGTGGTGCGATTACAGGCATGAGCTCCCACTCCTGGCCCCACGTGAATTTTAGGATTTTTTCTAATTCTGTGAAAAATAACATTGGTAGTTTGATAGGAATAGCATTGAATCTATAAATTGCTTTGGGCAGTAAGGCCATTTTAATGATATCGATTCTTCTAATCCTTAAACATGGACTGTTTTTTCCATTTATTTCTGTCAGCTCTCTGATTTCTTTGAGCAGTATTTTATAATTCTCATTGCAGAGATTTTTTTCACCTCCCAGGTTATCTGTATTCCTAGGTATTTCACTCTTTTGTGAAAATTTAATATTCTATGTGTTTGGCTATTTGAGAATATCCATAATATGTAGTAATTTGTGTTTTTGCTGAAGCAGAAATTTGGGTTATACATGTAATGCCAGTATGTGCTAGTGAAACACTAGTGTGTAAACCTTGCTAATCACTACCCATTCTGCATCTCAACTTGGCATTGTTTTCTAGTAGTCATTGTATGACCTATGAAATGAAATACATAGTATTTATTAATATATGTTTTGTTTAAAGAATAATAACAAAATATATCTGTGTACCCAACACCCAGTTTAAGAAATAGAAGATGGGCATTGAAGTCCTCAAAGCTGCACTGCACCTGCCTTCATTCTTCCTCTCCTTTAGAACCACTGTCATGAATTTGGTTTAATCATTTCTTTGCTTTTTCCCACAGTTTCACCCAATAAGGATGTACTCTTAAAATATAATTCAGTTTAGTTTTGCCTGATTTTGACCTTCTTGTGATTGGAATCATCCTCTTTATTCACTGATAAAATAAGTGTTCATTGAGCAACTGCTTATAATATTCATACATGTTGATTCATGTAGTTATGGCTTATTTATTTGCTCTGATGTTTAAGTCCATTCTACTACTGTTATTGCATTGCCCTGGCAATGAAAACGGTGTTATAACTAAACACAGTGTTGTAATGACCATTCCTAATAGATGTCTCCTGATGCCCTTGTGCAAGAGGTTCTCTTGGATAACTACATAGGAATGAAATCAGAGTCAAGAGTATGTGCAACTTCAGCTGTGTTTGATTATAACAAATTATTTTCCAAAATGGTATTACAAATTTATACTCTGACAGCAATATATGAGAGTTGCTATTGCCTCACATCCTTGCCAACTTTTAGTGTTAAAAATTCTGGATTCTTAAATTCTACGAGTCTAGTGATTATAAAAGGACATATCATTGTGATTATCATTTGCATTTCCTTGATGACTAATAAATGGAACAATTTTTCATGTTCATTGGCTTTGCATGTTTTCTATGTAAGGAAATGCCTTTGCTGCTTTTGCCCTTTTTTCTTTTGCATTGTTTGTTTTTTTCTCATTGATTTATGGGAGTTTTAGTATGTTCTGAATACCAGTCCTTTGATACTTATATATGTAGCTGGTATTTCTTCCTGGTTTGTGGTTGTCTTTTCTCTTTCTGATGTCTTTTGGCAAATATGTTTGTAATTTTAATGTCATCAACTTCATTAATCATTTCCTCGATGTTTTGACACTTCTTGTGTCTTGTGTAAGAAATCCTTCACTATCATGAGGCCATAAAAATATTCTCATACTCTTTTAAAATGTTTAGTTATTTTACCTTTCCTATTTAAGTCCTTAATCTGTCTGAAATTGATTTTTGTGAATTGTGTAAGGTAGAGATCCAGTTAATTTTTTGCAAATGAATAACCAGTTGTCCCAGAACAATTTATTTCATACTGTGTCTTTTCACCACTGATTTGCAATGACCCCTTTTTTATACATCAGACTTCTATAAATGTGTGACTCAGTTCAGGATTTCTATTCAGTTCATTCATTTGCCTATTTATGTAAGAGCATCACAATCTTTTTCTTTTTCTTTCTTTCTTTCTTTCTTTCTTTCTTTCTTTCTTTCTTTCTTTCTTTCTTTCTTTCTTTCTTTCTTTTCTCTCTCTTTTTCTCTCTCTCTTTCTTTCTCTCTCTCTTTTCTTTCTTTCTTTCTTTCTTTCTTTCTTTCTTTCTTTCTTTCTGTCTTTCTGTCTTTCTGTCTTTCTGTCTTTCTCTCTTTCTGTCTTGACTTTCTTGACTTTCTTGACTTTCTTGTCTTTCTTTCTTTCCAGAGTCTTACTCTCTTACTCTGTCACCCAGGCTGGAGTGCAATGATGTGATCATGGCCAAATGTAGCCTCTGCCTCCTGGGCTCAGGTGATCCTCCCACATCAACCTCCCTGGTAGCTGGGTCTACAGGTGCACGCCACAATGCCTGGCTAATTTTTTGTATTTTTAGTACAGACAGGATTTCACCATGTTGCCCATCACATAGTCTTAATTAAAGTTTTATAATAAATTTTAATACCTGCCGGGGCAAGCCCCCATGCTGTATCTTCCTAAGAAATATCTTGCATATTCTTTCCCCTTGTGTTTCCATATCATTTTAGAATAACCTTAGTTACTTCCGTGAGAACCTCTATTAGAACTTGAATTAAAATTACGTTGAATCCATAGATTAATGTAGGAAGAATTGACATTTTTGCAAGTCTTCCTATCTCTAAACATGGTATTGTACATCTAGATCTTGAATGTCTTTCATAACATTGTATGGGCTGGGCACAGTGGCTGGGACCACAGGCATACGCCACCATGCACAGCTGAAATATTTTTTAATTTTTTTGTAGAGACAGGATCTCGCTTTGTTGTCCAGGCTGGTTTTGAATTCTCAAGCAGCCCTCCCACCTTGGCCTCCCAAAGTGCTGGGATTACAGGTATGAGCCACCACATCCAGCCTTTGGGAGAATATTTTTAATTTCTAATTATAGTCTATTCTGATTTTCAACTTTTCTTGAGTTCATTTGGTAATTATTTCCTAAGAACATTTCTATTGATTAGTGACTTTTTTCTTTGTTAAAATTAGTTTTGTCCATTTCATTAGTCTATAAACGCTTTGCCTTTGTATGTTTGCTTTCTGTCTAATTAATTTCTTTTCTATCTTTATTATTTCCATTCATCTAAGTTTTTCACTTGTTCTGTTATTTTTTACTTCTTTGGTTGCAGGTTTAAGAGGTTCCCAAATTTTCTGAGTTCACAATGAGTCCTTAGTATCTCAGCAGTATTTTCTTGGTGCTCCCTGGGCCAAACCGAATACATAACAGCTTCATTTAGTAAATCTTTCAGGCCAAGTAATATGTATTATATTCCTACAACTTAATAGCCATGTGGGAAAAAATATACACTTAAATTTTTTCAAAAATAGTAATATTTTTATTTCATTTAAAAATAACTACAATTGCTTACTAATGGTATATGTGCTCCTGTTGAGTACACACAGCTGCTCAGACTTTGGTATTAGACTGGCTGCACCACCAACATTTCTATCCTTTAGCATAGTATGCACTTTTTTTTTTTTTTTTGAGATGGAGTCTTGCTCTGTTGCCCATATATACAAACATCCTTGTACATATGTCTTTATTTACTGGTACCTGTAGTTAATAAGTATTGGCAGGTTGCTGTCCAGAAGGCTAGGTTTCATATCACCACCAGCAGTTTTTCAGAGTATCTCCTTTCCCACATCCTTACCAACAATCGGTTCAGTTGCTCTTGTAAATATTGTTTGCTATATAGGCAAAAAAGATGGTAGAAGTACATATAAAGAACTTGTTTGGTTTGCTTCTGATCCCCAGCACCTAAAATAGGGCCTAGCCCATGAAAAGTTTCAGTAAATATTTGTTGAGTGAATGGATGCAGGAATCAGTCAACTAACTTATGTTATTTTTACTTTGATTTGTAGTCCCTGGAGTATTAATTGAATTTGAGCATTATTTTAAATGCGTGTTTAGGCCGGGTGCAGTGGCTCACGCCTGTAATCCCAGCACTTTGGGAGGCCGAGGCGGGCGGATCACAAGGTCAGGAGTTCAAGACCAGCCTGGCCAAGATGGTGAAACCCTGTCTCCACTTAAAATATAAAAAAATTAGCCAGACATGGTGGTGGGCACCTATAATCCCAGCTACTTGGGAGGCTGAGGCAGGAGAGTTGCTTGAACTTAGGAGGCAGAGGTTGCAGTGAGCCGAGATCATGCCACTGCACTCCAGCCTGGGCGACAGTGCGAGACTCTGTCTCAAAAAGTAAAATAAAATAAAGTAAAATGAAATGAAATGAAGCGAAGAGTGCTTGTTTGGCCTTTCTATTTTTCTTTGACTTGCTTATGCATATTTTTTGCCTTTTTTTCTTTTGGGTTAACTTTTTCTTGCCATTTTATAAGAGCACTTTGTTTAGTTTAGATATTACCCTTTACAATTTTTTCCCAAATACATTATTTATCTATTGACTTTGTATTTTAACTTTTGCCATAGAAAAACTTTTAATTATACTTGCTCATTTTGGCTAGCCTTTTTTAAAATAGCCTCCATATTTTCAGTCTGTTTAGAACATTTTCTTCATCAAGATATATATGTTGTCTGAATTTCTTGCAAGGTTCTTATTGCAGCTGGAATTTATAACTGTATATTATATTAGAAATACCCAGTTTATTTTCTTCTGAAAGAATGGCCAGTTATTCTGGCAAAATTTATTAAATAATTTGACATTTTCCTACGGAATTGAACTATAATATTTGTCATATATTGGAGTTTTATACATACTGGGATTTATTTCTGGATTGTTATTCTAATCTATGGATATTTATTTCTAAACAAATACCATATTTATTTGATTCCAAAATAACATTATGTTCCAAAAGCAAATTATCCTACATTGATTTCTTTTGTACTTTTTAAGCCATTCCTGGGCATTGATTATTTAATGAAAACATTAAGACAATACTGTTCTGTTCCCTGAAAAAAAATCCACTGGAATTGAGAGTGCAAACCATTTGGAATTGCTTTCTATTTATATGTTAATTTTGAAAATGTAATATTTTCTTAAACTTGTAAGTCTTCCCATCTAATAACATCCAGTTTTCACTTTTTGTTTGTGCCTTTCAGTAAGCTTTTAAAGTTTTCTTACAAGTTTTTTGCTTTATTAGATGTATTCTTTAGCATGTTATAGTTTATACTGATGTTGTGAGTGAAGCATTTTTTAAATTTCCATTTTCAGTTGTTTTTTGCTATAGTAAATCAAATCTATTGCTTTTACATATTTATTATCTATCCATTTTACCAAATTTTCTTATTAATTTCAGTTTTCTATTAGAGTGTCTTGGGCTTTCTAGGCATGCAATAATACCAGTTCAAAAGAAAGTTTTGTGTCTTTTTTGCCCGTTTTTATACAATTTATTTATATCATTTTCTTGTCGTATTATATTTGCCAGAACCTCCACAACATAGTTAAATAAAAATCTGATAAAAATTATCACTCTCTTAATCCTAATCAAAATGGTGTTTTGTTATTTGGGATAATTATTTTTTATTTGGCTTTAGTAAATAATTATTATCTTGAACTAGTTTTCTTCTGTTCCCATTTTACTTGTTATTTGTATTGGTTGATAAATATTTTTCAGTTGCTTTTCAGCACTCATTATAATGTTTTCCTCTTCCTTAATGTCCTGATTTAATAGATGAAATTGATAAATTTTTTACACTGACCCATGATTGCATTCCTTTACGCTTCCCACAAAACTTTGTCTTTTCTCTGTGGAAGCCTGTAGGATCTTCCCTTTGACCCCAGTCTTCTGAATTGTTATAGTGATGTCTGCTGATGTCATTGGGGTATTTGCATATATTGTGCTGAATATGTGACAAGCCCTTTTAATCTGGAAGCTTTTGTCCTTAAATTCCGGGCAATTTCATCTTCCTTCTTTTTCTCATGTTGCTCTTCTGGGATTTATACTATTCAGATGTTGGCCCTTGCTAGACTTTGAGTGTGTTCCTCAGAATTCATGTGTTAGAAATTTGACCCCTGATGTGTTGGTGTTGTGAGGTGGGACCTTTAAGAGATGATTATTAGATCATTGACAGGAATTAATGCTACTCTTTTATAACTGAGTTAATCCTCAAGGGAGTAAAGGAGTTCTTGCTGTCTTGTGCCATGTTGGTTTGCTGCACCTCTCAACTCGTCATTTGCGTTAGGTATTTCTCCTAATGCTGTCCCTGCCCCAACCCCCCACTCCCCGACAGGCCCCATTGTGTGATGTTCCCCGCCCTGTGGCCAGGTGTTCTCATTGTTCAATTCCCACCTATGAGTGAGAACATGCAGTGTTTGGTTTTCTGTCTTTGTGATAGTTTGCTGAGAAGATGGTTTCCAGCCTCATCCATGTCCCTGCAAAGGACATTAACTCATCCTTTTTTATGACTGCATAGTATTCCATGGTGTATATGTGCCACATTTTCTTAATTCAGTCTATCATTGATGGACATTTAGGTTGATTCCAAGTCTTTGCTATTGTGAATAGTGCCGCAATAAACATATGTGTGCCTGTGTCTTTGTAGCAGCATGATTTGGAATCTTTTGGGTCATACCCAATAATGGGATTGCTGGGTCAAAGGGTGTTTCTAGTTCTAGATCCTTGAGGAATCGCCACACTATCTTCCACAATGGTTGAACTCATTTACACTCCCACCAACAGTGTAAAAGCATTCCTATTTCTCCACTTCCTCTCCAGCATCTGTTGTTTCCTGACTTTTTAATGATTGCCATTCTAACTGGTGTGAGATGGTATCTCATTGTGGTTTGGATTTGCATTTCTCTGAAGACCAATGATGATGAGCATTTTTTCATGTGTCTGTTGGCTGCATAAATGTCTTCTTTTCGGAAGTATCTATTCATATCCTTTGCCCACTTGTTGATGGGGTTATTTGGTTTTTTTCTTGTAAATTTGTTTAAGTTCTTTGTAGATTCTAGATACCAGCCCTTTGTTAGATGGGTAGATTGCAAAAATTTTCTCCCATTCTGTAGGTTGCCTGTTCACTCTGATGGTGGTTTCTTTTCCCATGCAGAAACTCTTTCATTTAATTAGATACCATTTGTCTATTTTGGCTTTTGTTACATTGCTTTTGGTGTTTTAGTCGTAAAGTCCTTACCAACGCCTATGTCCTGAATGGTATTGCCTAGGTTTTTTTCTAGGGTTTTTATGGTTTTAGGTCTAACATTTAAGTCTTTAGTCCACCTTGAATTAATTTCTAATAAGGTGTAAGGAAGGGGTCCAGTTTCAACTTTCTACATATGGCTAGCCAGTTTTCCCAGCACCATTTATTAAATAGGAAATCCTTTCCCCATTTCTTGTTTTTTTCAAGTTTGTCAAAGATCAGATGGTTGTAGATGTGTGGTGTTATTTCTGAGGCCTCTGTTCTGTTCTGTTGGTCTATATATTTGTTTTGATACCAGTACCATGCTGTTTTGGTTACTGTAGCCTTGTAGTATAATTTGAAGTCAGGTACCATGATGCCTCCAGCTTTCTTCTTTTTGCTTAGAATTGTCTTCACATTGCAGGCTCTTTTTTTGGTTCCATATGAACTTTAAAGTAGTTTTTTCCAATTCTGTGAAGAAAGTCATTGGTAGCTTGATGGGGATGGCATTGAATCTATAAATTATCTTGGTCAGTATGGCCATTTTCACAATATTGATTCTTCCTATCCATGAACATGGAATGCTTTTCCATTTGTTTGTGTCCTCTTTTATGTCGTCAAGCAGTGGTTTGTAGTTCTCCTTGAAGAGGTCCTTCACATCCCTTGTAAGTTGTATTCCTAGGTATTTTATTTTCTTTGTAGCAATTGTGAATGGGAGTTCACTCATGATTTGGCTCTCCGTTTGTCTGTTATTGGTGTATAGGAATGCTTGTGATTTTTGCACATTGATTTTGTATCCTAAGAATTTGCTGATGTTGCTTATCAGCTTAAGGAGATTTTGGGCTGAGAAGATGGGGTTTTCTAAATATATAATCATGTCATCTGCAAACAGGGACAATTTGACTTCCTCTTTTCCTAATTGAATACCCTTTATTTCTTTCTCTTGCCTGATTGCCCTGGCCAGAACTTCCAACACTAAGTTGAATAGGAGTGGTGAGAGAGGGCATCCTTGTCTTGTGCTAGTTTTCAAAGGGAATGCTTCCAGTTTTTGCTCATTCAGTATGATATTGGCTGTGGGTTTGTCATAAATAGCTCTTACTATTTTGAGGTACGTTCTATCAATACCTAGTTTATTGAGAGTTTTTAGCATGAAGGGCTGTTGAATTTTTTCAAAGTCCTTTTCTGCATCTATTGAGATAATCATGTGGTTTTTGTCATTTTATCAATTTTGTTGATCTTTTCAAAAAACCAGCCCCTGGATTCATTGATTTTTTTGAAAGGTTTTTTTGTGTCTCTGTCTCTTTCAGTTCTGCTCTGATCTTAGTTATTTCTTGCCTTCTGCTAGCTTTTGAATTTGTTTGCTCTTGCTTCTCTAGTTCTCTTAATTGTGATATTAGGGTGTTGATTTTAGATCTTTCCTGCTTTCTCTTGTGGGCATTTAGTGCTATAAATTTCCTTCTACACACTGCTTTAAATGTGTCCCAGAGATTCTGGTACATTGTGTCTTTTTGTTCTCATTGGTTTCATAGAACATCTTTATTTCTGCCTTCATTTCGTTATTTACCCAGTAGTCATTCAGGAGCAGGTTGTTCAGTTTCCATGTAGTTATATGGTTTTGAGTGAGTTTCTTAATCCTGAATTCTAATTTGATTGCACTGTGGTCTGAGAAACAGTTTGTTGTGATTTCTGTTCTTTTACATTTGCTGAGGCATGCTTTACTTCCAACTTTGTAGTCAATTTTAGAATAAGTGTGATGTGGTCCTGAGAAGAATGTATATTCTGTTGATTTGGGGTGGAGAGTTCTGCAGATGTCCATTAGGTCCACTTGGTCCAGAGCTGAGTTCAAGCCCTGGATATCCTTGTTAACCTTCTGTCTCATTGATCTGTCTAATATTGACAGTGGGGTTTTACAGTCTCCCATTGTTATTGTGTGGGAGTCTAAGTCTTTTTGTAGGTCTCTAAAGACTTGCTTTATGAATCTGGCTGCTTCTGTAATGAATGCATATATATTTAGGATAGTTAGCTCTTCTTGTTGAATTGATCCCTTTACCATTGTGTAATGGCCTTCTGTGTCTCTCTTGATCTTTGTGAGTTTAAAGTCTGTTTTATCAGAGACTAGGATTGCAACCCCTGCTTTTTTTTTTTTTTTCTTTCCATTTGCTTGGTAGATCTTCCTCCATCCCTTTATTTTGAGCCTTCATGTGAGATGGGTCTCCTGAATAGAGCACACTGATGGGTCTTGACTGTATTCAGTTTGCCAGTCTGTGTCTTTTAATTGGGGCATTTAGCCCGTTTACATTTAAGGTTAATATTGTTATGTGTGAATTTGATCCTGTCATGATACTAGCTGGTTATTTTGCTCGTTAGTTGATGCAGTTTCTTCATGGCATCGATGGTCTTTACAATTTGGCATGTTTTTGCAGTGGCTGATACTGGTTGTTTCTTTCCATGTTTAGTACTTCCATCAGGAGCTCTTGTAAGGCAAGCCTAGTGGTGACAAAATCTCTCAGCATTTGCTTGTCTGTAAAGGATTTTATTTCTCCTTCACTTATGAAGCTTAGTTTGGCTGGATATAAAATTCTGGGTTGAAAATTCTTTTCTTTAAGAATGTTGAATATTGGCCCCCACTCTCTTCTGGTTTGTAGGGTTTCTGCCAAGAGATCCACTGTTACTCTGATGGGCTTCCCTTTGTAGGTAACCCGACCTTTCTCTCTGGCTGCCCGTAACATTTTTTCCTTCATTTCAACCTCAGTGAATCTGACAATTATGTGTCTTGGGGTTGCTCTTCTCAAGGAGTATCTTTGTGGTGTTCTCTGTATTTCCTGAGTTTGAATGTTGGCCTGCCTTGCTATGTTAGGGAAGTTCTCCTGGATAATATCCTGAAGAGTGTTTTCTAACTTGGTTCCATTCTCCCCATCACTTTCAGGTACACCTGTCAAACGTAGATGTGTTCTTTTCACCTAGTCCCGTATTTCTTTGGAGGCTTTATTCATTTCTTTTTACTCTTTTTTCTCTAAGCTTGTCTTCTCGCTTCATTTCATTCATTTCATCTTCAATCACTGATACCCTTTCTTCCACTTGATCGAGTCAGCTATTGAAGCTTGTGCATGCGTTATGAAGTTCTTGTGCCATGGTTTTCAGCTCCATCAGGTCATTTAAGGTCTTCTCTATACTGTTCATTCTAGTTAGTCATTTGTCTAACCTTTTTTCAAGATTTTTAGCTTGAGTTTGAACATGCTTCTTTAGCTCGGAGGAGTTTATTACTGACCTTCTGAAGCCTACTTCTGTCAACTCGTCAAAGTCATTCTCCATCCAGCTTTGTTCCATTGCTGGCAAGGAGCTGTGATCGTTTGGAAGAGAAGAAGCACCCTGATTTTTAGAATTTTCAGCTTTTCTGCTGTGGTTTCTCCCCATCTTTGTGGTTTTATCTACCTTTTGTCTTCAGTGTTGGTGAACTCCAGGTGGGGTTTTGGTGTGAATGTCCTTTTTGTTGATGTTGGTGCTATTCCTTTCTGTTTGTTAGTTTTCCTTCTAACAGTCAGGTCCCTCAGCTGCAGTTGTGTTAGAGTTTGCTTGAGGTTCACTCCAGACCCTGTTGGCCTGGGTATCACCAGTGGAGGCTGCAGAACAGCAGATACTGCTGCCTGATCCTTCCTCTGAAAGCTTCATCCTAGAGGGGCACCCCCCTATATCAGGTGTCTGTTGATCCCTACTGGGAGGTATCTCCCAGTTAGACTACATGGGGGTCAGGGACCCACTTGAGAAGGTAGTCTGTCCATTCTCAGAGCTCAGCCGCCATTCTGGGAGAACCACTGCTCTCTTCAGAGCTGTCAAACAGGGACATTTAAGTCTGCAGAAGCTGTCTGTTGCCTTTTTTTCAGCTATGTCCTGCCCACAGAACTGGAGTCTGTAGAGCTCCACCTTGCTGAGCTGCGGTGGGCTCTGCCCAGTTCATGCTTCCTGGTCACTTTGTTTACCTACTCAAGCCTCAGCAGTGGTGGACGCCCCTCCCCCAGCCAGGCTGCCACCTCACAGTTCAATCTCAGACTGCTGCGCTAGCTTGCAGTGAGCAAGGCTCCATGGATGTGGGACCCTCCAAGCCAGGCATGGGAGAGAGTCTCCTTGTCTGCCAGTTGCTAAGACCTTGGAAAGAGCACAGTATTTGGGTGAGAGTGTCCTGTTTTTCCAGGTACAGTCTGTCACGTCTTTTCTTGGCTAGGAAAGGGAAATCCCCTGACCCCTTGCGCTTCCCAGATGAGGCAACGCCCCACCCTGCTTTGGCTCACCTTCCATGGGCTACACCCCCTGACGAACCAGTCCCAATGAGATGAACCAGGTACCTCAGTTGGAAATGCAGAAATCACCCGTCTTCTGTGTCGATCACCCTGGGAGCTGCAGACCAGAGCTGTTCCTATTCGGCCATCTTGGAACGAATCTCCCCAGGTTAATAACTTTTTAACATGTTATTTGAAACTATCACAACAGGCCAGGCACAGTGGCTCAAGCCTGTTATCCCAGACCTTTGGGAGGCCAAGGCGGGAGGATCACAAGGTCAGGAGATCAAGACCATCCTGGTTAACACACTGAAACCCCATCTCTACTTAAAATACAAAAGATTCACTCGGCCTGATGGTGGGCACCTGTAGTCCCAGCTATTCGGGAGGCTGAGGCAGGAGAACGGCGTGAACCCAGGAGGCGGAGCTTGCAGTGAGCTGAGATCGCACCACGGCACTCCAGCCTGGGCCACAGAGCAAGACTGCGTCTCAAAAAAAAAAAAAAAAAAAAAAAAAAAAAAAAAAAAAAAAAAGGAACTATCACAACAATCAACATAATGAACAAATTCATTATCCCCAAAAGTTTCTTGTACTCTCTTGCACAAGAAAAGGGACACAAAGGGTACTCTCTCCTCTTCTCAACACCCTGCCTCTATACCCATTCCCAGGTAACTGCTGATCTTTTCTCTGACACTATAAATTAGGTTGCATTTTCTAAATTTTATGTAATGGAATCAAATATGTAATTTTTTTGGTCTAGCTTCATTTACTCAATGTCATTGTTTTGATGTATGTAGTATGCATCAATAGTTCATTCCTTTTTAATGGTGAATAGTACTGTTATATATTGTATAAATATTAGGTTGGTACAAAAGTAAATGCAGTTTTGAACCATGAATTTTACATCATTATAGCTAGTCTCAAACACATTTTTTTCACCTGTTTTTACTTTTTTTGAAACTTTTTAAATTAATTTCTGGGGTACATGTACAGTATGTGCAGGTTTGTTACATAGGTAAATGTGTGCCATGGTGGTTTGCTGTGCCTATCAACCTATCACCTAGATACTAAGCCCAGCATGCATCAGCTCTTTTCCGTAATGCTCTCCCACCCCCACCATCCCCCAACAGGCCCCAGTAAGTGTTGTTCCCCTCCCTGTGTCCATGGGAGCTGAACAATGAAAACACATCTTTATTAATCACACTAGGAACCATTACAATCAACATATTTTTGCCAAAAGAAATAAGTTTCTTTATTCCTATAGTATAAATATCTGTGCTTCAAGATTCAGTGGTCTTTTGGAAAGCATTTTCTGCATGCTGCTGGTTGTGGAAGCATTTTCCCTGCAAAAAGTTGTTGAGATGCTTGAAGTGGTAGTCATTTGACAAGGGGTTAGGTGCATATGGTGGATGAGGCAGCACTTTGTAGCCCAATTTGTTCAACTTTTGAAGCATTGGTTGTGTGACATACATTGTCATGGAGAAGAATTGGGCCCTTTCTGTAGACCAGTGCCAGCTGCAGGCCTTGCAGTTTTCGGTTTATCTCATCGATTTGCCAACTATACTTCTGAGATATATTGCTTTCGCCAGGATTCAGAAAGCTGTGGTGGATCAGACTGACAGCAGAGCACCAAACAGTGACCATGACCTTTTTTTACTACAGGCTTGGCTTTGGGAAGCGCTTTGGAGCTGCTTCTCGGTCCAAGCACTGAGCTGGTCATCACTGGTTGTCATATAAAATCCACTTTTCGTGGTGCATCACAATCTGATTGAGAAATGTTTTCTTGTCGCATAGAGTAAGAGGAGATGACACTTCAAAACAATGAGGTTTTTTATTTGTTTGTTTTTGTTTTTGGCTCAGCTCATGAGGCATCCATTTATCTAGCTTTTTCACCTTTCCAGTTTGCTTCAAATGCCATATGACCATAGAATGGTCAATGGTGAGCTCTTCGGCAACTTCTCGTGTAGTTGTAAAAGATGAGCTTCAATGATTGTTCCCAATTGGTTGTTGTCAACTTCTGATGGCTCCTTTGCAAAACTTCTTGAGCCACCACTGCACTGTACATTCATTAGCAGTTCCTGGGCCAAATGCGTTGTTGATGTTGCAAATTATCTCCGCTGCTTTATGACCCATTTTGAACTCGAACAAGAAAATTGCTCCAATTTAATTTTTATCTAACATCATTTTCATAGTCTAAAGTAAACGTAAAATGAACACCAAGTAATAAGTCATTAACAAAAGAAAAATAAAGTGAGAAATGCCCATTAAAGAGATGTATAAAACATAACCACATTTATTTAAGAATGTATTCCAGTATCAAACGGCAGCTTGCAACAATGCAAATACCTCAGTTACTTTTGCTTATGCATTCTCATGTTAATGAATATTTGATTCATTTCCAGTTGGGGCCTGGTACAAGTAAAACTGCTGTGAACATTCATACATAAGTCTTTGATGGATATAATGTGTTCATTTATCTTGTTTAGAATCACAGGAGTGTATTGGCTGTACCCTATAGTATGTGTACTTTTAACTTTTTAAGAAATGTCTAAGCTGTGTTTCAAGCGGCTGTATCATTTTACATTCCCAAAATGAGTATATGAAAGTTCCAGTATTTCCACACCCTCTCCAACACTTCCTGTAGTCAGTCTTTTGATTTGAAGCCATCCTATAGTGGTGTCTTATGTGGTTTTAATTTGCACTTTCCTAATGACTGATATTGGACATCTTGATTTATACTTATTTACCATCTATATATCTTTGTTGATGTATCTGTTCAATTATTTTGCCCTTTTTAAGTTGGGTTTTTTGTTTTCTTATTACCGAGTTTGGAAAAATTTTTATTCTGAATACAAGTCCTTTCTCAAATATATCATTTTCAATTACTTTCGGATATTGTCTTATGTTTTTATTCTCTGAACAGTGTCTTTTAAAGATCAGAATCTTTTTATTTTGATAAAGTCCAGTTTATCAATTTTTTCTTTATGGATAGATATGCACTTGGTATCATATCTAAGAAGTCCTCTCTAAACCCAAAGTGACAAAAATTTTCTCCTATTTTCTTCTAAAAATGCTAAATGTTTAGGTGTCGTATTTAGGTCTCAGCTGTTTCTAGTTTATCTTTTTAATTTGGTACAAGGTGTAGGACCAAGTTCATTTCTTTTACAAACAGGTATATAGTTGTTGCATCATTTGTTTCCTCACCGAATTGGCTTTGCACTTTTGTGAAAAATAGTATAGATTTAAGTGCAGACACTAGCTGTAGAGTTTTTTGTAGATACTCTCTTAACTGTTTTTGGAAGTGTCCTTTGATTCCTAGGATATGGAGGAATCAAATAATTTTTATGGTATTTTGTCAGATTTTTTTTTCTGTATCTTTTAAGGTGATCAAATAGTTTTTCTCTTCAGTTTTTTAACAGAGTGAATTACATTGGTTGATTTTCTAATGTGAAACCATCTTTCCATTCCACTTGATCATGATGTATTTTTTATTTTTTTATTTAAGTTTTTATTTTATTAGAGACAGAGGACTTGCTATCTTGCCCAGACTGGCTCCAGTGATCCTCTTGCTTTGGCCTCCCAAATAGCTGGAACTATAGGCGTGTAATACTGCATCCAGTTTAACTTGTTGGATTTGATTTGCTAATTTCTGTGTCTAGTTTTGGTAGCAGGGTATTGCTGGCCTCGTAAAATGAATTGGGAAGTATATACTCCAGCTCGATTTTCCAGTAGAGTTTGTCTAGAATTGGTATTATTGCTTCCTTATTTGGCGGAATTCACAAATAAAGCCATCCAGGCCTAGATTTTTCTTTATGAGAAGATTTTTAACTTCAAGTTCAATTATTTTATAGTTGTAATGTATTAGGGTTATTTTGTAAGAGGTCTTTAGCAATTGGTATCTTAAAAGGAATTTGTTCATTTTGTCAAAATTGTCCAATGTATGGATATAACATGTTCATCCTAGTTCTTTATTGTCTTTTTTAATATCTATAGAAGCTAGAGTAATGTCATCTCTCACATTCCTCATGGCAATAATTTGTGGTCTCCCTTTTTTATCCTTTTCAGTCAAGCTAGAGAGTTATATGTTTTATTAAATTTCTCAGAGAACCAGTTTTGGGTTTCATCGATTTTCTCTCTGTTGTTTTTATGTTTTCTGTTATTGGTTTCTACACGAACTTTTATTTCCTTTCTTCTGCTTTATATTTAATTAGCTCTTTGTCCATTTTCTTAAAGTAGATGCTAAAGTGATTGATATGAAACTTTTCTTCTTTTCTAACACAAGTATTTAGTGCTATAAATTTCTCACTAAATACCGCCTTATTAGCAGCCAACAAATTTTTATATGATATATTTTCATTTTTATTCATTTTTAAATATTTTCTCATTTCCCTTTTGATTTCTTCTTTGAACCCTTAGGTTATTTAGAATTATGTTATCTAGTTTATATTATAATCTTTGTGTGGATCTTTCAGAGGTTTTTCTCTTAATGCTTGCTAACTTCTATCGTGATCAGATAACATGCTTTTAAATTCATTGGGAGATGTTTTATGGTCCAGTGTATGGTCTAAGAAAAGAATGTGTGTTCTAATATATGAATTTTGATAGGTGTAGCATTATGAAATTTCAAGTAGGGGCCATCCTTTTGTTTTTTCCCTACTTAAGATTTTCAGTCGTTCCAATGATAGTTTGTTAAAAGGAAAAAAAAAAAGACAATTTTTTTTTTATTCTTAAGGCTAAACTTCAATTTTGAATTGTCACCAGTGAGAAAAAGGTTTGCAAGTTTCTAATAGCTACAGGAAAATCAAATACAGTCTACCCCAAATATTTTTCTACTTATGCAGTGTGGAAATGACCAAAGTTCAATATGAAAAGGGAAAAAAACCAAGGAGACTAAAACACTTTTATAAGTACAACTTAAGCCAGAATACAGATAGTCTGCAATGGAGACAGCCCGGTTTCATAACAAAGTCAAAGAGGAAACATCCACATATCAGTCTTTGAGGCTGTCTGACTTTGATACCCTTTGAAGTTCAAACTGTTCTCTCTTTTTTCTATAACTAATTTCATGGAAAAGATGTTATTACATGGTTCCAAACCTCTTTTTTTTTTTAGCCTGGGGAGACTGACATTTTCTAGTTGCCCTATAACAAGTTCAGTGCCCTGATTTGATGTCCCCTGCCATAATTTTCTAAACAGTATTCCAAAAATAGCAGCCAAAAGCCTAAGGAAATGGCAGTTGTGGGAAGAAAAGAGATAGAAGATCACACTTTCTACAACTTCAGGACTATGAGACCTATATTTTAAGGGTATTGTAGTCTAATGTAGTCCAAAATCTTCATATGACACATGTGGAACTAGATTCGACTAGTGAAATGTGTCTAGTTCAAACTGAGATGTGCTGTTAGTGTGACATACACATTGGATTTTGAGGACTTAGTCTAGTAAAGGAGTATAAAATATCTGATTAGTGGCCGGGCGTGACGGCTCACGCCTGTAATCCCAGCACTTTGGGAGGCCCAGGCAGGCGGATCACCTGAGGTTGGAGTTTGAGACCAGCCTGACCAACATGGAGAAACTCCATCTCTACTAAAAGTACAAAATTAGCCGGGCTTGGTGGCACATGCCTGTAATCCCAGCTACTTGGGAGGCTGAGGCAGGAGAATCACTTGAACCCGGGAGGTGGAGGTCACGGTGAACCAAGATCGCGCCATTGCACTCCAGCCTGGGCAACTAGAGCAAAACTCCATCTAAAAAATATATATGTATCATTAGTGATTTTTATATTAATTTTAAGTTGAACTATCATATTTTAGATGTGTTTGATTAGATAAAATATATTATTCTATTTAATTTTACCTGTTTCCTTTTACTATTTTAAATTAGGCTACTAGAAGATATTAAATTACACATATAGCTCACATCACACAGATCCTGCTTGACTTAAAGTGGGATTACATTCCTGATAAACTCTTTGTAAGTTAAAAATATCCTAAGTTGAAAGTGCAGTTAGGCCGGGTGCAGTGACTCATACCTGTAATTCCAACACTTTGAGGGGCTGAGGAGGGAAGATTGCTTGAGCCCAGGAGTTCAAGACCAGCCTGGGCAACATAGTGAGACCTCATGTCTATGAAACATAAAAAAAACTAGCTGGACGTGATGGCCTACACCTGTGGTCCCAGCTACTTGGGAGGCTGAGGTGGGAGGATTGCCTGAGCCTGGAAGGTGGAGGCTGCAGTGAGCTGTGATCATGCCACTTCATTCCAGCATGAGTGACAGAGCAGGAGCCTGTCTCAATCAATAAATAAATAAAAATAAGAAAATGCATGTAATACACCTAGCCTACTGAACAACATAGCCTAGTATACTTTAAACATGCTCAGAACACTTACATTAGCCTACAGTTGGCCAGAATCATCTAATACAAAGCCTATTTTATAATAAAGTGTCAAATATCTCGTGTAATTTATTGAATACTATGCTAAAAGTGGAAAATAGAATCATTGTATGAGTACTCGAGGTATAGTCCCTACCGAATGCATATCACTTTCATATCATCTTTGTCATGCACGTCCATGTGAAGAGACCACAAAACAGGCTTTGCGTGAGCAATAAAGCTTTTTAATCACCTGGGTGCAGTCAGGCTGAGTCTGAGAGTCAGCAAGGGAGATAAGGGTGGGGCCTTTTTTAGGATTTGGGTAGGTAAAGGAAAATTACAGTCGAAGGGGGTTGTTCTCTGGCGGGCAGGAGTGGGGGAGTCACAAGGTGCTCTGTGGGGGAGCTTTTGAGCCAGGATGAGCTAGGAAAAGGAATTTCACAAGGTAATGTCATCACTTAAGGCAAGGACTGGCCATTTTCAATTCTTTTGTGATGGAATGTCATCAGTTAAGGCAGGGGTGGGGCATTTTCACTTCTTTTGTGATTCTTCAGTTACTTTAGGCCATCTGTGCGTATATGTGCAAGTCACAAGGGATGCGATGGCTTGGCTTGGGCTCAGAGGCCTGACAATCTTTTGTTTTTTTTTTTTTTTGAGACAGAGTCTCGCTCTGTCGCCCAGGCCTGACAATCTTAAACTCAAAAAATTGTAAGTTGAACCATCATAAGTCTAGGACTATCTGTATTTCAGTCAGACATCATTGCTCTAGAATCCCGTGCTCAAACTCAAGCTTAAGACACTAGTCTTGCTTTCCTTTTCCACCAGTCGTTTTCCTTTGATCCTGATGATAGAAGCCCCTGAAGTAGTGGTGGATGTAAGTGAGAACAATTGAGAGCATCAAAGCCCTTACAGAGATGTAGCAAAAATTGCTTTTTAGGTAATGGAACTAGCATGAAATTCAACCTAAGCTAATAAATCTGGTCTCTAATTCTCTGCCTCTTTCACTTTATACTTCAGTGAAATCCACTTAGTTTGGATTTTATTGCAATATTTGATTGAAGTTTAGGTGGCTGTTTGGGGCCTGGAACTAGAGATTCTTTTTTTAAAGGGTAAAGAAAATCAATTAGGTACAGATACTTTGCCAGTAAGAGGTTACATTCCAAAGTTTACTGCTAAACCCTTCCTCCTGCAATTCACAGCATGATCTGCATGTGCCAGGAGGAGCCTGCATAGAAAATGGTGAAGATCTACAACCATTTATTGTTTTAGAGTCAAGAAAATACGTCCCTTTGTAAATAGCTTTCCATTCTTTAAGGTTACTTACTCAAACAACTTTTGACAGATTCAAAATTTCATGACCATATGTAAACAGTGGCCATGATGTTTCTAAGAATTGCATTTAGGCTTGTTATACCCAGACCGTTTGTTCCCCAAAGAAGACCACCAGAGTCCAGAGTCAAAGCTGGAGAGGCTGGAATTGGTTCCTGAGAAACAGTAGGGAAACTTCTCCTGACTGGGGTTTAGGTATAGGGGCATGTTTAGGATAGGGGCATATGAGAGGTTTCGGAGGTTGTTAGCTTGGGCAGAGGTAGAGGATCCCCATGGCAGAGGGACAGCGGTTAGCGGTGGATGCCCTAGGGTGGCACACAGAAAGCAGCCAGACAGGCTGTGAAGTCCTGTAAAGTTAGCAAGCTCTAGTCCTTCTTGTAATAATTTTAACCAGGAGAAAGGACGTAAGTCTTGTGTTAGTCTGTTTTCCTGTCGTTGGATATTCCCGTGGACCAGGGGCAGTACTTGCACTAGGCCTCGCCACAGATAGAGGTGACTACTAGGCCATGTGGAGGAGGGGGAGTAGTATACAGCCCCATGTTGAGGCGTGGTCCAGCGGGAGTTCCAGGGGTCTCTAACTATCCATGTATATGAAAAGTCTCCATCCCGTCTACGATGGAAGGGCCACTTAGGGTCCAACTGTTCTTCCTCTCCCCAATAACAGGACCTATGGATGTTACAATAGTTATAAGGACAGCCGGCATTTTGGTGCCACCAATAGTGTTTACAATTGTATTCAGTCTGATCAAACTCAAAACATATTATTGGTGTCACTGGTTTGGCTATTTGAAAGCCAGTAAAATTTAGTAAGATTGGGCTATTGCACCCTGAGGAGGGGCAATCAGCACTGGCCAATAATTTCCCGGGCTTATGAGGTTGTCCAGGGTGGGTTCGATTTTCATAAAGCCAGAATCTCCAGACAAAGGGATTAGATGCTGGTTTGGTGTTTTCCCCAGCGGCCACTAGGGCGGCTAACGTTAGGGCTAGACTTCCTAACTGCATGTTTGCAGTGAGCTATGTTGCCGGCGCAAGGTGAGTTTTAAGGGGTTGTTCTTAGCTCTGTCCACAGTCCACATGGCCGGTGCTTCAGCCGCTGCCGTGATTGGTCCCAGAAGGTCGGAGGTTGGGTCCACTGGCTTGACGTGGGTGTAGTGGATCCACGACGCAATGCCTTCTACCTTTAGGGCGGTGGGTGTGGTCAGGAGTACCTGGAGTGGTCCCTTCCACCTGGGTTCTAGGGTCTCTTGTCGGTGTCGCTTAACCAGGACCCAGTCTCCCAGCTGGTACGGATGGGGTGTCGGTGGGGGACCGGTCCCTTCAGCTTGGGCCAGATTTCTTGATGAATTTTCTGCAAGGCTTGTAGGGAAAATAAGAATTCAGAGACATTTTCTGTTTCAGACTCAAGCAGATCATCTTTTAAGCTGGGAACCAGGGATGGAGGTCTGCCATACATGATTTCATAAGGGGTAAGGCCCAGTCTGTAAGGGGTATTATGGGCCCAGAACAGAGCGTAGGAGAGAAGGACCACCCAATTAGCGCCAGTCTCCATAGTCAATTTAGTTAAGGTCTCTTTTAAGGTCCGATTCATCCTCTCTACCTGTCCTGAACTCTGGGGCCTGTAAGCGCAATGTAGTTTCCAATTTGCCCCAAGGATGGAAGCCAAATCCTGACTTACCTTAGTGACGAAGGTGGGCCCATTATCTGACCCTATCTGGACGGGGAAGCCATACCTGGGAAGGATATCTTCCAGAATTTTCTTTGCTACGACCTGAGCAGTTTCTCTTTTGGTTGGGAATGCTTCAGTCCACCCTGAAAAAGCATCTACAAAGACAAGTAAGTACCGATACCCATACTTTCCTGGCTTTATTTCAGTAAAATCTACTTCCCAGTAGATACCGGACCTGGTTCCCCTGAGCCTTGTTCCCGCTGCAGTCTGGGATTGGGGGTAGGCGTTGTTAAGCTGGCAGACTTTGCAACTTGCCACGATGCTGCTGGCCTTCTCGGCTGTATGTCTGAATTTGAGCTTAGAGCGTCTGATCAGGTCTATCATCCGCCGAGCACCCAGGTGGGTGGTTCGGTGGATGTGTTCTAATACTTGTTGTCCTAATTTTTCTGGTAGGATGGTTTGGTCATTAGTATCAGTCCACCACCCATTCTGGATCTGTTTCAGGGGAAGTTTGTCAATCCACTGGAGATCTTGTTCTGAATATTCAGGGAAATATGGCAAGTCCCGGGGGCCCGGGTCAGGGAGCTGGAGTGCAAGGAGTTGGCTGGGAGCCTTTGCTACATTTCTTGCAGTTTGGTCTGCCAGAAAGTTGCCTTGAGCAGTTGGAGTGGTTGGTTTCTGATGCCCTGGGCAATGCACAATGGCTAACTTTTCTGGCTTCCATAGCGCTGTTAACAGGGCTAGGATCTCTTGCTTGTTTTTTATCTCTTTTCCTTCAGCCGTTAGTAACCCTCACTCCCTGTAAATGGCCCCATGTATGTGCGCCGTAGCAAAAGCATATCGGCTGTCTGTATATACTGTCAGCTTCTTCCCTGCCCCTAAGGTAAGAGCTTGGGTGAGCGCTATCAGTTCGGCCTTCTGGGCCGATGTCCCTGGGGGCAGGGGTTCCACCCAGATTACCTCAGTCTCTGAAGTCACTGCCGCTCCAGCGCACCTCTGGCCTTGATGCATGAAGCTGCTCCCATCAGTGAACCAGACGAGGTCAGCGTCAGGGAGTGGGCAGTCCTGCAGGTCCTCTCGAACTCCGTGCACCTGAGCTAGTATCTCGGTGTAATCATAGAGTGGCGCGTCCAGGTCCGGGTTGGGCAGCAGCGAGGCAGGGTTTAAGGTCGTTGGGGACAGGAAGGTTATCCTGATAGGATTTAGTAGTAGTCCTTGGTAGTGGGTGAGCCGGGCGTTACTTATCCATCGATTAGGTGGCTGTTTGAGTACACCTTCGATGGCATGTGGGATAACGACCCGCAGTTCTTGACCCATGACAAGTTTATCAGCATCTTGTACCATCAGAGCCGTGGCCCCAATCATTCTGAGACAAGGGGGCCACCCGGCAGCCACTGGGTCTAACTTCTTTGACAGGTAGGCAACCGGCCTCCGCCAGGGGCCTAAGTTCTGAGTTATTACTGCCTTGGCGACACCCTTACTCTCGTCCACGTATAAGTGGAAGGGCTTGGTGACATCAGGTAGTCCCAGTGCAGGCGCAGAGAGTAGGGCGGTTTTGATCTGTTGGAAAGCCGACTTGGCTTCGTCTGTCCAATTAAATGGCTGCTGCCCCCGTGTTGCCTGATACAAGGGTTTAGCCAGTTCTGAGAACCCAGGTATCCATAGTCTACAAAATCCCGCCGACCCCAGGAATTCCCTCACTTGTCGGGTGGATTGTGGCCTGGGGATCTGCAGAACAGTCTGCTTCCAGGCGTCTGTTAACCAGCGCTGCCCTCCTTTTAGCAGGTATCCCAGATATGTTACTTCTGGCTTACAGATTTGAGCTTTCTTTGCCGAGGCTCGGTAGCCTAGATTTCCCAGAGCTTGTAAGAGACTTTTGGTCCCTTGAATACAAGCTTCTTGGGTCTCAGCAGCAATCAGGTGGTCATCAACATACTGTAGTAAAGTTATTTCAGGGTGTTTACGTTGGTACTCACCCAGGTCTTCATGGAGGGCCTCATCGAACAGGGTAGGAGAGTTTTTGAATCCCTGCGGCAGCCTGGTCCATGTCAGTTGGCCACTTATGCCCCTTCCAGGGTCATTCCACTCGAAGGCAAAGAGCTTTTGGCTCTGAGGGGCTAAAAGGCAAACTGAAGAAAGCGTCTTTCAAATCTAAAACAGTGTCCTGATTTACGAAAGACATTACAACAGCTGCCTGACTTCCTGGAGCCTCTGGGTCTATGGGGGTGTACTGTCTAAAAGCTTCCATTAATCTTTCTAAGTAGGTAGCCGGGCTCTCTGTCTTTCCCTGCAGAACAGAGTATACTTTAGCCAAATTAGTGGGCTTGCGAGCAGCTGCCCGGAGACCCGCCATTAGAGTCTGGCGATAAAGGCGTAGCCGTCCCCTACCTTCTGCCGTGTTGTAGTCCCACGCTGGCCTGGTCAGAGGAAAAGTCGCATTTATGAGGTCGGGGTTGGCAGTCGGTTGACTGTCGTCCCCCGGGACCAGCTTTCTAGCTTCTACCTGTATTCTCTCTCGCTCCTCCGTTGTGAATAAGATTCGGAGGAGCTGCTGACAATCATCCCAAGTGGGCTGGTGGGTGAACATGACATTATCCAGTAAAGCCATTAAATCTTTGGAGTTGTCTGAAAACCGAGCACTCTGGGTCTTCCAGTTATACAGATCACTGGTAGAGAATGGCCAGTGCTGGAGCCTGGGGATTCCCATGTCATCTGGGGGTCCTATTTCCCGAAGGGGTAGAGCCACTGTAGAGTCAGGCGGCTGGGGGGGGCTAGCCCACGAAGTGCGCCCTCGCGTCCGCCCCACCGGCCCTTCAGAGTTACTTTCACTCTCAGCGGGTCCGTGTGTGCCGGCTGCCTCCCGTCCGCCTGCTCCCTCCCGCGGCTCAGCCTGGGGGGCGGGAGCCTGTGGCCCGGAGGGGTACGGAGGGGGTTCTGTGAACAGTGGGTCCCCGCTATCAGGTAAAACAGGATGGGGGGGCAATCGGCTGCTTGGATTTTAGCGGCCGAGCAACCAGTGCCTTACAAGGTTCAGGGGCTAATTGGAAAGGTGACAGCCAAGGAGGTGGGTTCTCAACTAGGTCCTGCCATATGAGGATATATGGGATTTGATCCAAGTGGCCCGCACGCCCAGGTAGGAAAATCTTGGACTTTACTCTAGTGATGACAGCAAGTCGGAACGTCCCTTCGGGTGGCCACCCCACATCAAAGGCAGGCCATTCAGAGCGGCACAGAGTAATTAGCTTTCCCTTCCTGATCTGTATACTAAGGTCATGGCCCCTCGCTCTTACTTCCTTGAAATTACTTGTAAGGAGAGATAGAGGAGTGCTCTGGGTATTACCCATCCTGTAATAATTTGTAGTCTCTTCCTGTAAAGGAAGGTCGGTTAGAATCCCTGTAAAGGAAATCTGACTTATTAATGATATCTAGTTGCAAGCGCGCTCAGGCAGCCCGGGTCAGAAACAGCTGCTGCCCAGATCGCAAACGCGCTCCGGCAGCTCAGATTGCGAGCGCACCCCGGCAGCCCGGGTCAGAAACAGCGGCTGCCCAGATCGCAAACGTGCCCCGGCAGCCCGGGTCAGAAACAGCTGCTGCCCAGATCGCAAACGCGCCCCGGCAGCCCGGGTCAGAAACAGCTGCTGCCCAGATCGCAACCGTGCTCCGGCAGCTCAGATCGCGAGTGCGCCCCAGCAGCCCGGGTCAGAAACAGCTGCTGCCCAGATCGCGACCGCGCTCCGGCAGCTCAGATCGCGAGCACGCCCGGCAGCCCGGGTCAGAAACAGCTGCTGCCCAGATCGCGACCGTGCTCCGGCAGCTCAGATCGCGAGCACGCCCGGCAGCCCGGGTCAGAAACAGCTGCTGCCCAGATCGCGACCGTGCTCCGGCAGCTCAGATCGCGAGCGCGCCCCGGCAGCCCGGGTCAGAAACAGCTGCTGCCCAGATCGCAACCGCGCTCCGGCAGCTCAGATCGCGAGCGCGCCCCGGCAGCCCGGGTCAGAAACAGCTGCTGCCCAGATGGCAACCGCGCTCCGGCAGCACAGATCACGAGCGCGCTCCGGCAGCCCGGGTCAGAGTCAGCTGCTTGGATCGCAACCGCGCTCCGGCAGCACAGATCGCAAGCGCGCTCCGGTAACTCGGGTCAGAGTCAGCTGCTCGGATCGCAACCGTGCTCCGGCAGCACAGATCGCAAGCGCGCTCTGGTAGCCTGGGTCAGAGTCAGCTGCTCGGATAAAAATCTAGATCAGACGAGAGCCAGGGGACATCTCCCACCGGTCTCTGCTGACTGTCCTATAGCGCGTCCGCCAGGACTGCGCCAGCTTCAGTTTCCAACCTCGCGAGTCACAGATTCAGGTTCAGAACAGACACAGACAGACAAACGGAGACGAGCCAGCTCACCTATCAGTAGATCGATCCTAGTAGATCCGTTGACTAGGGGTCTGGTGGGCTTGGGGAATCCCGGACGAGCCCCCAGATGTTATACCCAGACCGTTTGTTCCCCAAAGAAGACCACCAGAGTCCAGAGTCAAAGCCAAGCGGCAAGGATCTTTACTACAAGTTCGAACTTGGTCCCTCCATTCCACAGCATACAAGAGGGCTTCGAACAATGCGAGTGCTTGCTTTTTATAGCCCGATGTAAACAGGATATGTAAAGTTACAGGGGAACAAGGTAATTCTCTCAGTTACAGCATTACAATTGGTTAACATTATACATTTAGTATTCCTTATCAGAGATTTCCCAGGTGATGTTTTTCTGAAGTTTGAAAGAAATATGGAGGAATGTGTTTGTGCTGGGCTCAGGAAGTTGGGAGATATATGGGGGATGTGCCTCATTCCTTTCAGACTGAAACCATTCTAACCACATTTTTGGAGAGTCTCGTCTGTCCGTAAAGTTTGTCTCAGTGTAGCCAAAAATTCTGCCACTGGATTTAAATTGCTTAGTCTCTCCATTGTAGAACTCAGCATGCCTTGTCTGTGTTGTTGTTGTTGTTAACTCAGGTGTAACCAAAATGCAGGTTTAGTTGCTCGTCACTTGCAGAGTCCAATTAACGAGAGAGATCTAGTATAAAGAAAATGACTTTATTCCAAAGCTAGTTTAGGGGAAGAAGTACAGGCTTCCTGCCTTAAGGGTACTGCTTCGCTTTTGGAGCAGGAAGTGAGTGCTTTTAAAAGGGAGTTTGGCATGAATGGCATGCAGGGGAGGAAGGAAGAGGAGGGGATCCACATGCCTTGCTTCAATACCCTGTCTGCCCAGCATTTGAGCTGGCAAGCACTGGTGCCTTTGTAGGCAGAACTAGGTTGTAAAGGTAGCTGAAGCTCTCCAGGTAGGAGAAAGTTTCCTAGGGCATACTTTGGATTGTAGATTGACTGTTGTCTCTTTAGGTAACCTCCTGGTGGGTGCAAGTGAGTTCCACTCTGGAGCTTCTAAGCATGTAGTTAAATGAACTTGCTCTGTAGGGAGTGTCTGGTAACAGGGAGGTAAAAGGTTATAATTGCATTTCTAAAGGGCTAAGTAGGAAGTAGAAAGAGGGGGAAATGGAGAAAAGAGAAAAAAACGAGCTCATCCTCTCTCTCTTAGAAAAATGGGGGTGCTCAGTTACAAGGGTATGTTTCAAAGCAGGTCCTATGCTTTTTTCAGTTTACTACATATGGTCTTTAAATGATAATGGTGTTTGGTCTATAACCATAATAACATTTCTTTAAATTTGTGTGAAAGGAAAAAAAATTTTTTGAATTCACATAATGATAAACTACTTTCATTTTGTAAACTTCTATTTAGGCAAAACATAATGCTTAAAAATGGAAATCAGTAGACCCAATTTTTAGTGCAGATATGTGTAAAAACTTTATGTAAATTATAGGTATAGTGTAAACTATGTGCAAAATAACAGCCATTAACTACTGGGATATAAGAGAAAAAAATTAGAGGAAAATATGAAAGAAAAATGAGTCCAAATAGACTTCATCTTCCAGTCCAGCTAAAATATGTCTCACTTATGGAAGCTGGTTTTTTACTTTTTTCTTTTTTCGAGACAGTCTTGCTCTGTTTCCCAGGCTGGAGTACAGTGGCATGATCATGGCTCACTGCATTCAGCCTCCATCTCCTGGGCTCAACCAGTCCTCCCACTGCAGCCTCCTGAGTAGCTAGGACTATAGGTGCACACCACCATGCCAGTTAATTTTTAAGTTTTTTATATAATTGGAGTCCCACTATGTTGCCCAGGCTGGTCTTAAACCCCTGGACTCAAACAGTCCTCCCACCTTGGCCTCCTAAAGTACTAGGATTACAGACATAAGCCACCATGCCCAGCCCATGAAGGCTTTTCTGGTTGCTATTGGAATCACTCCCTCTTCTATAATCCCATAACATCTTTTTCTACTTCTGTTGTGGCAAGTTAAACACATGGATTTGTATTAGCTATAGGTAAGCCTGCTTATCTGTTAGTTCCACTAGCTTGAAAGCCCTTTGAAAACAGAATACCTCCAATTGTAAGAGACTGTATGCAGGTTTTTACTTTGTATACACTGGGCTCATACTTATTGGTGAAGAAATAAAGACATAAGTAGAAAGTAAGTAACACAAGCATATTTCTTTAAAACACTTAGATTTTAATTGTAAAAATGTGACAAGTTTAAGCAAATACAGAGTAATTTTAATCATGCAAAGAATTTCACACATTTGCTTGAATCTAAATCAAGTATAATTCTAGTTTTCTAGAATGTTTCAAGGCCATATCAGAAAGGATAATTTTAGTACACTATAAGGCAGTGATTCTCGAAGTTTAGCAAGTATTAAAATAACTAGAGAGCATGTTAAAACACAGGTCGCTAGGGCCACACCCAGAGTTTCTGATTAAGTAGGTCTAGGATGGAGCCCATGAATTTGCATATTTAACAAGTTCTGGCCAGAAGCAGTGGCTCAAGCCTATAATCCCAGCACTTTGGGAGGCCCAGGCGGGCAGATCACCTGAGGTCAGGAGTTGGAGACCAACCTGACCAACATGGAGAAACCCCATGTCTACTGAAAACACAAAATTAGCCAGGTATGGTGGCGCATGCCTGTAATCCCAGCTACTTGGGAGGCTGAGGCAGGAGAATCGCTTGAACCCTAGAGGCGGAAGTTGCGGTGAGCCGAGATCAAACCATTGTACTCCAGCCTGGGCAACAAGAACAAAACTCCATCTAAAAAAATAAAAAAAAAAAAAGTTTTCAGGTCATACTGATGCATATCATCCAGGGACCATATTTTGAAAACTATTACTATAGGCAGTAGGCTGAGAAGGGAAGAGAGGTAAACCAGAAAAGAGAAAGAAAGAAAAGTAGGGCAAAGGATGCAATGAATGGGAAAATTAAGGGTAGGAGGAGCACTTAAGGGTAGGTTGTGGAACCCTGACAGAACACCAGGGCATTAGAAAGACTTGGCCTCTCTCCATGGCATGCTTCCCTGACTAGGGTATCACTGTCCTCATGCCTGGACATTCTGAAATAAAGGTACAGGGCACAGTGTCCGCATTGCAATTTAATATCCGGTCACTTTTGTTTTGGGAAATTGGCCTCCTTCTGCAACTAGTCTTTTAAAACCAGTACTTTGAAGGGCTACTTTTCCACACAGCACTGAAATCTTAGAATAGATAAAATCATAAAGAAATTTTTTTAGATTAATGTCTCTTCTCATGTGTGAAAGAAGATACTTTATCATTCAATAAGCAGAGAGTCTAATGATCTGCAACCTAATTACAAAATTCCTTTAAATATATGTTCTGAAAGACAGACTAGGTTTTATGTAGGCATATGCTAAGGCATATATGTGGTAATTAATAGTACATAATTCTTGCACTGGTGCCTACAATGTCTAGATTAGGTCTTGTAAACTTCACACAAAGCTGGTAGCTTCTCTGTATCAGGAACTTGGCCTGACTCTTGCCTCCCTATCTCCCTGCCAAAGCTCAGTTACACAACTTGGAGTAAATTTTTCCCACTTCCCAATTCTGCCTGTTTTTCCATGCCAAAAATAAATAAATAAATGTACCTATATGTGTGTATATATATACACACAGTATTTGCAGTTTTGAGCCTTATGAGTTATATGTGGTTGCTATACTCTCCCAATATACTTGGCGACTTACTGAGTCTTATTTTCTATTTCTTTGGACTAGAGGTCTATATGAGATAAGAAATAAGTAAGTTGTTTTTTTTTTTTTTTTTTAAAAAGAAGAGGCCGGGCACGGTGGCTCATGCCTGTAATTCCAGCACTTTGGGAAGCCAAGGGCAGATCACCTGAGGTCAGGAGTTTGAGACTAGCCTGACCAACATGGAGAAACCCCTGTCTCTACTAAAAATACAAAATTAGCCGGGTGTGGTGGTGCATGACTGTAATCCCAGCTACTCGGGATGCTGCGGCAGGAGAACTGCTTGAACCCGGGAGGTAGAGGTTGTGATGAGCCAAGATCACGCCATTGCACTCCAGCCTGGGCAATAAGAGCGAAACTCTGTCTCAAAAAAAAAAAGAAGAAGAAGAAAGGAGAGGTTATTTCAAATCTTGGTGGAAAATCAGCTAGAGAATGTGAGAGAAAAGAGATTAAAATATTCTAACAATAGTGGTATAAAGAAGTTTCTAGGAATTATGAACTCAAGAATGACCTAATTCTGGGCTCCTGGTCATTTATCTCCATATTCCATTTACTTCTACTTTTTTCCTAAAAGTTGGATAGTAGAGGATTTAAAAAAAAAAAAAAAAAAGATGTAAATCCACAAGGAAAAGAAAATACAGAGGTATTCGCGACAAAATTTTAGCATATAGAAAGCAAAGGGGCCAGGCGTAGTGGCTCATGCCTGTAATCTCAGCACTTTGGGAGGCCAAGATGGTTGAATCACTTGAGCCCAGGAATTTGAGACCAGTCTGTGCAACATGGCAAAACCTTGTCTCTACAAAAAAATAAAATAAATAAAATACAAAGATACAAAAATTAGCCAGGCATGGTGGTGTGCACCTGTAGTTCCAGCTACTCAGGAAGCTGAGGTGGGACGATGGCTTCAGCCCAGGAGATAGAGGCTACAGTGAGCCATGATTGTGCCACAGCACTCCAGCGTGGATGACAAAGTGAGACCCTGTCTCCAAAAAAAAAAAAGAAAAATGGACAAGTAGACTTAGTAGACATGGGAAAGCTAAAAATAGGAGGAAGGGGGGAAAACAGAGAAGCAATCTGATTTGTACTACGAAGTTCCCCCAAAGGCTGTAAAATGGGTAGGAGTAAAGGTTATAGCCATGGTGAAAGTCTAAAAGTAGTAAGTTAATAAGAGGGAACCGATGACAAATGTGGTGAAGATAGAAATAACAGTACTTGATCAAGCTTCAAGAGGGCAATGATCATATAACTACTTAATTCATGGTCCCTAGATGCACCTATTTCAACTAAGCATATTGTCGGATGGCTAGGTAGAAAGAACATCACTTTGGAGGCATCAAGTTGACATCTGATGGAATCGCAGGGCATAATGTGATGGAAAAGTTTTCGGCGAGGTAACTGAGTAAATGCTGGTCCTGTTTACCAAGACAGTGTGGAAGAGGATCATGCTTAGGGGTGAGTGTCAGAGACCTGGGTGGAGATAATTGAGTTTAGAATATATCGAGTTTGGGGTTTTTAAAGACATGAAATTGGAGGTGTCCAGTCAGATGGAGCTGAGGAGGGTGGTCTTGGCTGGAGTACAGATTCCAGTGGTGCTTTATGTCACAAAAATTGTTGCCCTAACCTCAGGAAGGCAGGCACCATAAGAAGAGATCTGAAGATGAAAACACAAAGTGAGGAATACTAATATTAAGGGGGTAGACAGAATAATAAAAACTTATAATGGAACCTGAGACAAAAGAAGGTCACAGAGGCCAAGGAAGGAAATCAGTTCAAGAATAAAGTGGCTTTATAAAAGAGAAATTATATGAATAAATATGTAATCTGCAATTAGGAAGAAAATGAAGTATTGACACCAAAGAGTTACATTGATCATTCAAAGATGGCGGGATTTATCCACAAGATATTTTGCTTTCTTTTCTCTTACCTGTGTTTCCTACATCTTTTATATTGAAATGGAAGTTCGTGAGTTTTTTTTAAATGAAAATTTTAAAAAAAGAACACATGTTTAATCTTAAATGGTACAGACGTTAAATTAAATGTCTAAATATAATCCATTTGGTTGATGAGGGTGGGGGGTACAGAAGGCCCAAGCCAAACAGGAGGCTGTTGATCTTCTGACTAATACCCAACTTTATGTTGTCATTAAGAAACAAGTTCAGGGCCAGGCATGGTGAGTTGCTCCTGTACTCTTAGCACTTTGGGAGGCTGAGGCAGGAGGATCACTTGAGGCCAGAAGTTCAAGACCAGCCTGAGCAACACAGTGAGACCCCATCCCTACAAAAAGTTTAAAAATACCCAGATGTGTGTTGTCTCAACTACTTAGGAGGCTGAGCAGGAGGATCACTTGAGCCCAGTAGTTCAAGGTTGCAGTGAGCCATGACTGCACCACTGCACTCCAGCCTGGGCAACAGAGTAAGACCCTGTCTCAAAAAGAAAAAAAGAGGAAAAGAAAGAAAAAGGTGTAAGTTTGGGACTTGCACATTGTTTCTTAGTATTTCCAAGGCCGCTTTCATGTTACTATCCTGACTACCTATAACACTTCACATTTCACTGAGTGTGTTTGTCAGTGCATCCGAAAAAAAATATATTTAAGCACAGACAAATATGTGAAATATAAATATAAATATATTTCATTTATTGTATGGAACTGGATTGTGAATTTCAAAAACATTTTCATTAATAATGCTCAGCAGGAACAATTACATTCTTAAAATTTAAAATTTTTCTGCCAGTGTTTGTTTGTTTTTGACCATTTACAGTAGCATTCCAGAATATTTTTCTTGAAACTGAGAACTAGGTAAGCTTTTCTCTGATCTTCTGTTATCATCTTTTTATGATATGTCATAAAGAAAATTATCCCTAGTTATTTGTGATAGTTGATTACATAAGTATTTGATTAGTTTATCTTTGCTAATGTTATAAAGGCAATATTATGACAGCTCATAGATTTAAAATGCTAAAAATTACTATTTGGTTTTTTGTTTGTTTGTTTTTGGAGACGAAATCTCGCTCTGTCACCTGGGCTGGAGTACAGTAGCACAATCTTGGTTCACTGTAACCTCTGCCTCCTGGGTTCAAGCGATTCTCCTGTCTCAGCCTCCAGAGTAGCTGGGGTTACAGACACATGCCACCACACCTGGCTAATTTTTGTATTTTTAGTAGAGATGGGGTTTCACCATATTGGTCAGGCTGATCTCGAACTCTTGACCTTAGGTGATCCACCCACCTTGGCCTCCCAAAGTGCTGGGATTACAGGCATGAGCCACTGTGTCCGGCCTATTTGGTTTCTTATGACATTTTTTATATGCATGAAGCCTTTTCTAATGTACAGAATGGTTTTTTGTACATTTTATTTGTTTGGTCATCCTACTAACCCTTCTAAGTATGACAAATTTATAATTCAGTTTCCTTTGATCTCACAGAAACTTTAAGTCTAGTCTTTATTTTATTTTATTTTTTTCTGAAAGTAAAGCAAAAAAAATTACAGTAGCAACTTTGAAACTATGTAAACTGTACAAATTATTAATGTTGTCTCTTCATGGGTAAGTCTAGCTTTTCCTTGTTTTGTAGATAGAGGAAACAGATTATCAGCTAGAATTTCTTTTTCTTTTTTTTTCTTTTTTTTTCTTCTTTTCCTTTTTTTTTTTTAAAGACATACTCTTGCTCTGTTACCGGGCTGGAGTGCAGTGGCGTGATCTCAGCTCACTGCAATCTCCGCCTCCTGGGTTCAAGCAATTCTCCTGCCTCAGCCTCCTGAGTAGCTGGGATTTCAGGCGCGCTCCACTACCCCCAGCTAATTTTTGTATTTTTAGTAGAGATAGGGTTTCACCATGGTGGCCAAGATGGTCTCAATCTCTTGACCTCGTGATCTGCCCGCCTTGGCCTCCCCAAGTGCTGGGATTACAGGCGTGAGCCACTGCACCCGGCCTTCTTTTTCAAGTACTCTTTCCTTGGCTTCCATAATGAAACATTTCTAGCATATCCTTCTGTCTCCCTGGCCATTTCATCTCCATCTTCACAAGTTCATCCTTCTCCACTTGTCTTTTAATTTTTGAAGCCTTATATTCTTTTTCTCTTTAATAGACTTTATTTTTTAAAACAGCTTTTAGTTCACAGTAACAGTGAGCAAAAGGTACAGAGATTTTCTGTATACCACCTGCACCCCACACATCTATCGTCCCCTCCACTATAAATACCCTGTAATATAGTGGTATAATTGTTACAGTTGGTGAACCTACATTAACACATCATTGTGATCCAAAGTACACATTTTACATTAGGGTTCATTCTTGGTGTTGTACAGATTTATATTTTGCCAATATTTTCTCTTAATCTGTGGCTTATTTTTTCATTCTCTTGATGGTGTCTTTCGCAGAACAGAAAATTTTCATTTTTATGAAGCCTCATTTATCAGTTATTTCTTTCGTGGATCATGCTTTTGATAGTGTGTCCTAAAAGTTACTGCCAAGCCCAAGGTTATCTAGATTTTCTCCTATGTAGTCTTCTAGGAGTTTTATAGTTTCGCATTTTACACTAAGATATCTGGTCCATTTTGACGTATTTTTTGTGAAGTGTGTAAAGTCTCTGTCCAGGCTCAGTTTTTGCATGTGAATGTCCAGTTGTGCCAGCACCATTTGTTGAAAAGACTATTATGTTTCCATTCTATTGCCTTTGCTCCTTTGTCAAAGATCAGTTTACTATATCTATGCGGGTCTGTTTAGCGGCTCTCAGAGATTTTTTCCTCAGCCATGTCCGGTCTACCACTAAGCCCATCAAAGGCATTCTTTATTTCTGTTAACTGTGTTTTTGATCTCTAGCATTACTTTTTGGTTCTTTCTAGGAATTTCCATCTTTCTCTTTATATTGTCCATCTATTCTTGTGTGCTGTCTACTTTATCCAGTGGAGACCTTAGCACGTTAATCACAGTTGTTTTAAATTCCTGGTCTAATAATTCCAACATACCTCCATATCTAAGTCTGGTTCTGATACTTCCTGTCTCTTCAATCTGTGTTTTTTGCCTTTTAGTATGCCTTATAATTTTATCTTGATAGCCAAATGTGATATACTATGTAAAAGGAACTGCTGCAAGGCCTGGCGTGGTGGCTAATGCCTGTAATCCCAGGACTTTGGGAGGCCAGAGCAGGTGGATGGCTTGAGCCCACGAATTAGAAACCTGCCTGGGCAACATAGTGGGACCCTGTCTCTATTTAAACAACAACAACAGCCAAAGGGAGCTGCTGTAAGTAGGCCTTTACTAATGTATTGTGGTAAGGTGTCAGGGAAGAGAAGCGTTCTGTAGTTCTGTGATTTGGTCTTAGTCTTCTGGTGAGCCTGTACCTCTGGACTGTCACTCCTGCATTTTATTCATGTGGACTTTTTGTTTTTTTCCACATCTCAGCTATTTTAAACAACTCTGTTAAAAACATCATTGTCATACAATTCTAGTACACAGATACATAAGTGTTAGAATATATACCTAGGAATGGAATTGCTAGGTCATAGGATATGCGTATGTTCAACTGTATTAAATGAGGTCAAATTTTTTTTTCTAAGTAATTATACTAATCTCATTCCCACAAGAAACTCCATTATTGTTTCACATCCTCATCGACACTTGTTTTGTCAGACTTTTTTATTTTTCCCAATCTGGTGGCTGTGTAATGCTATCTCTTTGTGATTATAATTTGCATTACTACTGAAGTTGAGCAGTTTTTCATGTCTCTTGGCCATTCTGGTTTTCTCATTTTGTTTGTTTGTTTGAAACAGAGTCTCGCCCTGTCGCCCAGGCTGGAGTGCAGTGGCGCAATCTCAGCCCACTGCAACCTCCGCTCAAATGGTCCTCCCACCTCAACCTCCTGAATAGCTGGGACTACAGGCACATGCCACCACGCCTAGCTAATTTTTGTATTTTTTTGTAGAAACAGGGTTTCACCATGTTGCCCAGGCTGGTCTTGAACTCCTGGGCTCAAACCATCAACCCCTGTCAGCCTCCCAAAGTGCTGGGGTTACGGGTGTGAACCACTACATCCAGCACGATTTTCTCTTTTTCGAAATACCTGTTTACATTTTTACCCAACTTTTTCTGAGTTATCTCTTTTGTTCTTAATGTTTTATAGTAATTCTTTATATAGTCTGGATAACAGTTATATGTTTTACATATGTCTTCTTGTATGCAGTGACTTGTCATTTGACTCTTTATGGTGCCATTTTATAAATTTTTAAATTGACATTGGGGATACATGCTGAGAAATGTGTAGCTTGACAGTTTTGTTGTTGTACGCTTAGGCAAACTCATTTTTTTAAATAAGTAGGAGTGTGCTGTAGATGGTACCAGGAATGTCCAATCTTTTGGCTTCCCTGGGCCACATTGGAAGAAGAATTGTCTTGGGCCATACATAAAATACACTGAAAATAGCTGATAAGCTAAAAATAATTTTTTTTCTTTTTTCTTTTTTTTTTTTTTTTTGAGATGGAGTCTCACTCTGTTGCCCGGGCTGGAGTGCAGTGCAGTGATCTTGGCTCACTGCAACCTCCACATCTCTGGTTCAAGCTATTCTGCCTCAGCCTCCCGAGTAACTGAGATTATAGGCACCTGCCACTACACCTGGCTAATTTTTGTATTTTTGGTAGAGATGGGGTTTCACCATGTTGGCCAGGCTGGTCTTGAACTCCTGACCTTGTGATTCACCTGCCTCAGCCTCCAAAAGCGCTGGGATTATAGACGTGAGCCACCGTGCCCAGCTAAAAAAAAAATTTTTTTAAGAAATAACAAAAAAATTTATAGTGTTTTAAAAAAGTTTATGAATTGTGTTGGACCACATCCAAAGCTGTTCTGGGTTGCTTGCGACCTGTGGGCCGCGGATTGGACAAGCTTGGTTAGCCTATTCCACACCTAGGTTGTATGGTATAGCCTATCACTCCAAGGTTACAAATCTGTACAGCACATTACTATACTGAATACTGTAAGCAGTTGTAACATAATGGTAAGTATTTGTATATCTAAACATATCTATACATAGAGATGGTAAAGCAAAAATACAGTATAAAAGATTAAGAATGGTACACCTGTATAGGATAGTTACCATGAATGGAGCTTACAGGACTGAAAGTTGCTCTGGGTGGGTCAGTGAGTGAGTGGTGAGTGAATGTGAAGGTCCAGGACATCACTGTATGCTACCGTAGACTTTATAAACACTTTACATTTAGACTACACTGAATTTATTTTTTTAGTTTCTTCAAAAATACATTAATCTTAGCTTACTATAACTTTTTGCTTTACAAAATTTTTAGTTTTTTAAACTATTTGACTCTTTTGTAATAACACTTAGCTTAAAAGCCATGACATTGTATAGCCGTACACAAATATTTTCTTTCATTTTATCTTTATAAGTGTTTTCAATTTTTTTTTTTTTTCAAGACAGAGTCTCGTTCAGTCACCCAGGCTGGAGTGCAGTGGCACAATCTTGGATCACTGAAACCTCTACCTCCCAGGTTCAAGTAATTCTCTGCCTCAGCCTCCTGAGTAGCTGGGATTACAGGCACCCACCACCACACCTGACTGATTTTTTTGCCTTTTTTTTTTTTTTTTTTTTTTTTTTTTTTTGAGACTGAGTCTGGCTCTGTCGCCCAGGCTGGAGGGCAGTGGCCAGATCTCAGCTCACTGCAAGCTCCGCCTCCCGGGTTTATGCCATTCTCCTGCCTCAGCCTCCGGAGTAACTGGGACCACAGGCGCCCACCACCTCGCCCGGCTAGATTTTTATATTTTTTAGTAGAGACGGGGTTTCACCGTGTTAGCCAGGATGGTCTCGATCTCCTGACCTAGTGATCCGCCCGTCTCAGCCTCCCAAAGTTCTAGGATTACAGGCTTGAGCCATCGCGCCCGGCCTGCATTTTTAATAGAGACAGGGTTTCACCAATCTTGGCCAGGCTGGTCTTGAACTCCTGACCTCATGATCCACCCACCTCGGCCTCCCAAAGTGCTGGGATTACAGGCATGAGCCACCGTGTCCGGTTGTGGTTTTTTTTTTTTGAGACAGAAGCTAGTTCTGTCACCAGGCTGGAGTGCAGTAGGGCGATCTCAGCTCACTGCAACCTCTACCTCCCAGGTTCAAGCGATTCTCCTGCCTCAGCCTCCTGAGTAGCTGGGACTACAGGCGTGTACCACCACACCCGGCTGATTTTTTTTTTTTTTTTTTTAACAGAGACAAGGTTTCACCATGTTGGCCGGATGGTCTCAATCGCCTGACATCATGATCCACCCACTTCAGCCTCCCATAGTGCTGGGATTACAGGCATGAACCACTGTGTGCAGCCCCAGCTGTGTTTTCTATTTTTAATAGAAAAGTAGAAAAAAGTAAAATTTTTTTATTTTTTTTTACTTTTTAAACTTGTTTATTAAAAATGAAGATATAAATGCACACATTAGCCTAGGTCTACGCAGGGTCAGGTTCATCAATATCGCTGTCTTCCACCACGTCTTCTCCCACTAGAAGTTCTTCAGGGGCAGTAACGCACATGGAGCTGTCATCTCCTACAATAACAGTGCCTTCTAGAACACCTACTGCAGGACTTGCCTTGGGCTATTTTACCATTAGCTTTTTTTTTTTTTTTTTTTTTTTTTTTTTTTTTGAGACGGAGTCTTGCTCTGTCACCCAGGCTGGAGTGCGGTGGCCGGATCTCAGCTCACTGCAAGCTCCGCCTCCCGGGTTCACGCCATTCTCCTGCCTCAGCCTCCCGAGTAGCTGGGACTACAGGCGCCCACCACCTCGCCCGGCTAGATTTTTGTATTTTTTTAGTAGAGACGGGGTTTCACCGTGTTAGCCAGGATGGTCTCCATCTCCTGACCTCGTGATCCACCCGTCTCGGCCTCCCAAAGTGCTGGGATTACAGGCTTGAGCCACCGCGCCTGGCACAGCTATTTTTTTAATAAGTAGAAGTGCACTCTAAAATAATGATTAAAAGTATAGTATAGTAAATACATAAGCCAGTAACATACTTATTTATTATCCTTCAGTATTATGTACTGTACAAATTGTATGTGCTATATTTTTATGAGACTGGCAGCACAGTAGGTTTGTTTACACCAGCATCACCCCAGATGTCTGAGTAATGTGTTAAACTGTGATCTCTTGGGTGTTACAATGGCTACAATGTCACTAGACAATGAGAATTTTTCAGCTCCATTATAGTCATATGTGACCACCATCATATATGCAGTCCATCGTTGACCAAAACATCATTGTAAGGCCACGTGACTATGGTTGAATTTATTAGTCTTTTTCTTTGTGACTGTGCTTTTTTGTATCATGAGAAATGTTCCCCTAACCTGAAGTCATGAAGTCATTCTTTTATATTATCATCTAACCTTCACCCACCTGCAACTGATTTTTGCATGTAGTTTGAAGAGTCCAATTTTACTTTATTTTTCCATACGTCTGCCCAATAGCCTCAGCATCATATATTAAAATATATATCATTTCTTCTTTGATCTGCCATGCCACTTCTGTCAGGAATGGCAGTATTTTTTGATGGGAAGTCCTAAGCCTAGATACTATGCCAATAGTTAATGAAGATTCTGAGCTATACCTGTTAGTTAGTAGGGTAACTTCTGAAAATAAACCCACAGAGTACAGATGTTTACAACTTAACTTCTCAGTAAGATTTGAGTGTTTTTACCACAAAGGCCTCAGGGTATCTTCTATTGCGTAAGTCAGGGTTTTTTTGTTTGTTTGTTTGTTTTGCCTGCCTTCTAAGGTCAAAAGAAAAAAAAAAGAGAAAGTATGGGAGGAAATACAAAACCAACAGAACAGAAAACAAGAACTCTCCAAAATAAGTGGTTAGGCTAAAGCGAGTTCCTTAGAATAAAAGTGCACATTTGAGAAGTGATCTCTTTTTTTTTTTTTTTTTTTTTTTTGAGACGGAGTCTCACTCTGTCACCCAGGCTGAAGTGCAGTGGCATGATCTCGGTTCACTGCAAACTCCGCCTCCCACGTTCACTCCATTCTCCTGCCTCAGCCTCCCGAGTAGCTGGGACTACAGGTGCCCGCCACCATGCCCAGCTAATTTTTTGTATTTTTAGTAGAGACGGGGTTTCACTGTGTTAGCTAGGATGGTCTCGATCTCCTGACCTCGTGATCCACCTGCCTCGGCCTCCCAAAGCGCTGGGATTACCGGCGTGAGCCACCGCACCCGGCCCCGAGAAGTGATTTCATAAAAAGGAATCACTATACTAATACTTTATTTTCTCTTTTAGCTATATTTGTAAAATAGCTTTCTTTTCATTTTTAGAGTAATAGTTATTTTGTTTAGTAATATTTATTGAACATCTATTATGTTAACACAATCATTGCCCTCAAATGGCCTTATGACTAATTAGGGAGGATATACAATATATATAATTTTAATACAAACTAAAGAATAGGCTGAGCATGGTGGCTTACACCTGTAATCCTAGCACTTTAGAGGCCGAGGTGAGAGGCTCACTTGAGCTCAGGAGTTCAAGACCAGCCTGAACAACATGGCAAAACCCTATCTTTACAGAAAAAAAAAAAAAAAAAAAAAAAAACATGTACAGTGGCACATGCTTGTAGTCCCAGCTGCTTAGGAGACTGAAGTGGCAGGGTCACTTGAACCCGGGAGGTCGAGGCTACAGTGAGCCAAAATCACACTGCTGCACTTCAGGCTGGGGGACAGAGTGAGACCCTGCCCTTTCTAAAACAACAACAACAACAACAAAAGATTATGAACAGATGGCATTTGGGCCAAAAATTTAAATGTAAGATTTTAATATCTAAAGATTAAGGAGTACATTTCCAATATCTTTCTACTCTAATGTAAACTCTGTGATAAAAGGGACTTTGATTTGTTTACTGCTATATAACTGGCACCTAAAATAGCACTGGGCATGTAATGGGAGCTCAATGGTGGCTGAATGGTTGAATCTGTCCTCTACATGGCTCTTTCTCCACACTGTTGTCAGAGTGGTCATTCTAAAAAACAGATGTAATCCAGCTACATCCCAGCTTAATAACTTGCTTTCACCTACTGTCAAAACTAACAAGAAAATATTGATATGTAAATGTCTATAAAATTTTATCAATGGGTATGAATATTTACAAAAAGTTTAAAGTAGAAAACTACTTATTGAGAAACCCAGTCATCTTTGTATTCACAGATAGACATAAAAGATGTTCTGTTTTCAGTGATTTTGATGCACGTGTGTAGGACCTTTATTGCTACGCATACTTGAACTATGTAGAAATGTTAATTCAGGTTTCCAACAAGTCCTGAAATGGCACTGTATTTGGGCTCAGTTTCCGGAAATACTTCCACTGGTACTGTTTGCATGCTATTTAAGAAAAGACTTGATATCTTTGTGAAATCAGTTTGAACAGCATTTTTTGTAGTATGTTTTAGAAGTTACCAGGAAGTCATGATAATATATTTTTTTTGAGACCAGAATCAGCTCTTTCGAATCGTAAATTATTCTGTATATCTTATAAAGTGAAAATTAGTTTTATTTACTGCCCCCGATAATTTTAATAGATTACATAGATGAAACTGTGTCTAGTGAATATTTAAAAATGAATGTGATGTTGGTGAATTGTACCAAATATTTAAGAAAAAAATGAGGCTGGGCGCAGTGGCTCAAGCCTGTAATCCCAGCACTTTGGGAGGCCGAGACGGGTGGATCACGAGGTCAGGAGATCGAGACCATCCTGGCTAATACGGCGAAACCCCGTCTCTACTAAAAATACAAAAAACTAGCCGGGTGAGTTGGCGGGCGCCTGTAATCCCAGCTACTCGGGAGGCTGAGGCAGGAGAATGGCGTAAACCCAGGAGGCGGAGCTTGCAGTGAGCTGAGATCCGGCCATTGCACTCCAGCCTGGGCGACAGAGCGAGACTCCATCTCAAAAAAAAAAAAAAAGAAAAAAGAAAAAGAAAAAAATGATACATCGTGAACCAGTGGAATTTATCTCAGGATTGCAAGTTGGTTAAACAATTGAAAACAAGTTCACCATATTAACAGACCAAGAAGGAAAATTTATGTGATCATCTCAGTAGATGTCAGAAAAGTATGGACAAATTCATATCCCACTCATTACTAAAAAAAAGTTTCTTCACAGTAGAATTAGAAGGTAATTTTCTCAATCTAATAAATACACAAAAAACCTACAGCTAATACCAGATCGAATAGAAGAAGACTGAATGCTCTCCCTATAAATTTGAGAGGAAAAGTAAGGATGTCTGTCCTCACCATTCTACTCAACATTATAGTGGAGTTTGTTGGCAGTGAAATAAGGCAATACAAAGAAATAAAATGGATAAGTATTGGAAAGAAAGAAGTAAAACTGTCTTTATTCACATATGATATCATATATAGAAAAAATCTTCAGAAATCCAAACATACACAAAACACTTCTGGAACAAGTGAGTTTAACAAGGCTGCCAAGTACAAGGTAAATTTTTAAAAACCAATTGATTTCTATATAATAGTAACAATTAGAATTTTTAGAAATACTATTTACAATAGCACCAGTAAACATGAAATGCTTAGAGATAGATTTACACGCCAAGACTTATACAATGAACAGTACAAAATATTACTGAGACAAATTAAAGAAACTGAAATAAATGAAAAGATACCCCATAACACATGTTCATAGGTTAGAAGACCCAAAATTGTTAAGATGTCAATTCTCAAATTCATGTTTATTCAGTGCAGTTCTCATCAAAATCCTAGCAGTCTCTTTTGTAGAAATTAGCAAGCTGATTCTAAAATTTATATGGAGATGCAAAGGACCTAGTATAACCAAAACAATTATTAAGAATAAATTGGCCAGGCATGGTGGCTCACGCCTATAATCCCAGCACTTTGGGAGGCCGAGGCAGGCAAATTACCTGAGGTCAGGAGTTCAAGACCAGTCTAACCAACATAGTGAAACCTCGTCTCTACTAAAAATACAAAAATTAGCCGGGTGTGGTGGCATACACCTGTAATCCCAGCTACTCAGGAGGCTGAGGCAGGAGAATCACTTGAACCCAGGAGGCAGAGGTTGCAGTGAGCTGAGACTGTACCACTGCACATCAGCCTGGGTGACAGAGTGAGATTCCATATTTAAAAAAAAAAAGAAATTGAAAAACTGATTTCAAAACTTACATTAAAGCTATGGTAATCAAAGCTGTGTGGTACTGGTGTAAGAATAGCTAAATAGGCCAGGCACAGTGACTTCATGCCTGTAACTCCAGCACTTTGGGAGGCCAAGTAAGGCGGATCACTTGAGGTCATGAGTTCAAGACCAGCTTGGCCAACATGGTGAAACCCTGTCTTTACTGAAAATACAAAAATTTCCAGACGTGTTGGTGGGCACCTGTAATCCCAGCTACTCAGGAGGCTGAGGCAGGAGAATCACTTGAACCTGGGAGGCTGAGGTTGCAGTACACCGAGATGAAGCAACTGTACTCCAGCCTGGGTGACAGAGCAAAACAACATCTCAAAAACAAACAAAAACAAAATAAAACAAAAAAATAGCTATATAGATCCATAGAACAGAATGGAGAGGCCAGAAATAGACCTACACATATATAGATAATTTATTTTTGACAAAGGCGTGGTAATTCACGGGGAGAGGATAGTCTTTTCAACAGATGGTGCTGGAACAGGACATCCACATGGGAGAAGAAGTGAAATTCAACCCTTAGCTTATATCATTTATAAAAATTAAGTTGTAGACATAAATATAAGAGCTTATGCTATAAAACTTCAGAAGAAAACAGGGGAAATATTTGTGACCTTGGTGTAAAGCAAGGATTTCTTAGGACACAAAAAGCACAAACCATAAATGAAGAAAATGATAAATTGGATTTTATCAGAATTTAAAACTTTTTCTACAAAAAATACTGTTGAAAATTAAAATGCAAACCACACACTAGGAGGAAATATTGGCAAAACATATCTGACAAAGATCTTATATTTTTAAATATCTAAAGAATTCTTACAAAATGTTAAAACAAGCTGCTTGATTTGTATTAATGGATAAAAGAGTTGAGCAGACATTTTATCACAGAGGATATATAGATGGTAAATAAGCACATAAAAATCTATTCAATATCTTTAGCCATTAGGGAATGTAAATTCAACCTTAAAGAAATGCCACTGTACACATACTAGAATGGTTAAAATAAAAACACTGAAAATATCAAAGGCTGACAAGGATGCAGAGATAACAGAACTCTCAAATAAAATAGTGCAACCAGCCAGGCATGGTGGCTCATGTCTGTAAAGTCAGCACTTTGGGAGGCTGAGGTGGGCAGATCACGAGGTCAAGAGATCGAGACCATCCTGGCCAACATGGCAAAACCCCGTCTCTACCAAAAAATATGAAAATTAGCTGGACGTGGTGGCGCATGCCTGTAGTCCCAGCTACTCAAGAGGCTGAGGCAGGAGAATCACTTGAACCTGGGAGGCGGAGATTGCAGTGAGCCAAGGTCTCACCACTGTACTCCAGCCTGGTGACAGAGTGAGACTCCATCTCAAAATAAAAATAATAATAAAATAGTACAACCTATCTGGAAAACAGTTTGGCAGTTTATTATAAAGTTAAACATATACTTGCCATATGACTTAGCCATCTCATTCCTAGGGATTTACCCTGGAAAAAAAAAATCAGAACTTACATTAACACAAAAACCTGTACTTGAATATTAATAGCAGCTCTATTTGTAATTCCCAAAATCTGGAAACAACCCATATGTCCTTCAACAGATGAATGGATAAACACACTGGTACATGCATACAGTGGAATACTACTCAGCAATAAAAATGAACCGTTATATACAACAGTGTGGATGAATCTCAAAGATGTTTTCATGAGTGAAAGAAGCCACTCGCAAAAGGTTATAAATAGTACAGTTTCATTGGCATAACATTCTCAGAAAGACAAAACCATAGTGTCAAAAAGAAGAGACCAGTAATTACCAGGGTCTAGTAGTCATGCAGGACAGCATGACTATAAACAGATGGCAATGAGAAATGTGGAGAGTGATGGAACTGTTTTGTATTTTGAATCCGACTGTGGTTATACAATCTAATGTGGTTATGTACTAGAATCCATAGACCTGTATAGCCAGAAAACAAGTCTATTTTACTGTATATTATTTTTAAATATAAAATAAAATAGATGTTTAAGTATTTTTTCTCAGCACTCTGAAAACATTGCTGTTTGTGATTTTATTTCTTTTTCTAAGGAATTTCAACTTCTATTTTGGATTTGGGGGTACATGTGCAGGTTTGTTACACAAGTATATTGCATAATGCTGGGGTTTGGGATACAGATTCATCCCATCACCCAGGTAGTAAGCATAGTACCCAACTGTTTTTCAACTCTTGCCCCCGTCCTTCTCCACTGCCTCTAGTAGTGCCCAGTGTGATTTTCTATTATCTAACATTGTTGAACTTTTTTTCACCCCTAATTCTTGTTTCTTTGTAGATGAACTGCTTTTTTTTCTCTCTCTCTCTATAACAGCTTTTAGAGTTTTTTTTTAATCATTGGTGTAATGAAATTGTACCACAATATGTCTCAGTGTAATTCTCTTTGATTTGTCCTATGTGAACTGTCTGCATCTGAAGACTAAATTTTTAAAATTATTTCTTCTACATTATCCCATCTGCCTTCTCTATTCACAATTTCCGGTACTTCTGTTAGGTATATTTTAGAAGCTTTAATTTCATCCCCTATATTTTGTAATGTTTTTAAATTCCTAAATATAGAGATAAAATGAACACATAAAGAAAAAAAAAATTCTTCAAGCCCTTCCATTGCAGTTTAATTGTAACAATTATGTTTTTAATTGCTTTTTCATAGCTGTATGGTTTCAAACTCTCTTGAGGATATTATTTATAATTTACAAGAAAGTTTCTTTTTCATGAATTATGTTTCCACAGACTCCATTTTTATATTCAGTTCAATATCTTGCTTGAGAGGCAAGAGAACATTGAGGTTTCAAGCACAAATACTGGAGTAAGACTACCCAGGTTCAAATTCTGGCTCTGCCATTTGTGGCCATATAATCTCAGGCAAATAATTTAACCTCTGAGAGGCTCAGTTTCATTATCAACAAAAAGGACATAATTACAGTACCTATCTAATCAAGATGTTGTGAAGATTAAATGAAATAATATCTGTAAATTCATACTTCGAATATGTGTGATACTTAGTAAACACTTAATAAGTGCTAACTATTATTGCCATATGCCGGGTGCAGTGTTCTAGTTTCCAGGCATATAAAGTTGAAAGTGACTTGGTCCTTTCACTCAAATAACTTAAAATAAAGCTTAATATTATTTGTCAAGTCTAGCGTTCACCTTCTATCTCAATGGGAGTGATTGTACATATAAATAACAGTGGTATTCAAAACTCTGATACATCCTTTATGGTTTTATAGGTTTATTTAATATTAAAATATAACTTGAAGGCCAGACGCGGTGGCTCAAGCCTGTAATCCCAGCACTTTGGGAGGCCGAGACAGGCGGATCACGAGGTCAGGAGATCGAGACTATCCTGGCTAACACGGTGAAACCCCGTCTCTACTAAAAAAAAAATACAAAAAAAACTAGCCAGGCGAGGTGGCGGGCGCCTGTAGTCCCAGCTACTCGGGAGGCTGAGGCAGGAGAATGGCGTAAACCCGGGAGGCGGAGCTTGCAGTGAGCCGAGATCCGGCCACCGCACTCCAGCCTGGGTGACAGAGCGAGACTCTGTCTCAAAAATAAATAAATAAAATAAAATAAAATATAACTTGAAGCTGAAACTGTATTTAAAAAAATCCTTTTGCCTATTTTTTGCTTAATATTGTACTTGGAAAGAAGGGAGGAATATGGGGGCATGCATATGAAAATACCAAGGAGAAAGCATGTAAATGACAAACCAAAGCATGGATGGGCTTCTTCAGCCATATTAGGTATGGTAGGAATAAGTATGATGTGGAATAGAAGGTGATAATTAAAATAGGTTGACTAAAGCAGCAGCTTGTGACAGGGGCCCATATGGTCAGGTGGGTATAGAGGTGGGTCCGTACCGAGGAGGACTAATACGCCTGGCAGAAGAGTTTAGTCATTATTCTAAAAGGTCAGAAAATTGCTGAATTTTTGAATAGGAGAGTAATATGATACAAAGAGGAGTTTGTGTTTATAATTTTTGCCCTTATGTAGAAGATGCAAATGTTTTCAATGTTTTGGCAATTCAAAAAAACTTTTTTCTAAGCTGTGTCTAATCTAAACTCTAAAGGAAAGTCAGTTCTGTAACACACTGTTCCTTTCCATCTAGTTTTTTCTTTAATGTTTAAATATAACATTTTTTAGAGATTCCAGAGTTTAGGCCGGGCGCGGTGGCTCAAGCCTGTAATCCCAGCACTTTGGGAGGCCAAGACGGGAGGATCACAAGGTCAGGAAATCGAGACCATCCTGGTGAACACGGTGAAACCCCGTCTCTACTAAAAATACATTAAAAACTAGCCGGGCGAGGTGGCGGGCGCCTGTAGTCCCAGCTACTCGGGAAGCTGAGGCAGGAGAATGGCGTGAACCCGGGAGGCGGAGCTTGCAGTGAGCTGAGATCCCGCCACTGCACTCCAGCCTGGGCGACAGAGCGAGACTCCGTCTCAAAAAATAAAAAATTTTAAAAAAAATTCAAAAAAAAAGAGATTCCAGAGTTTTATCAAACTGGAATGTTGGCCACAACAGCTCAAAGGTATCTAGGTTAAAAGTATGAAGTAATTGAGGATAATGGGAAATTAAGATTGCAGGGCTCACTCTTCAATTGTATTAGGAAAATTAAAGGTAATTTACAAAGCAAAGTTCAGAATAAAACGTGTCAGTATTCAAGACCTTGCAAGTTTATAAAATGCTTGGTATGTTTATTACTATAATGCTATTATTTGGCCAAAGCACAGGGGACTTCAGATTGTGTATTTATGGACTGATTCCCCAACAGATAACTGCACAATTCTGGAATGCTGTTGCTGTGTCAACAGTTGTAGACTTATTGTTGCAAAATTGTTCCCTCTTTCAACCTAATTAACTTAGAATGTCTCTAACGTGATTTGCAAAGAATTTTTTATTTATATTTTGCAATCAGCATTTGACCAGCACACAGGTTTGAGACATGCACTACAATGTGTAAACATTTTGTAAGATAATAAATAGTGCCTACTAGTCTAAATGTTTTATGATTGCCTGTTCCCTGCTAATTGGTCATGGATTGAAATTCCCCATTGTTTAATTTTTTTAATTTGTGGAAAATTATTATAAATGAGTGTGTAGGGCTTCATATCACAGCTGTTGTCATTTAAAGTTTGGACAGTGTCATTACAAATGAAGCCCTGCTGTGAAATCAAAGTCAAAAGGCATCTTGGCATCCCAACCATTTCCTTGGGAGAAGATTACAGCTCAAGTCAGTTGAACTTTATTGCCTTGGGCCTCATGACAGTCTTCAGAAACATGCAAGGCATTTCTGTTAAAGAAATTCAGATGTGCTAGGACACAGATGACATTCTTGTGCATAGCAGTGTCCTAAGGGGGTGAGGAATAAGTCAGGAAGAAAAAGATGATTCATACTTTTTGCCGCATTCTGGGATTATTATATAAAATCCATGGAGAAGATGGAGACCTTGCAGTGATACCACATAGGAAAAAGGTGCGGTGTTTTCCTACATGACCTGACTGTATTCTAAAATAAAAACCTAAACATGACTCCAAGGTAATGACTGCCTTCAAAGTAATATTTCAGTTTATTTTAATATTCTCTTTGAAGGATGTTCCCATTGACTCATATTTCTTTTCTCCCTTTCCTTTCTCACACACATTCATTTCCAGAGGTTTGACTGAGGGAGAGATGCTACTCAGTTTTAACAGCCACTCTTTTTATGTGTAAAACTAATGTTCTTGAATTTAAAACAAAAGATTACTTGTTCTAACTTAAAAATCTGCCTAACCAATAACTGGGCTCCAACAAAGGTCCCCACAGAGACATCATGAAAGAACATCATTGTCCCTCTAATTTAAGGATGTATCTTATTCAGCCATGAATTTATCTCATCCCTTTAAAATGTGCTCTTATTTGTCATCCCTATTCCCTCTTGGGATAAAGAGATTCCTGAGTTCATTAGGACACATAGTAGATCCTCAATAAATATTTGTTGAATAAATGAAAATCGTTATTCAAAGGAAAATCCTGATTACGCTCAATGCTAATTCTGGAAATCTAAGACCTAGTAAGATAATTTATTCTACTGTTCTTTCAGCTTTGTATGACATTCAAAAAGGCACATCACTCATTCAACAACTTGCCATAAATATTGATAACTGCTTCTTACTCACTGCTATAAAAATGCCATTAAATTGCTTATAGTCTAGTAAAGAGACAAGTAAATAATCACAATAGAGTGTGATATGCTAAGCATTTCCTAGCCTCAGTGATAATAACATTTATTGAGTACTTACTATATACCAGGTACAATTTTAAGTATTTTACATGTATTAGTGATTTCTAACTTGATTGCATTGTGAGCTGACAACTCTATCTGTATGATTCAAAACATTTTGAAATTTACTGATAGTTTTTTGTTTTGTTTTGTTCTTGAGAGAGGGTCTTGCTTTGTCACCCAGGCTGGAGTGCAGTGATGCAATCATGGCTCACTGTAGCCTCAACCTGCTGGGCTCAAGTGATTCTCCCAACTCAGCCTCCCAAGTATCTGGGGGTACAGGCACATGCCACCACACCCAACTAATTTTTAATAATTTGTAGAAGAGCTCTTACCATCACTCAGGCTGGTCTTGAACTCCTGAGCTCAAGAGATCCTCTCACCTCGGCCTCCCAGAGTTCTGTGATTATAGGTGTAACCCACCATACCCAGCCCTGATACTTATTTTATGGACCAGTAGGAGGTCAATTTTTTTAAATCCATGTGAACAGTTCTGGGTATAATGTTAGAGTGCAGTGTCCATTAGAGCAAGCAAGTTTTTGTATACGGTGTTCTGTACATATCTATTAGCTCTAACTTTTGCAGTATTTCTTTAAATCTACTATACAATGACTGATTTTTCTACCTGCTTGACCTATCAGTTACTGAGAGAGGTATATTAAAATATTTTAGCATGATTGTAAATTTATCTATTTTATCTATTTTTCCTTTTACATCTGTTTTTGCTTTATATACTTTGAGGCTAAGTTACTAGGTTTGTACACATTTAAATTGTTATAGCTTTCTGGTAGATTGAGCTATTTATTATTATGTAATGCTTCATTTTATCCCTAGTAATGCATTTTGCTTTAAAGAGTATTTTATAGTCTGATTGTTAATGTAGCTACTCCAACTTCTTTTGGTACATATTTTTTTATCCTTTAAATTTTGTGTATCCTTAAATTATATATATATGTTGTTTATAAGCAACAAATATTTAGATTCTGGTTTTAGATTCAGTGTCAATCTTTGTTTTTTTAACCAGAATGTTTGGTCCATTTGTGCTATTGTTGTATTTGTTACAAGTAGTTAGACAGGCATGAGCGAGGCAGGAGAAAGCTGTCCCCCACCCACTAGGAATGTCAGGTGATGGTTGGGCAGCTATCACATTGCCTCTCTAAAAGTGATAAATTGGCAACTAGCACCAGGGACAGGCCATTTCCTGATTGTCCACACCTGGTACACTAAAGTGTTAATTGAATGCAGGCACCAGGGAGAAGCAACTTCCTGGGCATGAGCATTAAGAGACAAAATGGCAGAGTATGACCTTCCAGGGGCACACCACCCAAAAAGGGAAGAAAGCCACAGATGGGCATGCATACAACTTCCTAAACACACTGTGCATGCTCACCTCCCAAGTGTAAGGAGGGCACTGCACTTATGAGTAGTCCAGCCTACAGGAAGAATCATGGGAAAGGAGCCAGCATATAATATAAAGTCCTAGGATCAAGGTTAAAATGGCACTGGACCTTCACGTGCCCGCTTGGGTCTCTTCCAAGTGTTATTTCATTTCTTTCCTGTTCTAAAGCCTTTTAAAATAAACTTCTACTCCTGCTCTGAAACTTGCCTTGGTCTCTTTTTCTGCCTTATGCTCCTCAGTCCAGTTCTTTCTTCTGAGGCGGCAAGAAATAAGGTTGCTGCGGACCCATAGGGATTCACCATTGGTAATACCTTGGGTACCTTGACTGGCAACATATTTGGTGCTGTGATACTCAGATATTTGCCACCACTAACATATTTATTCGTACCATCTTATTTTTTTCTTTTTTTGATTGTTTCCCTTTTCTGAGTTTCTTTTTCCACTTTGTTTTTGTTTCCCTTGGGTTCAGGTTTGTTATGTTTTTTTTTATTTTCCTATTATTCCATTTTTTTCTCCACTAGTTTGGAAGTTGCAACCCACTCTATTTCTATTTCTTTGGTGATAATACAGACATTCTTAAATGCTTACTTAATTTATCAAAATCTATCAGATTTATCAAAGTCTAACTCCAATCCACTCCCTTACAAAGTCTGTGCTACCATGGTTGTATAGTTTAGTTGTATCTTAATTTTCTTTGCCATCAAAAGACAATATTGTCATTGTTTTATACAGTCAGTGTGTGTTTAGATTTATCTACATATTTATCTCTTTTTTGGCTCGGTTATCTTCTTCCATCTCAGACTTTCTATCTGGTGTCATAGGTGGCTTTAGAGATCCCAGGATTATTGTCATTCTTGTTAACTGAAAAACCAAATCTGTAAAATATTTTAAAGAGGCTTATTCTGAGCCAATAGGAGTGACCACAGCCCAGCAGTCAGGTTGCAGTTTAATTTTATATATTTTAGGGAGACAGAAATTGTAGGTAAAATCATAAATCAATACATGGAAGGTGTACCTTGGTTCATCCTAAAGAGGTGGGATATCTTGTGGGGTGGTGGCTTACAGGTCATAGGTGGATTCAAAGATTTTCTGATTGGCTACTGATTGAAAGAATTAAACTTTGTATAAATACTTGGTGTCAGTAGAAAGAAATGCTTGAGTCAAGATAAGGGGGTCGTGGAGGTCAAAGCCTTTATTATGTAGATGAAGCCTCATAGGTAGTAGCCCTCAGAGAGAATGGATGGTACACGTCTCTTTTTAGACCATAAAAGTGTCAGACTCCCAGTTAATCTCTCCCACAGCTGAGAAAGTCCTAGAAAGGGAAGGCCTGGCTGCATTAATGGAGAGTCTCTACAGATGCAAATTTCCCCCACAACAGATGACTTTGCAGGGCCATTTCAAAATATGTCAAAGAAAAATATTTTGATTTCCTTCAGGGTCTCCTATCTATCATGTGATGCTGTATCAGAGTCAGGTTGGAAAGGAAGCTGCTTTATGCTGGGATAATTTTAAAAACGTGTTTTCATGCCTATGATCCCAGCACTTTGGGAGGCCAAATGTGGGTGGATCACTTGAGTTCGGGAGTTTGATACCATCCTGGCCAATATGGTGAAACCCCATCTCTACAAAAAATACAAAAATTACCTGCGCTTGGTGGCACATGCCTGTTTTCCCAACTATTCAGGAGGCTGAGGTGGGAGGATCACCTGAGCCCATGAGGTCGCAGTTGCAGTGAGCGCAAACTACACCACAGCACTCCAGCCTCCAGAGCGAGATCCTGTCTCAAAATACAAAAATTAAAAAAAAAAAAAAAAAAAAAAAAAAACCCATTTAATGAGATTTTATGGTTTATAGGGTATGACTTAACCCCTGCCTTGCTTGGCCTTAGGTCGTGTTTATAATAGGTATCTTATTGCCACCAAGAGTCTGTTTTGTCAGATCTGTAATTTTACCTAAACACCAAAAGGGAGGGGGAGGGGGCTAATGAGGCATGTCCGACCTCCCTTCCTGTTATGGCCAGGAATTCAGTTTTTCACATTTCCTGGGATCACTTTGGCCAGGGGTCTATTCATTTGGTTGTGGGGTTCAGCATTTCATTTTTGGTTTATATTCTCCTAAATGACTTCCTCCCTTTAGCAAGTGCTAGTCTTTTTGTCCTATCCCTTGAGTCCCTTGAGTTCAAAACTAATACTAAAATTTGCTCACCACCAGTTCCTAAGTTAAAATTTAGCTTCAGTGCTCTGTTTATCTTTCCAAGTTTCTACTTATATTTTGGTCTGCATATTCCTTGCTTTCTTGCCAATTTATTGCATTGTATTAAAGATTTTAGAATATTTTATCTATCATTGAAAATTATTTTTAGAAAAATTGCCTATCAGATTAGGAAAACAACCATAAGTCAAGAAATAAAAATCTATAAGTAAATTTTAAAATGATCTTTTGGGCTGGGTGTCATGGCTTATGCCTGTAATCCCAGCATTTTGAGAGGTGGAGACAGAAGGACACAGTAGTCCAAGACCAGCTTAGACAACATAGTGAAACTCTGCCTCTACATAAAAAAAATAAAAAATTAGCTGGGTGCTGTGGTATGTGCCAGGTACTTGGAAGGCTGAGGTGGGAGGATCCCTTGAGCCCAGGAGTTCAAGGCTGCAGTAAACTATGATTGTGCCCCTGCACAGCCTAGGCGACAGAGCAGGATCCTGTCTCTAAGAAAAAAATTTTTTTTTAATTTTAAATTCTTTTTGTTATAAATAAGGTTTCGGTGCCGCAAAAGAAATAGCACTCAAATGTAAAATTGTCTTTTTAATTCTCAGCCAGGCAGGTTACTTCTATAGGAGTGTGCGCCCTTACAGATGGAGCAATGGTGAGCTCACGCTTGGACAAGGGAGGGGAAGGGGTTCTTATTCCTGACGCACGTGGCCCCTGCTGCTGCGTCGTTTCCCTATTGGCTAGGGTTAGACGGCACAGGTTAAACTAATTCCTATTGGCTAATTTAAAGAGAGTGACAGGGTGAGTGGTTTGGCGGCAAAAATGGTTATACAGGGTGGAGAATGAGTCAGGGCAGAGCAGGTAGCAGGTAATTGGAATGAGTCAGGGTGGAACAGTAATCGAGAAAGGTTGCTTTATGAGGAAGTTAAGTTTAAAAGTAGAAGGCAAAGAATTGAACATACTGACATATTGATTCTTTGAAACGAAATTTAGAACTCATTTAACATTTTGATTGGAATTCTATCATAGAATTTTTGATGATCTTAAATAATCATTTTCCAAAATGTATTTTACAACTGCCTTCTTTTAAAATACCCAGTGAAATTGGGTTTACAAATGCTGTATGCCGAATTCCCTTCATAGAGTCACAGTTTAAACTCCCGCAAAATCCTGGGGTTTTTTTGTTTGTTTGTTTTGTTTTGTTTTGTTTTTTCTTTTTTTAACAAAAAGAATGCCAGGCGCAGTGACTCACGTCTGTAATGCCGGCACTTTGGGAAGCCAATGTAGGCGGTTCACGAGGTCAGGAGATGGAGACCATCCTGGCTAACAGGGTGAAACCCGTCTCTACTAAAAATACAAAAAACTAGCCGGGCGTGGTGGCGGGCACCTGTAGTCCCAGCTACTCCAGAGGCTGAGGCAGGAGAATGGTGTGAACCCGGGAGGCGGAGCTTGCAGTGAGCCGAGATGGCGCCACTACACTCCAGCCTGGGTGACAGAGTGAGACTCCATCTCAAAAAAAAAAAGAAGAAAGAGAAGGAAAACCTTGTTTGATTTTGTTTACTCAGCATTTCCCCAATTCCCCCCAAGTAACAGCTATCAGTGCTCTACAGAACTAGTATTTGCAGAATAGTTTAAAGAGCTCTCCCCACTCATCCTTCCCCCCGCCATAAAAATAGGAAGTCCTGAGTCTTCCTTGCAGAACCAAGCTTCTTTTTCCTCATATGTTATATCTGATGATATCATCAGGAATCTTGCTGTTTAATATAAATTCTAGATATTTGCTTTTAATGATGTTTTCAGGGTCTAATCCTGCCTTAGAAATGGGGACCATATTGACTACCAGATGTATCTCAGAGTCCTCAGTCTATTAGTGATCTTTCTTTTTCCTCTCTCTCCTCCATTGGAGTTTCCCTTTTAGTGTACTTGGGGCCCTTCTAATTCTCAAGAATCAAAGGATTGGATAAAATCTCACCATTCATCTAGTTGAGCCCTATCGAGATTCATTAGACAATAAATTTAGATGTAATAACAAAGCTTTTTTTTTTTTTTTTTTTTTTTTTGGACAGTGTCTGTGTCACCCAGGCTGGGGTGTCATGGCGTGATTATAGTTTTGCCGCAACTGCAAACTCCCAAGCTCAAGCGATCCTCCCATCTCAGCCTCTCGAGTAGCTGGGACCTTCAGTACCCTGCCAATTTTTTATTTTTTAAATTTTTTTGTAGAAGCAGAGTCTCCCTATATAGCCCAGGCTGATCTTAAACTCCTGGGCTCAAGCAATCTGCCTGCCTTGGCTTCCCAAAGTACTCGGATTATAAGCATAAACCACCACACCCAGCCTAAGTGGCTATTTTATTGCTCTCCTTTTCAACCTTGAAGATTTATAGTCAGGGCCTTTTGTTTTATTCTACTCACCTGTTCCCTAATAATTTCAGGAAGCCACCAGTGACCTCTTATATTCATCAGTTTCTCTTTTTTTTTTTTAAATGTTTATTTTACTAAACTTTCTCTAAAGCATGTAACACTATTAGTGATTTCCTCTTAATATCTATGATCCATTCTCAACAGTTCTCCTTCCCCATCTTGATTTTCCTCACTCCCTTTATATAAATACACATCTTTCCCAAGTTTCTGTCCTTAGCTCCTTTTTCTCATTATTCTCCTTACGTTTATTCCTTTATTTCTTCACTTATTCATTTCTCCAATAAACATTTACTCAATAGGATGAATTAGTTAAAATATTATTTTTAGCATAATATAGGAAGCTTGAGCCTATCTTTTACTTTTTTATTTTTAATTGGGTCACAGAATGTGATCATATGAGAATGACTTTTTGCTGCTGAGATGTATCTTATAATCCTTTTTTTTTTTAAGACAGATCTCACTCTGTTGCCCAGGCTGGAGTGCAATGGCACCATCTCAGTTCATTGCAACCTCTGCCTCCCAGGTTCAAGTGATTCTCCTGCCTCAGCCTCCTGAGTAGCTGGGACTACAGGCACAGGCTACTGTGCCCAGCTAATTTTTGTATTTTTTTGTAAAGACAGGGTTTCACCATGTTGCCCAGGCTGGTCTTGAACTCCTGAGTTCAGGTGATCCACCCACCTCAGCCTCCCAAAGTGCTGGGATTACAGGTGTGAACCACTGTGCCCAGCCATTATTGTTTCAGTAGTCATTGCAATAGAACATGCAGTAGATTCTAAACTGTTTTTCGGAATTGACAATACATGAAATTCAATTGAAAACATTTTTAGCTGATCCTAGTACCAAAAGCACTCAGGCTAGAAAGACTGGCTTTAGACTAGATGGCCACTTCTAGGCTAATCTCTTGAAAGAAAGTTTCTTCCTTTTTCCTCAGGGCAGTACTACAAACTCCCCATCCACAGCAGTAGTTTGAAATAGGCAAAGATTATCTGTGATATATTCTCTTTCCCTTCTGACTCTTCCTCCTGTTTTCTAGAGTGCTTGTCCCGGGCATTAGTGCACTTAGGCAGCTCTAAGCTTTTTGCTGCTCTCCTGGTCAGGTCTGTTCTCACCACCCTCACACTCTAAAATTAGTGCTGGAAGTTCAGACAATCCGTATTTTCTACCTCACAAATTAAAGGAAAGCAAGTACAAAAGGCAGTGTCTGGAGGAAAAAACACCACACTGATAGGTAGATAAATCTAGATTCCAGTTGTGGTTCTGTGGCTGACATCTATGCCTCTTTTCTCTAATCTGGAAAGTGGAGGAATTGCACAGGAATAATTGATGTCTAAGGTCCCAGCTCTATGAGTTTAAAATAATTTCTTGCAAACATATAAAATAATGGATGGATGAGGACTTTTGATGGAGATAGCTACATTGTCTAAGGTCAGGGCTTTAATCACTATTCTTCAGCCACTAGGGAAATCAGTTGCCACATTTGCAGCCATTGTGGGCACTATTCTGGATTCTGGCCACGTTGGACCCCACTGCCAGATAGAGGAAGAACTGGTTAATATAACTGTATGAAAATATCTGCTGGGCATGGTGGCTCACGCCTGTCGTTCCAGCACTTTGGGAAGCTGAGGCAGGCAGATCACTTGAGGTCAGGAGTTTGAAACCAGCCTAGCCAACATGATGAAACCCTGTCTCTACTAAAAATATAAAAATTAGCCAAGTGTGGTGGCATGTGCCTATAATCCCAGCTACTCAGGAGGCTGAAGCACGAGAATCGCTTGAACCTGGGAGACGGAGGTTGCAGTAAGCTGAGATCATGCCACTGCACTCCATCCCTGGGTGACAGAGTGAGACTCTGTCTCAAAAAAAAAAAAAAAAGATTAGCATAATGATGTCCTCGAGGTTCATCCACGTGGTAGCATGTGTCAGAATTTCTTTTTAAGGCTGAATATTCCATACATCTATGTGTGTGTGCTTATATACCACATTGTGTGTTTTGTTTGTTTTGTTTTTTATACTTCTTAAAATTATTATACTTTAATTTCTAGGGTACATGTGCACAACGTGCAGGTTTGTTGCATATATATACATATGCCATGTTGGAGTGCTGCACCCGTTAACTCGTCATTTACATTAGGTGTATCTCCGAATGTTATACCTCCCACCTCCCTCCTCACCACGACAGGCCCCAGTGTGTGATGTTCCCCACCCTGTGTCCAAGTGTTCTCATAGTTCAGTTCTCACCTATGAGTGAGAACATGCGGTGTTTGGTTTCCTGTCCTTGCGATTGACTGCTCAGAATGATGGTTTCTGGCTTCAGCCATGTCCCTACAAAGGACAAGAACTCATCCTTTTTTGTGGCCGCATAGTATTCCATCATGTATATGTGTCACATTTTCTTAATCCAGTCTGTCATTGATGGACTTTTGGGTTGGTTCCAAATCTTTGCTACTGTGAATAGTGCCACTATAAACATATGTGTGCATGTGTCTTTGTAGTAGCATGATTTATAATCCTTTGGGTATATGCCCAATAATGGGATGGCTGGGTCAAATGGTATTTCTAGTTCTAGATCCTTGAGGAATCACCACACTGTCTTCCACAATGGTTGAACTAGTTTACAGTCCCACCAACAGTGTAAAGTGGGGTTTTACAGTTTCCCATTATTATTGTGTGGGAGTCTAAGTCTTTTTGTAGGTCTCTAAGGACTTGCTTTATGAATCTGGCTGCTTCTGTATTGGGTGCATCTATATTTAGGGTAGTTAGCTCTTCTTGTTGAATTGATCCCTTTACTATTGTGTAATGGCCTTCTGTGTCTCTTTTGATCTTTGTGGGTTTAAAGTCTGTTTTATCAGAGACTAGGATTGCAACCCCTGTTTTTTGGGTTTTTTTCTTTCCATTTGCTTGGTAGATCTTCCTCCATCCCTTTATTTTGAGCCTAATGTGTGTGTCTTCATGTGAGATGGCTCTCCTGAATACAGTACATTGATGGGTCTTGACTCTATCCAATTTGCCAGTCTGTGTCTTTTAATTGGAGCATTTAGCCCGTTTACATTTAAGGTTAATATTGTTATGTGTGAATTTGATCCTGTCATTATGATGTTAGCTGATTATTTTGCTCGTTAGTTGATGCAGTTTCTTCCTAGCATCGATGGTCTTTACAGTTTGGTATGTTTTTGCAGTGACTGGTACCGGTTGTTCCTTTCCACGTTTATTGCTTCCTTCGGAAGCTCTTGTAAGGCAGGCCTAGTGGTGACAAAATCTCTCAGCATTCGTTTGTTTGTAAAGGATTTTATTTCTCCTTCACTTATGAAGCTTAGTTTGGCTGGATATGAAATTCTGGGTTGAAAATTCTTTTCTTTCAGAATGTTGAATATTGGCCCCCACTCTCTTCTGGCTTGTAGTGTTTTTCTCGAGAGATCTGCTGTTAGTCTGATGGGTTTCCTTTTGTGGATAACCCGACCTTTCTCTCTGGCTGTCCTTAACATTTTTTTCCTTCGTTTCATCTTTGGTGAATCTGACAGTTATGTGTCTTGGAGTTGCTCTTCTCCAGGAGTATCTTTGTGGTGTTCTCTGTATTTCCTGAATTTGAATGTTGGCCTGCCTTGCTGGGTTGGGGAAGTTCTCCTGGATAATATCCGGAAGAGTATTTTCTAACTTGGTTTCATTCTCCCTATCACTTTCAAGTACACCAATCAGACATAGATTTGGTCTTTTCATATAGTCCCATATTTCTTGGAGGCTTTGTTCGTTTCTTTTAACTCTTTTTTCTCTAAACTTCTCACTTCATTTCATTCATTTGATCTTCAATCACTGATACCCTTTCTTCCACTAGATCAAATTGGCTACTGAAGCTTGTGCATGTGTCATGTAGTTCTCATGCCATGGTTTTCAACTCCATCAGGTCGTTTAAGGACTTCTGTAGACTGTTTATTCTAGTTAGCCATTCGTCTAATCTTTTTTCAAGGTTTTTAGCTTCTTCACAATGGGTTCAAACATCCTCCTTTAGCTCAGAAAAGTTTTTTACTGCCGATCGTCTTAAGCCTTCTTCTCTCATCTCATCAAAGTCATTCTCCATCCAGCTTTGTTCTGTTGCTGGCAAGGAGCTACATTCCTTTGAAGGAATAGAGGCGCTCTGATTTTTAGAATTTTTAACTTTTCTGCTCTGTTTTCTCCCCATCTTTGTGGTTTTATCTATCTTTTGTCTTTGATGGTGACATACAGATGGGGTTTTGGTATGGATGTCCTTTGTTTGTTAGTTTTCCTTCTAACAGTCAGGATCCTCAGCTGCAGGTCTGTTGGAGTTTGCTGGAGGTCAACTCCAGACCTTGTTTGCCTGAGTATCATCAGCAGAGGCTGCAGAACAGCAAATATTGCAGAACAGCAGATGTTGCTTTCTGATCCTTCCTCTGGAAGCTTCGTCTCAGAGGGGCACCCAGCTATATGAGGTGTCAGTTGGCCCCTCCTGGGACGTGCCTCCCAGTTAGGTTATTCATAGGTCAGGGACCCACTTGAGGAGGCAGTCTGTCTGTTCTCAGATCTTAAACTCCATGCTGGGAGAACCACTACTCTCTTCAAAGCTGTCAGACAGGGACGTTTAAGTCTGCAGAAGTTTCTGCTGCCTTTTGTTCAGCTATGCCCTGCCCCCAGAGGTGGAGTCTACATAGGAAGGCCTCCTTGAGCTGCAGTGGGGTCCACCCAGTTCAAGCTTCCTGGTGGCTTTGTTTACCTACTCTAACCTCAGCAATGGTGGACACCCCTCCCTCAGCCTCACTGCCACCTTGCAGTTCGATCTCAGACTGCTGTGCTAGCAGTGAGTGAGGCTCCGTGAGTGTGGGACCCTCTGAGCCAGGCACAGGATATAATCTCCCGGTGTGCCATCTGCTAAGGCCATTGGAAAAGCGCAGTATTAGGGTGGGAGTGTCCTGATTTTCCAGGTACCATCTGTCACAGCTTCCCTTTGCTAGGAAAGGGAATTCCCCAACCCCTTCTGCTTCCCAGGTGAGGCGATGCCCCGCCCTGCTCCATGGGCTGCACCTCCTGTCTGACAAGTCCTAGTGAGATGAACCCAGTACCTCAATTGGAAATGCAGAAATCACCCGTCTTCTGCCTCACTCACACTGGGAGCTGCAGACTGGAGCTGTTCCTATTCAGCCATCTTGGAACCTCTCTCCACCGCATTGTGTTTATTCACTTATTTGTCAACAGACACCTGAGTCACTTTTACCTTTTGCCTATTGTGAATAATGCTATTGTGAATATGAGTATACAGAAACCTGTTTGGGTTCTTGTTTTCTATTCTTTTGGGTATATGTCCAGAAGAATAACTGTAATATACAGTAATTATATATTTCTTTATTTTTTGTGTGTGTGGAATTGCTATACACAGTCACTGTGCCATTTTACATTCCCACTGAGATTTCCTGAACTTTCTATTCATCAGCATTTCACTCAATGGGTTTTAGAATCAGTGATATATCTTGTCTGATCAATAGCAAGATCCCCCACGCCACCCACCCCTCCTTTTTTTTTTTTTTTTGAGACAGCCTCACTCTGTCATCCAGGCTGGAGTGCAGTGGCAGGATCTTGGCTCACTGCAACCTCCGCCTCCTGGGTTCAAGCGATTCTCCTGCCTCAGCCTTCCAAGTAGCTGGGATTACAGGCGCCCGCCACCATGACTGGCTAATTTTTGTATTTTTAGTAGAGACAGGGTTTCACCGTGTTGACCAGGCTGGTCTCCAACTCCTGACCTCAGGCGATCCACCTGCCTCGGCCTCCCAAAGTGCTGGGATTACAGGCATGAGCCACCGCACCCGACCTGCAAGATAACCCTTTTTATATAACAGTGAGAGAGAAAAAAATACCTCCAGTCAATTATAAGATGATCCCAATCTCAGAAGTGTTAAAATGTGCAAAAAATGTATCTTAGTCTCAATGGAATATAGTTGGTAAACATACTAAAAACCCCTCCAAAAAAAATTTGTGTAAATTACACAACTTTTAACACAATCTTTGTAGAGCAGGAAAGTAAAAGTGGCTACTCAGCAATACTGTATGAAAATACCTTTCTCAAATGTACTTTTACATTATTTACGAAAGAATGTGGGCCAGGCACAGTGGCTCACGCCTGTAATCCCAACACTTTGGGAGGCCGAAGCAGGCGGATCACGAGGTCAGGTGATGAAGACCATCCTGGCTAACGTGGTGAAACCCCATCTCTACTAAAAGTAAAAAAAAATAGCTGGGTGTAGTGGCGGGCGCCTGTAGTCCCAGCTACTTGGGAGGCTGAGGCAGGAGAATGGTGTGAACCCAGGAGGCGCAGCTTGCAGTGAGCCAAGATCGCACTGCTGCACTCCAGCCTGGGCAACAGAGCAAGACTCCATCTCAAAAAAAAAAAAAAAGAATGTGCTTCACACACAGTTTTTTACCCCAAAACTTAGCTATGCCTTAATGGCAGTTTGGAATAAAAGTACAAACCCCTCTGTCAGGTCCTCTGCAAAATAAAAATAAAAAGGTAAAAACCCCATAGGACAGTAAACAGTGTATTCCAGATGTTAGTTCCCATATATTTGTGATTTCTGGTAAAAGTATCCTAATGCTCTTTTGTCTTCGTTTTGCTTAAAGGATTGTTCAAGTTTAGAAGAATATAACATTGCCGCAGCATTACTCCCTTTGACCAGTGCTTTCTATAGGGTAAGTTTCATTGGTCCATATATAAGCTTGTTACGATTTACATAAATGTATTCAGTTTGATTTATTATGGAACTACATGAGTCCTGTCCTCTTAGTAGTATGCCTAAGATGTATCTGTGGTTATATTTATTATAACATTTATTGCTATGTGTAGGAAATTTAATATAGAACACTAAATCATCTCCTAAAATAGCATCCACACCCATTACATCCTTTTCCTTAATTTTCTTTATAACACTTTAAAACATCTGAATTTATGTTACATATTGGTTTGTTTACATGTTTTTTCTCCATCATAGAAAGTAAATTCCATGAGGCTGGGATATTGTCTGTCTTCTTTACTGCTATGTCCCAGGGCCACTCAGTAAATATTTATTGAGTGAATGACATTGAAGCCAGAAATTAGAGTTTAACTTTACTGGTAATTTCTGTGAACCTTCTGAGAATTTTCCGGAATGTTCAAAGTGATTTTTTAAAATTCTGTCACATATTACAGTTATATCTATGCTTTTTCATAAATAGATTAATTCTTATGGCAGACAAAAATCAGCAAATTTCTTTTCCTGTGAAAGACTTGTAAAACATTAGATAACCACCCACACTTGGAACAATACATTTAATATGTCCTTTTGAAATATGCAATAATGCACAGTAATTCTGTGGTAGCAGCTCACTTACTATTCAGCCACATGCACAGTCAGCTGCAAGAAGCAATAAGGTAACAAGTTTGGTAACTGCCATACTGTTTCTCTCTGTTAGCAGAGTAATCATACATACTTAATGTTTTAGTGGTGGGCTTGGATTTGATTTTTTGTGGTTGGCATAGTTTGTTGTTGGATGAGTTTGTTTTGGATTGTTTTGGTTTAGGGATGAATCAGTCAAGGTCCAATCAGGAAGCAGAAACCACACCAGTAATTTGAACAGAGAAATTTTATTTTATTTTTATTTTTATTATTAATTTATTGAGATGGAGTTTTAGCTCTTGTTGCCCAGGCTAGAGTGCAATGGCGCAATCTCGGCTCACTGCAACCTCCTTCTCCCACATTCAAGCGGTTCTCCTCAGCTGCCCAAGTGGCTAGGATTATAGGCATACACCACCACACTTGGCTGATTTTTTGTATTTTTAGTAGAAATGAGGTTTCACCATGTTGGTCAGGCGGGTCTCGAACTCCTGACCTCAGGTGATCCACCCATCTCGGCCTCCCAAAGTGCTGGGATTGCAGGCATGAGCCACCGTGCCCAGCCTATTTTTATTTTTTTGAGACAGGGTTTCACTCTGTTGCCCAGGCTGTAGTGCAGTGGCACAATCTTAGCTCCCTACAACCTCTGTCTCCTAGGCTCAAGTGATCCTCCCGTCTCAGCCTCCCAAGTAGCTGAAACTACAGGCACATGCCACCACAACCATCTAATGTGGTTTTTTTTTTGTTTGTTTTTATTTTTTGAGATGGAGTCATGCTCTGTCACCCAGGCTGGAGTGCAGTGGTGCAATCTGAGCTCACTGCAACCTCCACCTCGCAGGTTCAAGCAATTCTCCTCCCTCAGCCTCCTGAGTAGGTGGGATTGCAGGTGCGTGCCACCACACCCAGCTAATTTTTGTATTTTTAGTAGAGACGAGGTTTCACCATGTTGGCCAGGGTGGTCTTGATCTCTTGACTTCATGATCCTCTTGTCTTGGCCTCCCAAAGTGCTGGGATTACAAGTGTGAGCCACCGCGTCTAGCAGATTTTTGTAATTTTTCATAGAGACAGAGTTTCACCATGTTGCCCAGTCTGGTCTCAAATTCCTAAACTCGAGCTATCTGCCCACCTTGGCCTCCCAAAGTGCTGGGATTACAGGGGTGAGCCACCACACCTGACCAGAAATTTTAATATAGGGAGTTATTAAGTAGTAATAGGGGATTAACTACTAAGAGGTAAAGAGAATTCTTAAGAGTACGGGAATAGAATATAGGGAGCAACTACTGCCTCTAGAGCTCAGGCATAGTACCCAACAAAGAAGCAGACTTGGAAGAAAGCCCCTCCCCAGATCTAGGCTGATTCAGATCATGTTGGAGAGGTGTTGTGGCCACTGGATGGCATAAAATTTCAACAGACCAGAACTGGCAAGCAGTAAACTGCCTGCTGGAGCGCTGGCAAGACTTGCTAGGAAGCCACCCATTAGGATGGCCCTGAAACTTCTAGGGTGCCAGTGAAACTTGATAGGAAGCTACCACCTCGGGTACCCCTGAAACTTTATAGATAGTGAGCACTGCCACTGTAGTCCCACACACCACCAGTAGGTGCCTACCACAGTAGCAAGAAGGAGAAAGTACACCAGAACTAGGAAGAGAATCCACTTCCTACTGCAGTGTTCCTTCAGCATCTTTACTGGCAAAGCTTAATATTCTGCATTTTGGCAAAGGAGAAATGTTTATAAGGGCTAGTTCCAGTATCACAAAGCAAGACAGAGAAGGATAGGTTTGGAAGAAAGAAGTACTGCAGTGATTACAGAGGGGTTAGGTAAGGTAGATCACACTGATTCTCGGATATTTTCTAAATCTGTACCTTTTGGAAAATTATTTCTAGTGCATATTAGATTTGTTGATTAAGGAAGTAGATATAAATTGCATTATCCTGGGCACAAATTGCAAATTAGCCATCCTCATACTGTCCAGCCAGTATAAACTCCTGGGTCTTGCTAGCATTGCTTCAGAGAATGGACTCAGCTGCTTGTCTTGTTTAAACTTACTTTTAAAATATTTTAAATAACATTATTAATTTTTTTCAATGGAACAAAAGTTTATTGGGTATCTCAATATAAAAAGCTACTATGACAGGCAACATCATGGGCAGCAACATTAATCAAACATTGACATGGTCCCTAGGAACTTATATTAATAGTCTAATATTGCAGATAATTTTTAAAAATCAAACTGATCCGCAATGCCACCAACCAGATGGACATTATCTTAAGTAAAAGTTATGTGTGTGTGTGTATATATATATACACGGGCCAGGTACGGTGGCTCACGCCTATAATCCCAACACTTTGGGAGGCCGAGGCGGGCGGATCACCTGAGATCGAGAGTCCAAGACCAGCCTGACCAACATGGAGAAACCCCATCTCTACTAAAAATACAAAATTAGCGGCGCATGGTGGCGCGTGCCTGTAATCCCAGCTATTTGAGAGACTGCAGCAGGAGAATCACTTGAACCTCGGAGGTGGAAGTTGCCATGAACTGAGATCACACCATTGCACTCCAGCCTAGGCAACAAGAGCAAAACTCCATCAAAAAAAAAAAAAAAAAAAAAAAAAAGAAATTTATATATATATATATATATATATATATATATATTCCAGATACTACAGAAAAGAACAAAATGCAAAGTAAAAGTTCCCTTTTCCACCTTCATCCCATTTCCTCTGAACCATTGGTTTCCTTCCTGGGGAAAAGGAGTGGGAGTAGGGGTGAGGGGCCAGGGAAGAGTCATGCATTACTGCCAGCATATGCAGATTAAAATTTTCTTTTTTTTTGGTGGTGGATCATTTGAAGTCAGGAGTTCGAGACCAGCCTGGCCAACATGGTGAAACCCCATCTCTACTAAAAATACAAAAATTAGCCAACCATGGTGGAGTGCACCTGTAATCCCAGCTACTCGGGAGGCTAAGGCAGGAGAACCGCTTGAACTCAGGAGGCAGAGGCTGCAGTGAGCCGAGATCATGCCACTGAACTCCAGCCTGGGTGACAAAGCGAGACTATGTCTCAAAATAAAAATAAAAAAATAATATTTAAAAAAAGTATCTTTTTAACAAAAAGAAACCATTTACACTATTTTCACACCTTGATTTTTTCACTTAGTAGTACATCTTGGTCATCCTCTCATAATAGCACATATACCTAATTATTTTTAATTACTCCATTTATATTTTTAATGAAAAGATGGCGTATATGTACCTACTAATCTCATATGAGCAGAATATTTCATTAGCCCAGATGAAAGGTTACGTTTATCTTTTAGAGTTTTATTTAGTGTCAAAGTGTTCAAGATTTCCCACTTGTAACATTTCCTGTCTTAGATCCTTTGGAATTTGTCATGCAACAGCCACCACAAATTACTTTGTCCCCTAGATTGTAAGCCTACAGTTCCTTCTTCCTTCTTTCCACTTTTACTAAGTTACATGTGATTCACTAACTCTTATGGAAGCCTTCTTTGAAGGTGGTACCTTAACAGCCAGGTTTAAATTCTCAGGATTACTTTTACTGTGAAAAATAATGTAATCTTTTATACTTATGTTTGTTGTTTATATGGTACTTTCAGTTTTGATTTCAATTTATTAGATATGGCAAGCCCTGTGCTTATATCTGTTTCAGAGTAATCACAGATTAGTAACACATAATCCTTACCCTCAGGACACATACTAATGGCCTTTCATATCCATTGGTCAGCTGTTGACAGTAGAGGAATCATTTCAAAGTTGATGAATAATAACATTGAGCTACTCGTTGATTTACTTATGCCCTTTTCATTTAAAGATTATGTTTATTAAATTCAGAGCCAGAGTGTATACGGAGAATATGTAAAGCAGGGGTTCATATCTAAAGGTTACTTTTTTCGAAGGAAAATAATAAAGTAAAACCCAATAGAGCAGAAATAGAACCACAATAGGATACTTTTGTATTATTCCTTCCCAGCAATAGCAGTGAGCAACAGTGAAAGTCATGGCCCCTTTACCACAAGCCACCGTTTAACTTTTTTTTTTTTCTTTTTTGAGACAGAGTTTCACTCTTTTCGCCCAGGGTGGAGTGCAATGGCGCAATCGCGGCTCACTGCAACCTCTGCCTCCTGGGTTCAAGCGATTCTCCCACCTCAGCCTCCCGAGTAGCTGGGATTACACGTGCCCATCACCATGCCTGGCTTATTTTTGTATTTTTACTGTAGAGATGGGGTTTCACCATGTTGGCCAGGCTGGTCTTGAACTCCTGACCTCAGGTGATCCACCTGTCTCAACCTCCCAAAGTGCCAGGATTCTAGGCATGAGCCACATACCCGGCTGCCACCTTTAACTTAATGCCTTCTCTCCAGTGAACCATGCACCTCAGGGTCACCCTGCTGTAGTTCTTAATAACCAGGGTATTCCGGAGGGTTTCCTGAAATCTGTCAAAATATGGCAAAGCCCTCCCATTACTTCTTTGAGGCACATCTGTTATTGATACTCAAAATGACTCCCAGGAGAGCTAACACTGTCTCCTTTGGTACCCATTATAGCCTTTGTTTACCCTGAGAGGGAAAATAAATACCCTATTCACCTTAAATGCAATCATCCTGACGTGAAGCCTTTCCAGATTCTAAAGATCCCCACATGTAGTTGGCATTTGAGGAAGTTTTATTGACTGAGTTAGGTCTTCAGAATAAGAGCATTATTCAGACACTCAGTCTCAGGAGAAACATATTTTTTCTTCAAAATTCTCCAACATGTAAAAAATTATTTTCTAGTATCTAGCCATTAAAAAGACTTACTTGTTTGAAGAAGATTGTTGAAGTATAATTTATATCTCATAAAATTCACCCATTTTAAGTATGTATTTTAGTAATTTCAGTGTTTTACAGAGTGGTAAAACCATCACCACAGTCTAATTTTAGAACATTTCTCAAAAACAAAAATATGTAAGTAAATAAATAAATAAATAGGCCAGAAGTGATGATTCATGACTGTAATCCCAGCACTTTGGGAGGCCGAGGCAGTTGGATCACCTGAGGTCAGGAGTTTAAGTCCAGCCTGGCCAACATGGTGAAACCCCTGTCTCTACTGAAAATACAAAAATTAGCTGGGTGTGGTGGCACACTCCTGTAATCCCAGCTGGTTGGGAGGCCGAGGCAGAAGAATCAATTGAACCTGGGAGGCAGTTTGCAGTGAGCCGAGATTACGCCATTGCACTCCAGCCTGGGCGACAAAGTGAGACTGTCTCAAAAATTAAAAATGGAAATAAATAAATAGAACATTTCTGTCACCCCAAAAAGAAACCTTATGCCCATTCACAGTCACTCCCCATCCCCATGCAACCACTAATCTGCTTTCTGTCTCTATAAATTTGTCTTTTCTAGGCATTTTATTTAAAGGGAATTATACAACGTATGTTCTTTTGTGTGTTGCTTCTCTCACTGAGCATGATGGTTTTGAGGTTCACCCATGTTGTTAGAAGATTTCTTTAAGACTGCTAATAAGAATTTTCCACACCTGGAGGGTTTAGGTAACCTGTATTATTTCAAAATGTGTCTAATTCAGTATATAATATATAATTAAACTAATTATCTTATAAATATATTAGGAAAAAATGTGAGATGTACAATATCACTCCTCAGTCTAAAGAAATATAAATTTACATTTCTACCTGATTTTATAGTTATTTAATTTCTTGATTGCTGAATTTCAGCTTTGGCTTATACATTCTACATAAAGACCCACTAGTTTATCTGGCTGTAAATAAAATTTTTAGACCTAGTTGTTATTTCCATTTCAAAATATGAAAGCCCATGGCAAGTAAATTCAGGGTAGGGTAATAGGAAAGTCTACCTGGAAAAAGTAATCTGTGTCATTTGTATGAATCTAACTTACCTAACCAGAGAAGCAGTTAGAAAAGTCACTTGTGTCATTTGTGTAAATCTAACTGACCTAATCAGTTAGTGACGTTAAAGTATAGAGAGTCACAGCATTTCCTGAGCTAGCTAAGTGGTGACTTTCCTGCCACCATCAGACTCTAGCACTAATTCTTCCCCCAGCCGATACTCCCTAACATGAGTAAAGTAAAATCTGTGTTTTTCATGTCAAAGCCTGGTGTTTCTTGTGTAAGTCCATTTACCTAACAGAACACGGTAAAAATGGCAGTCCAGAGGAAGATGATAGGAATAATAAAGAGAGCTAATATTTACTGAACTTTTACTACATACAAGATGCTACGTTTGACTTGCAGTACCTAATCTAACCCAATGAAATTTTATTGCATTTTAAGGTGAAGGAAATGTGGCTTGGAAAGAATCTATACTACCTAGCTAGTAAATGTCAGATCAGGACTCACTCAATTCTGTTTGATTTCAAAGCTCATGTTCTTTAACTATAATAGAGTTCTTCAAATGAGTTACAATTTATGAAGCATACCTCTAGAAACTTTTAAAAAATATTTTTGCTTAGAGATATTGAGTTGGCATCACTCCTACTCTCTAATTTCTTCAGCCATTTTCACACATATAACCAGCAAGGATACTTCATTAAGTTTTGGCTTAGAGGGGGCAAAGTCAAGATGTTATGGTTTAATTAATTGTTACATAGTATTATTTATAAGTTTCAAATATTCATATATTTCTCTTTTTTTTTTTTTTTTTTTTTTTTTTTTGAGACGGGTTTTTAGCTCTGTCACCCAAGCTGGAGTACAATGATGCCATCTTGGCTGACTGCAACCTCCGTCCCCTGGGCTTAGGCAATCCTCCCACCTCAGCCTCCTCAGTAGCAGGACTGCAAGCATGCACCACCACACACAGCTAATTTTTAAAAATTTTTTTGTTTTGTAGAGATGACATCTCACTCTATTGCCCAGGCTGGTCTCAAACTCCTGGGCTCAAGTGATTCTCCCGCTTGGCTTCCCAAAGTGTTGGGATTATAGGCATGAGCCACCATGCCTGGCCATTTTCACATATTTCTAATAGGAAACATAGTTTTCAAAATTACACTAACTACACTTTTGTATTTCACTGATAATTCAGAAGTTCCTTGAATACTGGCTTTGCCTTAGTAATTAATATGGATCCTGATTGTCCTACTATAGATATGAGAGTTTGTAGGTAATTCTGATGGAATACAAATATGCCCATTTTCATAGTATTGATATTGTGGCTAGAAGAAAAATCTTATAGAAATATAAAAAATAGATATTTCATAAGTCATCACTTTTAATTGGTAAATGATAAGAGGTTCTTAAAAATTTACAAAATAGGAAAAGAATTTTGTTTTTTTTTCAGACTTTATGATCTGGATACATTGCATTTCCTACAATAGGTCTCAAGGGATTATATTTTTGCCCCAAAAAAAAAAGAGATAGGGGAGTGAGTGGGTGAGGAAGGGTCTTTTTTCATCTTTTTTTCTGCTATAAACCAAATATTAAACTTAAAAACAAATTAGCAGAAAAATGTTTGAGAGTGAAGACAAGTATCAGTGCTGGCTGAATCCAAATTTGGCCTGGAAAAGATGTGAATGTGTTTATTGCAGCACATCTTTCCAGCACAGCAGAATTTTAGAATGGTCAGATAATTAGTGTATTGCTTTTATTTCCTCCCTTCATTTTCTTCTTGTTCTTTAAGACAGTTTAGCATTCCTCCTCCTCCTCTTCCCTTTCAGCACAACCTCTCCTTGCTTCTCCCACTTTTCCTTTCTAGTTGTGAGAGACTGTCACTCTATCCTACTGCTCCTGGAAAACTGCTTCTGAGAAACTGTGAATTATTATAATTAGTTTAGAACTAATGTTCTTTATTAAGATTAGTTTATATGTACTATTTAAACTAGTGATAGAAGGAAATTGGGGCAATTTACTCAGAAACTCTACAACAATTAAATTGTGTTTTTCAGTGAATAAACAGTATTTTTAATCTTATTAAATTTATTTTTATAATATTTATTAATTTTTAATTTATGAAATATTTTTCTGAACTTGTCAACTTTTTTTGTGTGATGATTAACTTTTTTCATGTGGACAGTTTTTTTTTATATGATGAAAAAAGGTTGGACCCTTTTGTTCATTCTTCAGAAGAATGAGGCAGCCTACTAAGACTGTTTCTTTCTCTACTCCAAAAGAAATATAGTACCATTCAGTTCAGAGACATTGAAGTCCTATACTACCACGTCCTGAGTATTAGGACTACAAAGTCCAACAAGTCAAAATCTCCACCCTTAAACACACGCATGTACAGAGAAGATAGATTAGTAAAACAAATTGTAGCATATGTATTCTAAAACAGATATAATCTAAGTACTGTAAGAATACATTAGTTCCTGGTGACCCAAGGAACACTCCCCAAAAATTGTGACATATATGCCCATGAATGGTAAATGAGCATTTGTTTTGCAGGTGGGAATGAGATAAACAGTGAGTGAAGTATGAGATGACATAAATATTACAGGCAAAAAAAAAAAAAAAAAAAAAAAAAAAAAACGTGAATCACTTACTGGGAATTGTGACTGGAAATGGAGGCAGAAGGAACGGGATGGTGCCACTGCACTCCAGAGTGAGACTCCGTCTCAAAAAAAAAAAAAAGGCAGAAATCCACTTTTTAAAGATTTCCTAATTAATTATTAATAATAAAACAGGCTACCCGTAGCTTGGACTTGTATGTGGATCTGTCCAGAAACACGGAAAATTGCAGAATTTTAACTTGAAATTTTAACTTGAAAGATAGGTCCAGCTAAAAATATAAATTCAAGAGACTTCTACAGAGAGATGATTACCAAATTCTGTTGGAAGAAGAGAAAAGAAAAAAGAATAGAGGTCAGAAACATGGAAGAAATATCTATGGAATAACAAAGTGAAGAAAAGCTAAAGAATGAGACAGCACAAGAGAATCATGTGAAGACCAGGTGAAGTTGCAGAATTCCTATTTTGGAATAGAAGTTAAAAGAAAGTTGCTAATTTGAGCAGTCTTTAGTAGGTTATGTAGTGCCATTAAAAATCAACTGATCATTTATTTTGCAAGAAAACAGTGAGAAAGGAAACGTAATTATGACTGAGCCAGGCTCTAATTTATTCTACAGTAGCATGGTATTTGATTATTCCTATTGGCCCCTCCAAGTACATTTTCTGTTTTAGAAGATCGTAACACTTCCCACAAACAGATAAAGGCAGCACGTGTTTGACAAAAGGAACAATGCCCTCTCTTCTAATTCTGAGACAGTAGGAGGTGAAGGCGAAGGTCGTACTGAAGGGAGGAGGCATCCCATCTCCTAGAAAGTCATGCTGTGGAAGATTGGGGGCAAGGCTACGGAGGTTGTCCTGTGTGAGTCTGTTTCAATTCTGATTCTGCCTTGGCCTTAGTTCGCCAATCATCCTGGACCCTATTACAGGAGGATTCCAGAACCATCAAATAATTCCTGATATACACATTTAAAAGTAAAATTTTTACAACAGAATAAATAATAAAAACATGAAAATTTTTATTGAAATTTTTCATCTTGCAGAAAAAATGGATTTCTTCCAGAAGTATACCTCTTCTTACTTTGCTATCACCATGTATAGAATATAATATAAAGTGTCTGTCCCCACTAAATTGAAAAAGGAACTAGCAAGCTTTAATGTCTACTGTGATTTTTCTCAGAACCAGTAAGATATCTGCTGTTTCTACCCACTGTCTTACGTCTTATAAAACTTGAAGAAAAAATGATTGTGAAGTATACAGACCTAGACTTGAAAGAGTTTTATTCGTGGGCAACATGAGGGTTGGAAGAAAATATTAGACAGCATAGATTTAAATTTTCAATATTTTTAAATGTTCAAATAATACAACGAAAAGTTCATCATGAACCACTCAAGAGTATTGGCATCATGTTCAGTAATGGGAAGTAATTACTCTGGTATTTTGTGTGTGTGTGTGTTTTTTTGTTGTTTTTTTTTTTTTTTTTTGAGACGGAGTCTCGCTCTGTCGCCCAAGCTGGAGTGCAGTGGCGCAATCTCAGCTCACTGCAACCTCCATCTCCCGGGTTCAAGTGATTCTCCTGCCTCAGCTTCCTGAGTAGCTGGGATTACAGGCACCTACCACCACACCCAGCTAATTTTTGTATTTTTAGTAGAGACGGGATTTTACCATGTTGGCCAGGCTAGTCTCAAACTCCTGACCTCAAGTGATCCGTCCATCTCAGCCTCCCAAAGTGCTGGGATTACAGGCGTGAGCCACCACCCCAGACCATAATTACACTATTTGAATGTCTAGGTCCCAAAAAACTTTCTTTGGTTTATGGATTTACTGCCTTAGATTGTTTCCATGAAATGTTGAGAATGTGTTTACATGATTGAATATTTAAGTTATTTTGTTAGGTTTTCCTTTCCCAGAATATTACTTGGAACAATTGGAGAAGAGTGGCTAATTTAGCCCAGAAAACACAGGGGAGAGTCTAAGCAGAAAGTCAGAAATGGCACAAACTACAGTGCCTCCCATAAGATGAGCAGATAGGGACTCTTCTGAGCCAAGGTTCCATTCAGCATGAGTATTTTATGCACCCACAGCTCTGTGGCAAATGCTTGACTTCTCTTCCGTTGTGCTCCAGGAAAACTGAAATTTGCAACCTTAGGATAAGGAGAAAGTACACCACCAAAACTATAGGAGGAAAATGCAGTTAGTCATCTTCCAGTTGAGAAAAGCAGGGGGAGGAGCTAATACAGTATAGTAGGAATTCCTAATGCCAGCCTACTTTCCTTTTGTTTCTTTTACTTATATTGAACTTATATGTAAGATTTCATTTTTAAAAGCTAAAACCACATTTTTTAAAAGTAGGAAACCCCCTCCCATCTCTAAATGATCAGACTCAAAAACTAAAGGTCCGGATTATTGGCTCCTCTTCTTCATGTTGGCTCCTCGTTCTTCATCTAACATAGAGCATTTCACAAAAACAGTTTCTCAAATTGAACTGATGATCTAATATTCAATACAAGAGCCCAGGTGTCCTGATTTCAGATCCGTTATTGCTCAATATGGGCTCTAATCCTTTGACCTGGACCGGTGACTCTTAACTCTGCTGCACATTAGAATCACTTGGAGTGCTTTTTTTTTTTTTTCTTTTTTTTTTTTTGAGACCGAGTCTCACTCTGTCGCCCAGGCTGGAGTGCAGTGGCATGGTCTCCACTCACTGCAAGCTCAGCCTCCCGTGTAGCTGGGACTACAGGCGCCCGCCACCGCGCCCAGCTAATTTTTGTATTTTTAGTAGAGACGGGGTTTCACTGTGTTAGCCAGGGTGGTCTCGATCTCCTGACCTTGTGATCCACCTGTCTCACCCTCCCAAAATGCTGGGATTACAGGCGTGAGCCACCGCGCCCGGCCCTGGAGTGCTTTTAAAGACAACAGATGGAAAGCCCCCATCAAAGGGTAGTTGAAAACAAAATCCTTGGCTGGGCGCGGTGGCTCAAGCCTGTAATCCCAGCACTTTGGGAGGCCGAGACGGGTGGATCACGAGGTCAGGAGATCGAGACCATCCTGGCTAACACAGTGAAACCCCGTCTCTACTAAAAAATACAAAAAAAAAAACTAGCCGGGTGAGTTGGCGGGCGCCTGTAGTCCCAGCTACTCGGGAGGCTGAGGCAGGAGAATGGCGTAAACCCGGGAGGTGGAGCTTGCAGTGAGCTGAGATCCGGCCACTGCCCTCCAGCCTGGGCGACAGAGCGAGACTCCGTCTCAAAAAAAAAAAAAAAAAAAAAAAAAAAGAAAACAAAATCCTTGAGGCTAAAGCCATCAGTGTCTTTAAAATTCCAGAAGTATTCAAGGATCTCAGAACCCTTAGAGTCTGTCATTCACTTCTATGTAAATGCTGATGATGTCTAGTACAGCTTAATGACGTACTTCACCAGTAGACACTGGTTATAAAGACAGTACTCTCCAGGCTAGCATGGCAGAGTACTTGGAGATTCTAGCCTCCAAAAAATAACTTAGGTCTGTAAGTTTCTGTAAGTTTAGGGTTCTAAAAGCTTAATGAAAAATGAGGGATACTTATTTTTTATTTATCACACCTGATGATTCAAATCAACAGTATTTATTCAGCTCTTGTGTTCAGAACTCTTTGGTAGTTAAAATGAGGAACCTCAACATAGAAGATCTAGCCTCTGCCTTTGAGGAACTTGTGATTTATTATCATTGAGTTGAGGAAAAAGAACTCATAAAATATAATAATAATGATACCTAGCATTGACTGAACACTTCCTAGGTACCAGATACTATACTGAGCACTTCACTAAGCACTTCGCATACACACATGTGAGGACTTAATCCTCACAATCATAACCTTGAGAGTTAGTCTGATTTCAGAACCTGTTCCCTTAACCATCAGTCAATCCATAGACTAGTGAGAGGTAACAAAATGGCTGTTTGCGGGGACAGAGCTGGAGTCCTCTGCTATGTCCTGGGTATAAAATTTTTACAATCAATTTAAAATAAAAAAACAAAGTGGTTGTTCTTAAGCCACTAAGTTTTGGCTGTTTTTTTTTTTTTTCCATACAGCAATAGATGGTAGAAATACTGGTACATAGTAAGTGCTATTGACATCTTAGCTAATATTGCTATTATTATGTAGATGTTTGATGCCAGGTTGTAAAATCCAGATATGTGATCAGTAGGGAACTTTTTCTTGTGTGTGTTTTTGTTTGTTTTTTTTGAGACGGAGTCTCGCTCTGTCGCCCAGACTGGAGTGCAGAGGCATGATCTCGGCTCACTGCAACCTCCGCCTCCCGAGTTCAAGCAATCCTCCCACCTCAGCTTCCCTAGTAGCTGGAATTATAAGAGTATGCCACCACAACTGGCTGATTTTTGAATTTTTGGTAAAGACAGGTTTCACCACGTTGCCCAGGCTAATAGGTAGCTATTTTAGATGCTTGGGCAAGAGAACAATGTGAATTAGACAATACTTTATTAAGTTTGTAATGAAGTATGGCTTAAAAGAAATATTGATTAGTACAAGAGAAGATATGTTTACGCACTGTATTAGAAGTTTCACAAAAACAGAACTGTATGGAAGTGCAAATCAGTGGTTCAACACAAAATTACATATTACAGATATCTGCTGAAGTTATACAATTGTATACCTTCTGTGATTTAGGATATTGTGTCGCCATTAACAATTATTCTTCCTCATAGTAACAATCAAAATTTTACTGGCTTCATCCTAATCTTGTGAATTTTATAGGAAACTTTCTAAAAACAACAAAAGTAAAATTCAAAGTTTTCAAGGTTAAAAAATTTTGAAGAGGTTTGTTTTCACCCAAGCAAGCCCTAGAATACTTTTTCTGAAATGTTGTCTGGCGACTGCTTGCATTTTTGCTGTCTTTTAAGCCAAGGTGGCATTTGTATTGGTCTGGAATTTTTGTCTCTTTACTAAGTAACTGGTTTCCGAATTGCATGTTTAATAACTTCTCATTATGTTGTGTAAAGATCTGTGGTGTTACAAGGAGAGCTGTGTGGAAAAACGACACATTTGTGCTTTATTATTTTTCTTTTTTTAAACACAAGATCTCACTCTGTCACCCAGGCTGAAGTGCAGTGGCACGATCATGGCTCACTGCAGCCTCAAACTTCTGGGCTCAAGGGATCCTCCCACCTCAGCCTCTTGAGTAGCTGGGACTACAGGTGTGCACCACCATGCCTAGCCTATTTCTTATTATCATTTTTTTTTTTTTTTTAGAGATGGGGTTTTGCCATGTTGCCCAGGCTTTTATTGTTTTCCTTACAAAATCAACTTTGTTTAATTGGGGGGATGGGGAGAGTTGTAGAGACTCTACTTGGCCACAGCTAAAATCTGTTCTGTTTTCCATCCAAGAGAGCTAACTGAAGCTGACATGACTTCTGGGAAGTGCCTTGCAGGTGACCTCTGGGCGTGCCCCATGCCAAAGTGTTATCATGAGAAATCAGTCCAACAGGAGTGAGATTTGAATCCTCTAGAAGGATTAAGGCAGGGGAAAAGTATCTGGACAGTATCCCCTTATTTGGAATTAATAAACTAAATTTTTACAGCATAACTCTCTCTGTAGTTATGAGAGATGAGATGCATGTAACAATTAAAAGTTACTCGTTCTTTCTAAAACAACTGTATTATCGGTTTCACTGGCTTCGTCCCTGTGTTTTGAACCTCATATGTGATAGTACATTTTAGAATCATCATCCCAGCCCCCAGCAGAGTGCTAAACACATCTTTGGAACTCTAAGCACTTCACATACACACATGTGAGGACTTAATCCTCACAAACATAACCTTGAGAATTAGTCTGATTTCAGAACCTATTCCCTTAACCATCAGTCAATCCACATAGACTAGTGAGAGGTAATAAAATGATTGTTTGGGGGAACAACCACTGGGGGATAATTTAGCCTTAGGTACTAGTGCCGTACCAAGAGCTTTCTGTCCAAATACAAATCATACCTTATTTAATCATTCATTTGGTTCATTTAAATATTTTATCTGTCATGCTATTTTTGTTGTTGGACTTGAAGAAATGAGATTCTATATCCAAAAATGCCTTTTTATGCTATAAAAAGGCAAAGGAGCACTAGTATCTCTGTGAGTGGCTTGTATATAATCTTAAAACCACCATTGACTCCAGATCTTTTTGTTAAGCACTTGCCAAAGTCTTCTGAGGGCAGTAAAAGGATTAAGGCACGCATTTCTGAGGCCGGATATAAATAAATTATAGGTTTCCTTTTCCTTCTTCTTAAATTTGAAAATCATATTTCTTGTAATCCAAGTCATTGATTAAAATGCTGACAGGGCAGAATTTTGTAGCAGGCTGCTAGACACCCCCTTCTAGGATAGCTGCAATCCATGCAGTCATTAGACAAGGAAAATATGACAGGAAAAGTAATTTGGAATCAAATCACAGAATGTCTAGAATGTCATGTTAAGGAGTTTAGACTAATATTATTCTCTGGTCACTAAGGAGTACAAAATACTCTTGAGTAGGGCAGTGACGTGATTGTTGCAGAAATAAACTAGAGCATTGTAGAAGATAGGAAGATGAGAGATTAGAGCAACAGAGGCCACTTAGTAGGCTAATATAACAGACAAGTACTGATGAGGGTACTTAGAGAGAGATCCACATAGAGGTAGCAACAGTTACAAACCAAATCTACAGGGGCCAAACAAATAAGACAAATGAGTTAGCAGGCCGCATGAAGAGCACATGTCCCATCTAAAGGGCAGCCTCTGCTCAGCTTCAGCAGTTGTTGCCATGCAGGGATGTAGGAACATTGCTATCACATTTTTAGGCTTTTCAAAAGAAGTGCGAAATTTAGATTGTATGTAAAACCTCTTCACTTTCAAATGTTGACTTCATTTTTCAAAAATCCTAGACAGCCGAAACAAAACACATATGCAGCCAGATATAGTTAATAGCATGCGAGCTTCACAACCTCTAGCTTTTAGCTTCTGCTGGTGAATTGTAGTTGTGTGGTATAGTAAGGAAAAGGCCTGAACTCTGGGGCCAGAAAGATCTGGATTTGAATCTTGGCTCATCCTGAGATTTTTTTTTTTTTTTTTTTGAGACGGAGTCTCACTCATTGTCCAGACTGGAGTGCAGTGGCACGATCTCAGCTCACTGCAACCTCCGCATCCCAGGTTCAAGCAATTCTCCTGCCTCAGCCTCCTGAGTAGCTGGAAATACCAGTGCACACCACTACACCCAGCCAATTTTTGTATTTTTAGTGAAGATGGAGTTTTGCCACTTTGGCCAGGCCAGTCTTGAGCTCCTGACCTCAAGTGATCCGCCTGCCTTGGCCTCCCAAAGTGCTGGGATTACAGACACTAACCACCACGCCTGGCCTCATCCAGGCGTGTTTAACTGTCTGAACTTTTATTAAACGAATGTTTAACTGTCCGAACTTTTATTTTTCTACTTTAAGATGGTGATAACTAAAGATGAAATTTTTTTCATTATTCACATAAAGCACCTAACATAGTGCCTGGCATATAGTAAGTGCACAGTGAATATTTGTTGAATGAAAGACAGGACATGAATTCAACTATAAATTGAATGTCTGCTTCACCAGTCACTGGATATATATTGACAAATAAAACAGACACAGTCCCTATGCTCAACAAGCTTAGCCCAGGTCCTCCAGGTGGCAAATGGCAAAACCCATGATGATGCATGTCAGCATCCTCCACCTTTGGGGTTGGAAGTCACAGGGCATACTTGATTATGTTGGTTTTTAGTAGACCCTAATATTTTCATTTAGGGCAAGGACTGGTAGCCTGAAGATAGGAATTAGAATACTTTTAGTGAGATACAGCCTAATAACATAATTGAGAAAAGAATGGAAAATGCAAAACTCATGACTTGTGAATAACAAAAGCAAAGATTTTAATAACTATGTATCCCTAAAAAGAACTTTATGAACAGATTATTATTCTAGTTTAATTTTGCTTCAGTGGCACTGTTTCCTTTGTATTAGCCAGCATTGTTAGCATTTTTGAGAAGTCATAGATTTGATGAGGATTTGTGGAGGAGCTGCTGAATTACAGAAGAAATTATTATGGCAGAAAATCAGTTATGTGTTGCTGTAAATACTTGACTCAGTAACTCAGCAAATTCCCTTTATGTCCAAAGTGCAAACATTTTGTACCTAACTCAAAAGGTCTGTTTTTAATGTCTGCAGCTTTGCAGTTGTTCCTCTTTGTCACTGATAGATTTTTACATGTTAAGAGAGACATAAAGATAAAGAGAGGTCACTTTCAGAGGGAGTTTTAAGTATTGGGGAGATGAAAGCATGGGATTAACCCTCAGTCACAGGCATGTTTCAGTATTGATAGCAGGAGATTACCTGGAAGAAGTCAGAGAACCATCTGGAATGACTGTGAAGTTAGCTGGTTTTATTATACTCTTGGGTAACATTTCCAGCTAATAAAATTAGAATTAAAATTATAATCTTAGAAGCAAGCCTCTGGGAAATATGTAATTAACCTTTTGGAATTTAACAAGCATTGTATGTACTTCCACTACCTATATTTAAGATGCTTTAACCTAGCATTTGAATGGATGCCAAGACGTGCAAGACATGGTCTCTGTCCTCAAAGGCTATTAAGAGAGAGACTATATGTACACAGATTTTTAAAAATTATTTAGGTTTAATTCATAAAAACCTTAGAAGAAAACCTAGGCAATACCATTCAGGCCATAGGCATGGGCAAGGACTTCATGACTAAAACACCAAAAGCAATGGCAACAAAAGCCAAAATAGACAAATGGGATCTAATTAAACTAAAAAGCTTCTGCACAGGAAAAGAAACCACCATCAGAGTGAACAGGCAACCTACAGAATGGGAGAAAATTTTTGTAATCTACCCATCTGAAAAAGGGCTAATATCCAGAACCTACAAAGAGCTTAAACAAATTTACAAGAAAAAAACAACCCCATCAAAAAGTGGGCAAAGGATATGAACAGACACTTCTTAAAAGAAGACATTTATGCAGCTAACAGATACATGAAAAATTGCTCATCATCACTGGTCATCAGAGAAATGCAAATCCAAACCACAATGAGATACTATCTCACGCCCGTTAGAATGGTGATCATTAAAAAGTCAGGAAACAACAGATGCTGAAGAGGATGTGGAGAAATAGGAACGCTTTTACACTGTTGGTGGGAATGTAAACTAGTTCAGCCATTGTGGAAGACAGTGTGGCGATTCCTCAAGGATCTAGAACTAGAAATACCACTTGACCCAGCCATCCCATTACTGGGTATATACCCAAAGGATTATAAATCATGCTGCTATAAAGACACATGCACACATATGTTTATTGTGGCACTATTCACAATAGAAAAGACTTGGAATCAACCCAACTGTCCATCAATAATAGATTGGATTAAGAAAATGTGGCACATATACATCATGGAATACTATGCAGCCTTAAAAAAGAATGAATTCATGTCCTTTGCAGGGACATGGATGAAGCTGGAAACCATCATTCTCAGCAAACTGTCACAAGGACAGAAACCAAACACCACATGTTCTTACTCATAAGTGGAAGTTGAACAATGAGAACACATGGACACAGGAAGGGGAACATCTCACACTGGGGCCTGTCATGGAGTGAAGGGCTGGGGGAGGGATAGCATTAGGAGAAATACCTAATGTAAATGATGAGTTGATGGGTGCAGCAAACCAACATGGCACATGTATACATATGTAACCTGCACATTGTGCACATGTACCCTAGAACTTAAAGTATAATTTTAAAAAAATTATTTAGGTTTAATTAATGGTTTAGTGTTTAGTTTTTAAAACCTAATTGTTGGCATTTTAAAAATATTATCTCTTAATGAGCATACAAAAATAGGAACAACATAGGAACTTACTTCATATAATACATTTCCTTATAAAACAGTAGAGTATTATTTATTTTTTAAAAACTCTACCTTGATCATCTTTGTTGTCGTATAAATACTAATACTTTATATTGTTATTATGGCTACTATTTTATCTTGTATCAAGCCTAAGAAAGGTTGTAGCATAGCATTTCGGCACATTTTAGAGCAAAAAATAGTCCTAAATGTAATAGAAAATAGAGTGAAATACTTGTTAAAGAAGTATAAACAAAGTTCCAGGCCAGCCATGGTGGCTCACGCCTGTAATCCCAGCACTTTGGGAGGCCGAGGTGGGTGGATTGCTTGAGGTCAGGAGTTTGAGACCAGCCTGGCCAACATGGTGAAACCCTGTCTCTACTAAAAATACAAAATTTAGCTGGGGATGGTGGTGGGCGCCTGTAATCCCAGCTACTTAGGAGGCTGAGGCAGGAGAATTGCTTGAACCAAGGAGACTGAGGTTGCAGTGAGCCGAGATCACCCCACTGCACTCCACCCTGGGTGACAGAGCAAGACTACCTCTCAAAACAACAACAACAACAACAACAAAGTTCTACATAAGATAGTGTCATAGTCTCCTCAGGCTGTCATATTGAAATACCACCGAGTAGGTGTTTTAACAACAGAAATTTATTTTCTCAAGATCAAGGTTCCAGCCAATTCACTTTCCGGGAATGGTTTTCTTTCTGGGTTGCAGATGGCTGCCTTATCACTATGTCATGTGGCCTTTCTTTTTTTTTTTTTTTTTTTTCTTTTGAGACGGAGTCTTGCTCTGTCGCCCAGGCTGGAGTGCAGCAGCGCCATCTCGGTTTACTGCAAGCTCCACCTCCCGGGTTCACACCATTCTCCTGCGTCAGCCTCCCGAGTAGCTGGGACTACAGGGGCCCACGACCATCTTCAGAATGTGGGGTGGCACGGGGAGAGAGAGAACGCGTGAGCGCGTGCAAGAACAAGCTCTCTATCTCAGGATACTAATCCTGTTGGATCAGGGCCTCACCCTTATGAGCTCATATAACCTTAATTACTTCCTTACTACAAATATGGCCACACTGGAGATAGGGTTTCAACATATGAATTTGAGAGAAACACAAACATTCAGTTTATAACACGTAGTAAATAAAGAGGGAGCAAACAGGGAGGGCATTTTGAAAGAAGTAGCATCTGAATAGGCCCTTGAAGAATGGATTTTAACCATTAGAGATTGGAAGGAGGGATTCCCAGTAGATGAAACAGCTTGACCAATGTCATGGCAGGGAGAAAGCAAAGAGTGCGCTTAGTACACAGAGCTTTCAGCTCGTTCACCTGTGGGATACACCTATAGAAGTAATAGTATTCAGAAAGTTGAGAAAGGGAGGATGTGACCAGATTGTTTAATACCTTATAAAACATCTGATGCTAGCTTCAGCACTGCTCTATATCTAGCTGTATGACCTTTGTTATGTTTCTTTACTTCTGTTTATCTCGGCGTTCCCATGTATTACTGAAAAAAAATCTCTGAGGTTTGTTCTAACTCAGTGAGTCTATACTGAATAACAAGTAAGTGATTCAAGTTTGAGTGTTATGTGTTTGGGTGTGCCTGCATACTTTCACGTTTGTGTCTCACACCAGCAGATGTGCACCTTCTGCAAATTTTTGATAATAGGCAGAAAAATCTATTTTGGCTTCCTAAGTTGAATTTCAATTCCCTCCCCCGCAACCCCTCCATGAATTGGGAAGCTTATTCAGCATATTTCAAGTACCCAAACTGGACCTCGCAGGGAGGATTGACCAGGCAAATAGAAAAGCTATATGGCTTCCCCTGCCTTGTTCCACACTCTTTTTTCCACTTCTCTGGCCCTGTTATTTTTTCCTGCTTTTGACTTCATTTCCCTCATAACTGGTCTTTCCCCCCTGTTATGGAAACTTAATCCCAAAGCCTTCTTTCATATTCAGTTATGGAAATTGGGTAAAGGTATCCTCAAGCCTATAGTAGCATTTGCTTTGTATTAGGAAGTAGGCCTTAAACTATGCAAATGAAACATAAATAGCAAACCTCTAGACATTAGTAAATAGAGGAGCTAGTGGGTAGGAGGAAGGTGGATTTTATGGTGTTCCTAGAAGACTTAGAAGTGAGAAATGATCCTCTGGAGCTTGAAGACCATCTTCAGTCCTAGAACAGTTTAATGTAACTTTATAGCTGTTTATTCTTAGCACTGGACCTGTCTTGGTTATTTTTAGCTATATAATTACTGCTGTTTACTCATTTTCTAGAATTCTAGGCATAATTATTGGCTTACCCATGCAAATACTTTGAGAACTTTGACCCAGTCTATATGATTTGATAGATAATTCTTCCTGGGAAATGGCCACTAGGTAAACAGCTTGTCTGTCATTCTAGAGGCTCAGTGTTAATGAATCTTTCCAAAATAAATACCGTCTAGAATTAAAGTTGAAGAGCTGTTTTCCTCAGAAACAGAGGCATATTTCTCTTCAATAAATAAATGTTCTTATAATCAGCTTACAATGCTAAGTTTTTCTTCCAGTAATAGGTTGGTCTCCTTCTTTCTCTTCATGTAATATTTTAAATTTTTGTACTATTGGCTCATCAAGGTTGATTGGTTAGTCTACTTTTAGCAGATGTACGTGCAAATCAAGAGGTGTTATTTTAATAATAAACTTAAGCTAGGAGCTTAGGTGACTCATCTGATAATATTCTGTAAGTCAGAGCCTCTTCAAGGCCCAACCCCATATTTACTGCTTTGTAGCCTCCACTTTGTGTAGACACGACCTCAGTGAATCACACTGGCTGGCTGTCACTCATTCGCAGAAGACCACAGCATCAAAATAAAACCCTTAGGAAGTATAAGCACTGAAGTAACAGTTACAGTTTAAATGCACCCATGGTTGACTGTATCATGGAGGCAACCTACAATTTGAGTCTTTGTTTGGTCATTGACAAGAGTCTTAAGTTTTTTTGTCAAAATGTCAGTGAAATTTGAAAAATTGAGCCCCTAAAAGATACTGATTTTCTTGTTTATAGGAAATGCTTTTTAAGACTTTGCTTTTTGTATCTCTGATAATTTTTTTAGGGGTCTCTGGAAAAGTTGAGTAGACAGAAACTAAGGAAAGAAGAGATGTAGTATAAAACTGTAATTCAATAGTACTGTGATTTCTGCCTTCGTCTAGTAAGTAGAAAATAGTATAAGGAATAAGTTTTTACTTAGATTCACTATTATGTACTTGGCAATAAAAATTCAAGTTAAAAATCACTTAGAATGAGAGCTTCCTAATTGTGTTTTTCTTCTAGATTCTCTTTGTCATTAGAGTAGTCTCTAAGATAGTAATAACATTATCTGGATATAATGAGAGGATTTAAACTCCAAAGTTCAGTCATACAAGGAAAAAAACATACTCTTTCAAGGGACTTACCTTTGTCTTTTCTTTAAATCCTAGTATAGTGCTGACCTACTAAATGAAAGATCTTTGGAGCTAAATGATAGCCAGCTTTCTAGGTATATGCCACCTCACTGCCCATGCAGATCCCTAAAACTGCTCACTGTTCCTCTACCTAGGCAGTTGCTTCTATTTTCCAGTTATCTATGACAGCCTATGTGAGTTTTCTGCTGTTGTACCATGACCTTGTGCAACTATGCTACTGCCCCCACTATCCCTTGAGCCCCTGGCTGCTGCTTCTGTTTTCTAAATACATATTAAGTGGATCTTCTTACGTTCATGTGGTAGAGCTGCCCTGAAATGAAGTTAGCACTATACACCATAATCTTTTTAGCTTTGTGTCCATGTTTCTTTTGCACTGTCAGACTGTGGTGAATGACTATAACCAACACTTGTTGTTGTGAACCAGTATTTTTACACTGCACTAATCCATATCACTTTAAACCTTTGTGACGAACTACATAGAGCATTTTTTAGTAATTTTTTTTTTGTTTTGAGATGGAGTCTCACTCTGTCACCCAGGCTGGAGTGCAGTGGTGCGATCTTGGCTCACTGCAACCTCCACCTCCGGGGTTCAAGCGATTCTCCTGCCTCAGCCTCCCGCCTAGCTGGGACTACAGGCGTGTGCCACCGTGCCCAGCTAATTTTTTGTATTTTTAGTAAAGATAGGGTTTCACCGTGTTAGCCAGGATGGTCTCGATCTCCTGACCTCATGATCTGTGGCATATATGCATACATTTCAGAAATATAAAGATTACAGTTTATTACAAAAACAGAGGTCCCTGTTCTTCTTGTATGATGTGCTTTTCAGACACAACTATGTTGAACTCTTCAGGGGTTTCTTTAGGTTATTTGGCTTAGCATTTATTATTATTTACTCGAACTCCTGATCTCAAGGGATCCACTTGCCTCAGCCTCCCAAAGTCCTGGGATTACAGGCGTGAGCCATCACACCCAGCCAAAAATACATTTTTTCCATAGTACTGCCATCTTATATTCTTTCCAGCAGTGTATGAGACTTCCAGTTGCTCCACATCCACATGTCAGTGTTTTTCAATTTAGCCATTCTTATAGATATGAAGCAGTAGGTTATTGTGATTTTCATTTCCCTAATTAATAATATTGAGTATCTTTGCATGTTCATATTTGCTATCAATATATCATCTCTGGTGAAATCTCTATTCACATATTTAGCCTTTTTAATTTTTACTTATTTTTTTCTTCAATCTTTTTTTTTTTTTTTAATTTTTTTTTTTTTTTTTTTGAGATGGAAGTCTCGCTCTTTCGCCCAAGCCAGACTGCAGTGGTGCTATCTTGGCTCACTGCAAGCTGCGCCGCCTGGGTTCACACCATTTTCCTGCCTCAGCCTCCCGAGTAGCTGGGACTGCAGGCGCCCGCCACCACACCTGGCTAATTTTTTTTATTTTTAGTAGAGACGGGATTTCACCGTGTTAGCCAGGATGGTCTCAATCTCCTGACCTCGTGATCTGCCCGCCTCGGCCTCCCAAAGTGCTGGGATTACAGGCGTGAAACACCACGCCCGGCCTCAACCTTTATTTTAAGTTCAGGGGTACACGCAGGATGTGCAGGTTTGTTACATACGTAAATGTGTGCCATGGTAGTTTGCTGCACAGATCATGCCACCACCTAGGTATTAAGCCCAGCATCCATCATTAGCTATTCCTGATGTTCTCCCTCCTCTCACCCACCTCTGACAGGCCCCAGTGTGTGTTGTTCTTCCCTATGTATCCATGTGTTCTCATCATTCAGCTCCTGCCTATAAGTAAGAACATGTAGTGTTAGGTTTACTGTTCCTGTGGTAGTTTGCTGAGGATAATAGCTTCCAGCTCCATCCATGTCCCTGCAAAGATTATCATCTCATTCCTTTTTATGTCTGCATAGTTTCCATGGTGTATATATATATACCACAATTACTTTATTGAGTCTGTCATTGATGAGTATTTGGGTTGATTCCATGTCTTTACTATTGTTAATAGTGCTGCAATGAACATATGCATGCATGTTTCTTTATAATATAATGATTTATAATGTAATGATTTACGTTCCTTTGGGTGTGTACCCAGTAATGGAATTGCTGGGACAAATGGTATTTCTGCCTTTAGATCTTTGAGGAATCACCACACTGTCTTCCATAAGGGTTGAACTAATTTACACTCCCCCCAACAGTGTAAAAGTGTTACTTTACTGTGCAACCTCACCAGCATCTGTTTTTTTACTTTAATAATTGTCACCCTGGCCAGGCGTGGTGGCTTACACCTGTAATCCCAGCACTCTGGGAGGCAAAGGCGGGCAGTTCACGAGGTCGGGAGATCAAGACCATCCTGGCTAACACGGTGAAACCCCATCTCTACTAAAAATACAAAAAATTAGCTGGGCGAGGTGGCGGGCACCTGTAGTCCCAGCTACTCGGGAGGCTGAGGCAGGAGAATGGCATGAACCCGGGAGGCAGAGTTTACAGTGAGCCGAGATCGCGCCAATGCACTCCAGCCTGGGCGACAGAGTGAGACTCCGTCTCAAAATCATCATCATCATCATCATCATGTTTGGTGTGAGGTGTTACCTGATTGTAGGTTTGATTATCATTTCTCTAATCAGTGATGATGAGCTTTTCTTTATATGTTTGTTGGCCACATGTATGTCTTATTTTGAGAAGTGTCTGTTCATGTCCTTTGCCTACTTTTTAATGTGGTCTTTTTTTCTTGTAAATTTACTTAAGTTCCCTGTAGACTCTGGATATTAGACCTTCATCAGATGGATAGATTGCAAAAATTTTCTCCCATTCTGTAGGTTGTCTATTCCCTCTGATGATAGTTTTTTGCTGTGCAGAAGCTCTTTAGTTTAATTAGATCCCATTTGTCAGTTTTTGCTTTTGTGGCAATTGCTTTTGGCGTTTTCATTATGAAATCTTTGCCCATGCCTATATCCTGAAAAGTATTGCCTAGATTTTCTTCTAGGGTTTTTGATAGTTTCGCATTTTACATTTAAGTCTTTTTTCCATCTTGAGTTTTTTTTTTTTTTTCTTTTTTTTTTGAGACAGAGTCTTGCTCTGTCGCCAGGCTGGAGTGCAGTGGCGCGATCTCAGCTCACTGCAAGCTCTGCCTCCCAGATTCACGCCATTCTCCTGCCTCAGCCTCCCAAGTAGCTGGGACTACAGACGTGCGTCACCATGCCCAGCTAGTTTTTGTATTTTTAGTAGAAATGGGGTTTCACCATGTTGGCCAGGGTAGTCTCGATCTCCTGACCTCGTGATCCCCCCGCCTCGGCCTCCCAAAGTGCTGGGATTACAGGCATGAGCCACTGTGCCTGGCCAGGTAAATTTTTGTATAAGGTGTAAGGAAGAGGTCCAGTTTCAATTTTCTTCAATATAGCTATCCAATTCTCCTAACACCATTTATTAATTGGGAATTCTTTCCCCATTGCTTGTTCTGTCATGTTTGTCAACAATCAGATGGTTGTAGGTGTGCGGTCTTATTTCTGAGTTCTGTATTCTCACTGGTCTTTGTATTTGTTTTTGTACCAATCCCATGCTGTTTGGGTTCCTGTAGTCTTCTAGTATAGTCTGAAGTCAGGTAGCATGATGCCTCCATCTTTGTTCTTTTTTGCTTAGTATTTTCTTGGCTATTCAGGCTCTTTTGGTTCCATGTGAATTTTAATACAGTTTTTTTTCTAAATCTGTGAAGAATGTCAATGGTAGTTTAATGGATATAACATTGAATCTATAAATTACTTTGGGCAGTATGGCAATTTTCAAAATATTGATTCTTCAAATACATGAGCATGGAATGTTTTTCCATTTGTTTGTGTCCTCTCTGATTTTTTTGAGCTGTGGTTTGTAGTTTTCTTTGAAGAGGTCCTTCACTTGCCTTGTTAGCTTTATTCCTAGGTGTTTTACTGTTTTTGTAGCAATTGTGAATGGGAGTTCATTCATGATTTGTCTCTCTGCTTGCCTGTTGTTGGTATATAAGAATGCTACTGATTTTTGCACATTGATTTTGTATGCTGAGACTTCACTGAAGTTGCTTATCAGCTTAAGAAGCTTTTGGGCTGAGACAGTGGGGTTTTCTAGATATAGGACCATGCCATTGGCAAACAAAGATAATTTGACTTCCTGTCTTTCTGTTTGAATACACTTTATTTCTTTCTCTTGCCTGGTTTCCCTGGGCCAGAACTTCCAATACTATGTTGAATAGGAGTTGTGAGAGAGGGCATCTTTGTCTTGTTCTGGTTTTCAAAGGGAATGCTTCCAGTTTTTGCCTATTCAGTATAATATTGGCTGTGGGTTTGTTATATATAGCTCTCATTATTATGAGGTATATTCTTTAAATACCTAGTTTATTGACAGTTTTTAACATGAAGGGATATTGAATTTTATCAAAGGCCTTTTCTGCATCTATTGAGATAATCTTGTGGTTTTTGTCTTTAGTTCTGTTTATGTGATAAATCAAATTTACTGATCTGCATATGTTGAACCATGACTAGCCTGGCCAACATGGCAAAACTCTGTCTCTACTAAAAATACAAAAATTAGCCAGGCATGGTGGCATGCACCCATAATCCCAGCCACTCAGGAGGCTGAGGCACAAGAACCACTTGAACCCAGGAAGCGGAGGTTGCAGTGAGCTGCCATCGCACCACTGCACTCCAGCCTGGGTAATTGAGCAAGACTGTCTCCAAAAACAAAAAACAAAAACAAAAACAGAACAAATTTTCAGTGAACGCTTATGGATAGATTTTTTGGGAGGGTTTGTTTCTAAACTTAGATTTAAGGATAATTTAATGGTGAACCAAATATGTTTTAAAATTTATGAGTTGATAAGATATTAATTTTTAAAAACCGAACTAATTGGTTACCTGTGGTAGACACTAGAAAAACAACTTACTATTTTTAAAATTGTTAAACAAAGGAATTGAATCAAATATTTATCCTGCTTTTCTAATACAGACTATGCCTGTGGTTCACCAACAGTTGATAAGGGAAAGTTTCTCTTTATGGAAGTACTCTAGGCCGGGCACGGTGGCTCATGTCTGTAATCCCAACACTTTGGGAGGCCAAGGTGGGCGGATCACAAGGTCAGGAGTTCAAGACTAGCCTGGCCAACATGGTGAAACCCCATCTCTACAAAAACTACCTAAAAGAATTAGCCGGGCGTGGTGGTGGGCACCTGTAATCTTAGCTACTTGGGAGGCTAAGGCAGAGAATTGCTTGAACCCAGGAGGTAGAGGTTGCAGTGAGCTGAGATCGTGCCATTGTACTCCAGTCTGGGCAACAGAGCAAGACTCCATCTCAAAAAAAAAAAAAAAAAAAAAAAGTACTCTAACTAATGAGTGAGGAAGTAATGCTAGAATTAGAATATCACAATTTTACCACTTCTAATTATTAACAAATCTGGGCATTGACAATCAACATCGTCTAACATAACAAAAGGAGAGACAAACAGATGTGCCCCGTGAGTGCTACCCTTCGGGGTAGTACTGTCTGAAGTATTCTTGCCAAAAAAGCCTGAATCTGATAAGCCTCTAGATTCAACTACTGATTTGTAGGAAAACAGAGGACAAAAGAAATGTGTCAGATGTCACCACTGGGATGCAGTCAGACTGATGGAAACTTTATGGGACAAATGATCCAGTTTTTTCAACAAATAAATTGCAAGTGGAAAAAGAAACTAGAATAAAATTGATGCTGGAAATATGCAGACTAATGGTAATATATAATTATTTGACCTTAATTCCTACTTGAGTTAAGCAAACTGATGGTAAAAATAGCAGAAAAACAAACTTTTTTACATTTAACAATTGTAAATTTGAACAATGACTAGATATTTGATATTAAAGAATTTTTATTAATACATAACTATACATTTTTATGAGGTACAAGTGATATTTCAATACATGTATACAGTGTGTAACGGTCTAATCAGGGTAATTAGAATATCCATCACCTCAAACGTTTGTCATTTCTTTGTGTTGGGAACATTTCAAATCTAGCTTTTCTGAAATATACAATAAATTATTGTTAACTGTAATCACCTACTGTGCTATCAAACACTAGAACTTATCCTTCTAAATGTATTTATTCCCCTTCCCCAGTAGCCCTTCCCAGCTTCTTGGAACCATCATCCTACTCTCTACTTCCATTAGATGAACGTTTTTTGCTCCCACATATGCATGAAAATGTGTTATTTATCCTGTGCCTGGCTTATTTCATTTAACATAATGACTTCCAGTTCCATCCATGTTGCTGCAAATGACAGGATTTCATTCTTTTTTATGGCTGAATATTATTCCACTATGTATATATACCATGTTTCCTTTATCCACTCCTCTGTTGTTGTACACTTAGGTTTATTCCATATCGTGGCCATTGTGAATAGTGCTATAATAAATGTAATCTCTTTGATATACTAGTTTTCTTCCTTTTGGATATATATACAGCAGTGGTATGATAGATCTACTGTTATTTTTTTTTTTCAGTTATTATTATTTTTTTTTTTGAAATGGAATCTTGCTCTGTCGCCCAGGCTGGAGTGCAGTGACGCGATCTGGGCTCACTGCAAGCTCCACCTCCTGGGTTCACGCCATTCTCCTGCCTCAGCCTCCCGAGTAGCTGGGACTACAGGCGCCCACCACCACACCCGGCTAATTTTTTGTATTTTTAGTAGAGATGGGGTTTCACTGTGTTAGCCAGGATGGTCTCGATCTCCTGACCTCGTGATCCACCCGTCTCAGCCTCCCAAAGTGCTGGGATTACAGGCGTGAGCCACAGCACCTGGCCTGATGGTGAGCATTTTTAAATATGCCTGTCGACCATTTTTATGTCTTCTTTTAAGAAATGTCTGCTCGGCCGGGCGCGGTGGCTCAAGCCTGTAATGCCAGCACTTTGGGAGGCCGAGGCGGGCGGATCACGAGGTCAGGAGATCGAGACCATCCTGGCTAAGACAGTGAAACCCCGTCTCTACTAAAAAATACAAAAAAACTAGCCGGGCGAGGTGACAGGCGCCTGTAGTCCCAGCTACTCGGGAGGCTGAGGCAGGAGAATGGCGTAAACCTGGGAGGCGGCGCTTGCAGTGAGCTGAGATCCGGCCACTGCACTCCAGCCTGGGCGACAGAGCCAGACTCCGTCTCAAAAAAAAAAAAAAAAAAGAAATGTCTGCTCAATAATTTGCCCATTTTTTTAGTCAGTTTTTTGCTTTTGAGTTGCTTGCATTCCTTATATACTTTGGTTATTAATCCCTTGTTGGATGGATAGTTTGTAAATATTTTCTCCCGTTTTGTACGTTGTTTCATTAGTTTGCTGATTGTTTCCTTTGCTGTGCAGAAACTTTTTAACTTGATATAATCCCATTTGTCTATTTTTGCTCTTTGTTGCCTGTGCTTTTGAGGTCTTGCCCAAGATATCTTTGCCCAGACCAATGTCCTGCAGCATTTCCCCAATATTTTCTTCCAGTAGTTTCATAGTTTCAGGTCTTACATTGAAGTCTTTAATTCATTTTGATTTGATTTTTGTATAAGGTGAGAGATGGAGGTCTAGTCTCATTTTCCTACGTATGGATATCCAGTTTTCCCAACACCATTTATTGAAGAGATTGTTATTTCCCCAGTATCTGTTCTTGGCACCCTTGTGGAAAATCAGTTGGCTATGCATACATAGATTTATTTATGGGTTCTCTATTCTGCTTTTTTAGTCAGTGAGTCTGTTTTTATAGCAGTACCATGCTGTTTTGGCTATAGCCTTATAGAATATTTTGAAGTCAGATAGTGGGATGCTTACAGCTTTGTTTTTGTTTTCCTCAGGATTGCTTTGGCTATTCTGGGTCTTTCTTATGTGATTCCATATGAATTTTAAGATTGTTTGGCTAGGACTTCCTGATATTAAAGAATTACTGTTAATTTTTTAAAATAGTGGATTTGCAAAATACCTACATGAAATAATTTCTTATTAGAAAGATAACCAATATGCAATAACCCCAAAATGCTTATTGGTATAGATAACAATGAGAATTACCACATTTACTGGGACCCGTGTCAAGTACTTCCAGGTGGCCCTACTAAATGGTGCTGAAACCAATAATCAATAGTTGGCAGTTGAAATATATGATGATATTTATGCATCATTGTTTATAATAGCAAACAGTTGGAAATAATACAACTGTCTATTAACAGAAACAAGACAACGCTGTATATTCATACCATGGAATTCCATACAATAGTTAAATTGTGCAGTAGTTGAAAAACAAGACTCTATAAGCCAAACTGGCTGGGTTCAAATCCCATCTCTGGCCTGTCACTCCCTATCAGTGTTCCCTTGAACAAGTCTTCTTTTTGCCTCAACCTCCCCCCCCCCTTTTTTGTTTTTTTTTTTTTTTGAAACAGTTTTGCTCTGTCATCCAGGCTGGAGTGCAATGGCACGACCTTGGCTCATTGCAACCTCTGCCTCCCAGGTTCAAGCAATTCTTCTGCCTCAGCCTCCCAAGTAGCTGGGATTACAGGCATGTGCCACCACGCCTAGCTAATTTTTGTATTTTTAGTGGAGATAGCGTTCACCATGGTGACTAGGCTGGTCTTGTACTCCTGACCTCAGGTGATCCGCGTGCCTCAGCCTTCCAAAGTGCTAGAATTACAGGCATGAGCCACCGAGCCTGGCTATTTCCTCTTTTTTTTTTTTGAGACGGAGACTCGCTCTGTGCCCCGGCTGGAGTGCAGTAGCCGGATCTCAGCTCACTGCAAGCTCCGCCTCCCGGGTTTACGCTGCCTCAGCCTCCGGAGTAGCTGGGACTACAGGCGCCCGCCTAATTTTTTGTATTTTTTTAGTAGAGACCGTGTTTCACCGTGTTAGCCAGGATGGTCTCGATCTCCTGACCTCGTGATCCGCCTGTCTCGGCCTCCCAAAGTGCTGGGATTACAGGCTTGAGCCACCGCGCCCGGCTATTTCCTCATTTTTAAACAGGGGAAATAATGGTACCTATCTCAGCAGGTCATAAGATTGTAGTGAGGATTAACTGAGTTGATAAATAGTTATACTGAAAATGTATTATACTCAGAATAGGTTGGTTATAATAATTTTTTCTTATTTTAAAGACTTTTTACAGAGATATTTCTAGTTGTCAGATAATTCTCATTACCTGAATAAATCTAACAATGTAATGCATGAAAAACCAAGTTGCAGAATGAAACACAACATTGTACTACTTGTATAAAATTGTCCAGCCTAGGCATCATAGTGAGACCCCCATCTCTGCAAAAATTTTGTTTAATAATTAGCCAGGCATGGTAATGCACACCTGTAGTCTCAGTTACTAAGGAGGGTGAGGTGGGAGGATCACTTGAGCCCCAAAGGTTCAGACTGCAGTGAACCAAGATCATGCCAACTGCACTGTAGTCTGGGCAACAGATGAGACCCTGTCTCAAAATAAATAAATAAATAAATAAATAAATAAATAAATAAATAAAACCGGCCAAAAATAAGAGGATTAGGAGAATTTAGATCATATCTTATATTTTTGAGACCACCAAACCCAGGCAAAGGACTTAACAACAGTCTTGCATTTGATGTCTACAAATTTCTGGACCACAAAGGAAAGAAATTGATTTATCCTCTGAACTCTTGATATTTACTAAACAACTTAAGACACAGAATCATTAGAAGGCTAAGTAGTTTAAAACTAGAGTTCAGCTGGGCCTGGTGGCTCATGGCTTTAATCCTAGAACTTTGGGTGGCCAAAGCGGGAGGATCACTTGAGCTCAGGGGTTTGATACCAGCCTAGGCAACAAAGTGAGACCCCATCTCTACAAATAATACAGAAATTAGCCAGGCATGGTGGTGTATGCCTGTGGTCCCAGTTACATGGGAGGCTGAGGCAAAAGGATTGCTTGAGCCCAGGAGGTTAAGACTGCAGTGAGCCTCGTTTATGCCACTGTACTCCAGCCTGGGTCACAAGACGAGACTATGTCTTGAAAAAAAAGGACTTTAATCCTATCATCCCAACTACTGACATTTATAGAACCTGGCACATCAAGTGAATACTGGACAATGCTGGTGGATGAATATGCCTCTCATGCAGAAATTGTATGCCTCGATCTTCGGAGCAATCCAGAACGGGTATAGACTATTCTGAGTTTAAGGATACTTGTACTGTTCAATCTCTGAGTATCAGGTAGTAAAACAGGAAAAAATGTGGAATACGCTTATAGTCACCCCATTTAACTAAATGGATTACTCACTATTCTGTAAATCCCACTAACTAATGAACATAATATTCTAAATACTCATTGCTTATAGGCCATTCTCTTTCTGCCCCTGCTGAGTTGTATGTTTACAAAAGCCAGTTGTGTTTTGTCCCAATTAATTATATAGTTTTGTTAGATATCACATAAATAGATGAAGTATGAGTTATATACATGAAAAGCATCAATAAGGGATAGAATAAAACCTGCAATATAACTGATATATTCTTTATGGACATACACAGGTAAAAAACAAAATGGGAATGATAATACCTAATTCGTGATAATGGTCACCTCTAGGATAGGAGAGAAATAGAATCAGGAGAGGTATACAGTGGACTTGTATGTATTGTATGTCCTTTCTTTAAAAAAAAAGGAGGGGGGGAGGGACAAAGCAAATATGTTTAGGATGTGATAAAGCCAGGTTTTGGATACATATTTTTCCTATTCCTATCTTCCTTTTGTTTGTCTCTCAAGACTAAGCAAAAGAAAGACTCCCAATTTCATCAGAAAATGCTCTAAAATTAATTATTAAAGTGATTTATTATCTGGACTTGGTGAGACCAGAGCAGAATCACAGGAGGACTTGCTAGCACCATCCTTGAATTGTGCGGTTAGTTAGGTACACTTATATTCCAGGGACCAGAACTAGATAGGAAATCACCAGCAATTTAGACAATGAATCTCTGCATTATTCTTTAAGACCATTACATGTTTTTGGGTAAGTCCTGCCAGCTAGCCTTCTTTCCTGAAATCTGGTTTTCCCTGAGATCCCAAACTAGAGCCTTGAGCTTGGGGAACAAACATATCTAGCCAGACAGGCCTTTGACAGGCCCCTCATGCTGATATCTTAACCTTTCCCTTGACCATCTCATCTCTCAGATGATTTACGTCCTTTATTTGGATTTGAAACTGGCCTGCTGGTTGGCGAGCCCCATGAGTTTATTCTTCATATCCTGTCCCATGCTGGGTTTCCTTTGAAAGCTTTGTGGAAAATGAATGGCATTGCTTAATCTGGTATCTTCAAGGGCTATTTTTTCTAGATAAAGAAGAAAGTCAACACATTCTTAAACATCTCATAAAACTGCATGGCACAATATCACTTGTTTCCTTAGGGCAGAATCATAAAAATTATTATGAAATATAAATATTGTTGCCAGAATTGAAGAGAAAGAGAGATGTGATTTGGCAAAAGCATTCGCAACCAGCACCACCGCTCTCACACCCTCAGTATGAGTTAAATCTCATCTTTGTGCAGTGTTAAAAGATTATGATGCTAGTGTACAGACCAATTTGTAAAACCATCTTGTCTTGGGAAAGTTTTTTCTTCAAACCAGGGAAATTATTAGAATAAAAAAATTAAACACAAAATAATAAAGAAAATTTTAAAAAATAAATTATTACAATCAGAAGATAGTTTTATCCGTAGATGCTTATTTTCTCTGTTTACTAAAACTACTGCTACTGTCCCAGGTTATACTGAATTTGAAACCCTAAAGTCTCATTACATCTTTTTCTACATAATTATATTACAGGTTTGTTTGTGAAATATCTTAATTTTATATCTTACAGAGACAACATAGAGTAATGGAAAGCTTTATTTCTGTTCCCGTTTGTTCTACTCATCTTGCCATATGACCCTGAACAGTTCTTTTTCTTTATAGATTCTCTCAAATGCACAGTGAACACCTGAAATATTTACCTTACCACCCACTTTCTATCCCAAGCTGACTGCAGAGTTCCATTTTTGCAATTTGTAGATCAAGCCATAATAGCGTCTAGGCAGAATAAAGTGATACTGCCCTCTGCTGGTCCTGAGAACACCCATCAGTGAAATGGCCCTGCCCATCCTCACTGAGGGACACAGGGCTCCTTGCTTGTGGTTGACCAGACAAAGCAAGAAACCACAAAGAAAGAAGGCAAATTGCATGTCTAGAAAAAGAATAATATTTTAAGTATTTGGAGGTTAATGATTTCTAACGCACATATCAGGAGATCGTTTTATCTACAGGCACTTATTTTCTCTATTTACTAAGACTACTGCCACTATCACAGATGCCATAGCCATTTGTGTCTGTCTTGCCACCAAGTGTTTGTACTATAGTCACTTTACCCTGCTGTAATTCTCACCTAGTAAGCAGGCTGTGGGCCCCTTTGGGCCACTGTCACTCTGTCTTGCACCATTTTTCTTCCTTGGGACATATATAGTCCCCCTTTTGTTCAAACTACTTAGATTAGTTTTTGCATATTCAACTTTTAGTTTGTGAATAAACATGAAGATACAGGTTGAGTATCTCTAATTCAAAAATTTGGGCCACACTTGGTGGCCTAATCCTATCCCAGCACTTTGGAAGGCCGAGGTGGGGGGATTGCATGAGGCCAGGAGTTCAAGACCAGCCTGGGCAACATAGTGAAAACCTGTCTCAAGAAACTTTTTCTTTTTTTTTTTTTTTTTTTTTGAGATGGAGTCTCGCTCTGTTGCCCAGGCTGGAGTACAGTGGCGCGATCTCAGCTCGCTGCAGCCTCCGCCTCCCAGATTCAAGTGTCTCTCCTGCCTCAGTCTCCCAAGTAGCTGGGATTACAGGTGCCCGCCACCACACCCAGCTAATTTTTATACTTTTAGTAGAGATGGGGTTTCACCGTATTGGCCAGGCTGGTCTCAAACTCCCAACCTTCAGTGATCTGCCTGTCTCAGCCTCCCAAAATGCTTGGATTACAGGCGTGAGCCACTGTGCCAGGCCTCAAAAAACATTTTTTAAAATTAGCCAGGCATGGCAGTACATGCCTGTAGTCCTAGCTACTGAGGAGGTTAAGGCGGGAGGATCCCTTGAGCCCAGCAGCTCTAGGCTGCAATGATCTATGATTGTCATCAGCCTGGGTGACAGAATGAGACCCTGTCTCCAAAAGGAAAAAAGAAAGTCCAAAATGCTCCAAAATTCTAAACTTCTAGCAGGCTGGCATGATACTTAGAAGAAATGTTCATTGGAGCATTTCAGATATGAGATTTTCAGATTTAGAATGTTCATCCAGTAAATATAATGCAGATATTCCAAAATCTGAAACACTTCTGGTCCCAAGTATTTCAGATAAGGGACACTCAACCTGTAATGTCAACTCACGTGTGCCAAGGAAAGCAAATATACACCATCAGTGAGAAAAATGCTGAAGAAAGGTGGGGCTTCATTATACACTCAGATTCCTGTATATCTCTGTTAAGTTTTAATAAAAGATGTTTAATTAATAACTTTTTTGGTGTGTTGATTATCCTAAAAGTGCTTTATGAGAATCTGATAAGGATTTGTTTAAAGCTCATTTTTTTGGAGCTTATCTATATTAATATAATTTCAAGACTTCAACATTTTTCGAGTCACCGTTGATTATGTTATGCTGCATTTGTAAGAAATGGTACTGCCCTTAGTATACTCATGGTAAAGGCAGTTGAGAATTACAGTTTTTTCTCATTTGAGTTTAATGCCTTTAAAATCTCTTTCAGGCTGGTCATGGTGGCTCACATCTATAATCCTAGCACTTTGGGAGCCCAAGGCAGGTAGATCACTTGAGCCCAGGAGTTCAAGACCAACCTGGGAAATATGATGAAACCGCATCTCTACAAAAACCCCATCTCAGCTCACTGCAACCTCCACCTCCCAGTTTCAGATTTTTCTACAAAAAACAGCTGGGTATAGTGGTGCACACCTGTAGTCCCAGCTACTACAGCTACTAGAGAGGCTGAGGTGGGAGGATCTTTTGAGCCTGGGAAGTTGAGGCTGCAGTAAGCCACGATCATGCCACTGCACTCCAGCCTGGGTGACAAAGCCAGACCCTGTCTAAAAAAAAAAAAAAACTGTTTCAAAATAGGCTTGTGGGCCGGGCGCAGTGGCTCCAGCCTGTAATCCCAGCACTTTGGGAGGCCGAGACGGGCGGATCACGAGGTCAGGAGATCGAGACCATCCTGGCTAACACAGTGAAACCCCGTCTCTACTAAAAAATACAAAAAACTAGCCAGGCGAGGTGGCGGGCGCCTGTAGTCCCAGCTACTCGGGAGGCTGAGGCAGGAGAATGGCATGAACCCGGGAGGCGGAGCTTGCAGTGAGCTGAGATCTGGCCACTGCACTCCAGCCTGGGCAAGAGAGCCAGACTCCGCCTCAAAAAAACAAAAAACCAAAAAAACAAAATAGGCTTGTGTACTGCTACTGAAATAATTGCTGGTCCTTACAGTAAAGGACTAAAAAATGAAGGAGGAAAAAGTGTGTAATCCATGTCCCAAATGTCTTCATGCAGAGTATATAAGGAGCTTGTGATTCAGTGTGTGTGGCTTCTGCTTACGCACTCACAAAACCACACACATTTTGTTCATGATTTCCCATAGGTAGACAGTAGCTGTTTGTTAAATGAGCAGATAGACATCATGAAATCCAACAGTGATCCCTGTGCACCCTCAAAGAACTCCTGATTTTTGCTTCATAGCCACAACTTACAGCCACTTAATAGGGAGAATTGAGGTTATAGCCAGTTACCTCAGCAGCAGTAACACAGTCCTATCTTGAAGAGGTCTTACACTTGGCATGTAGTACACAGAGACTCTTCAAGGCAGAATCACAACCACCTGGCTTCTGACTACACAGGCACTACGTTTTGTGGTATTCATGATACCTATTCCAGCTCTAGACTAAAAAGGAGATTAGCATATATTAAGCATATAATTTTTACCAGATGTCTTATATATCTGGTATACATTCCTAAGAAATAAACCAACTTTTGTTGTGTAACTGTTATATAACCTTAGTAATCATCTTCAGTGTCTAACATTTCAGAAGAGACTCGGCTTATTAAATTGCTTCAAAAGAAAACTTATCAGAAACTTTAGTTCTACTCACAGAAAATAGATGAACTCAATTCCAAAGAATAAAATGGGCCAAAAAATGTTTATTGAAAATGGTACCTACTTTTTCTTGGAAAATTATGAATTTTTTAAAATTTGAAACATCCTTAACTTTTAGAGGTGAGAGAAGTAGTTCTGGAAAGATGACTCAAGTCACTAACTGAAATTTGGCAGTGTAAATTATCTTTAAAATTTGAAAAGCAATGTTATATAAGTTTTTTTAGAGGTTTCAAGGCAGAATATTACTTTGGGAAACAAAATCATAAAGTGAGGGGAAAACAGAAGTGCTAATTGGCAGTTAATTTGGCATTTAATTTATTTTGATTTACTTTCAGTTCTTTTGAAAGACAATTTGATGTTGTAAAACGAGCAGGGGTTTTGGAACTAAACAAACTGAAATATATATGAAGTGCTTTCTAAATGCCTGCAGAGTTCATTTTCCTTCCCTCTGTTGTTAATCACCTCTTAAGTTTACTCTTACTCTGAAACCCAGCAGGAAGTCCCTGACAGGAAGGCGGTTTGATTTGTGTTTATCTTTCCCTGCACAAATTTGGTTACCAGAAAATGCCCTTGAAGCCCAGGACAGTCTTCTAGAGAGTATGTGAGCCAGGCAGCAGCTTTGGTGGGGAGGTAATGGGCTGGAATGAGCAGTAGGAAAAGTGCGGTTCTCCTGAGTCGCTAATTCATGCTATATCCTCATTCTGTGTGTAAGGCCAAGCTGTAGGTTCACTCACATATCAATTGCTGTCTCTTAAAAAGAGTACCCTAAAGCCAAGTAGAGGAAATGTTAAATTATCTGGAGTTTTATGTTTACATCGTGATGGATTTTATTAATTGTAGTAATATTCACTAAATCTACAGTGCCTCCTTTTCCTGTATTTTCCAATTGATATAATAACAGCTTTGATTTTTAGCTATTACTAAAATACCCATTTTGATAAAGTGACTGAGACTCTCAAGGATCCAACAGCAAGCCCACAGTTGCCAGTTAAAAAGGAGTAAGTTGCTGATTGCTAAGCCTGTACTACCATAAGATATTCTTTAGAGAAATCCTTTGATCACATCTATGATTAACTGTGGCCCCTGTGACCTTATGAACTGTTATAATTCTGCCAGCCCCATGGTGATATATTTTGTGTATTCTCACAGAAACTTGCCCCTGGAGTCAGCCAGTTTGCTTATACATGTGTACAAGACCACCCCATTTGGACAAATCAGCAGTTTTGGGAGACAACCTTTTACAATGCAGTGCAGGAACAGGTTCGCTCCCTTTATCTCTCAGCCAAGGAAGACAATCATGCCCCGCATCTGAAGCAAAAGGTAAGAGAGAAGAAAAGAACGCTAATTGTGTGGGGTTAGGATTCTGGCTTTAAGGAAAGCAGACCTTCCCAGGGCAAAAAAAAGCTCTAGCTACTTCCTACCAGTGTATTTGGGTTTTATTTAGGGAGCCCTGTGATATCTTTCTTCTGTTGTTTTCAGACATTATGTTTTTCCATAATAACTTCTTAATTCAGTTCTTCAGCACTAGGGTTGTTTTAATATACTTTAATAAATAAGAATTTCCTGGAAATGATTATAGGAAGTTGAATAGAAAGAACAAACCTAGGCCGGGCGCGGTGGCTCACTCCTGTAATCCCAGCACTTTGGGAGGCCGAGGTGGGTGGATCACGAGGTCAGGAGATCGAGACCATCCTGGCTAACACGGTGAAACTCCATCTCTACTAAAAATACAAAAAATTAGTTGGGCGTGGTGGCGGGCGCCTGTAGTCCCAGCTACTCCGGAGGCTGAGGCAGGAGAATGGCGTGAATCTGGGAGGTGGAACTTGCAGTGAGCCGAGATCATGCCACTGCACTCCAGTCTGGGAGACACAGCGAGACTCCGTCTCAAAAAAAAAAAAGAACAAACCTAAAATAACAGGCATACTTCTCTATGCAACTAACTTTCCTGGAGGAATGTCAAATTAAAGTTAATTGACTCCAAAATAAATGTAAAATTTAGTAGTTCTATTTTTAAAAAATGCCAGTAATAAATCGAGGTCTTCTTCTAGGAATATTCTATATGTTTCTCTCTGTTTCATCAGCATAAAATATTTTTATGAAAAATATCAGAAAATATTTTAAAATCAAGGAAATTGTTTTTAATTTGAAAGAGTAGTTTTAAATACTCTGAAAGTTTAAAATATCATTTACTAGCTCTCTGGTTTGGGTCAAGTCATGTTACTTCACTGTGCCTTATTTCCTCACTGGTAAAATGGATATGATTATTATGAGATTTTAGCGTCTAATATATAAAGTGCATTGAAGAGTACCTGGCATGCAGTAATAATAAGTGTTAGAAATTATCCTCATGAATTGAATTTAAAGCAGCCTTAAAGGTTGATTATCATTATACTTCAGAAATTTATTGGGCTTTGGGGGTGCTTTCGATAATTTTTTAAGCAGCTGTAATGTTAATATTGACACATCTCGAAAGAATTCATAGAGCAAACACATGTCACTGCTTCTTTGCCAGCCATTCTAAAGAAGTCTATGCCGGAGCCAGCCCTAGGTTAGGTATAAGCGAGACCATAGACATACCAGCTCTTCACAAGCTATAAGGTGCTTTGCTGCTGCTTCCTGAGGTTTGTCACATAGTTCCACTCAAGGCCTGTTGGATCTGGGAAAGAAGACTAGGTTTTGTTTTGTGGTTGTTATGTTTTGTTTATGTTTTCATTTTTGCTGATGTAAGCATTTAATAGAATAGTTATTTAAAACATCTATGTTTTTTAAGCTCACCTGAAATGATGGTTCTCTTTTGGATTGTGTTGCTTTATTTTTTAGGATAAGCTTCCTGATAACCAATATCAGGAGAAGACAGCAATGGACCTGGCAGCTGAGCAACTACGCCTTTGGCCTACCCTGAGCAAGTTAACTCAGCAAGAGCTAGTGCAACATGAGGAAAGCACTGTCTTTAGTCAGGCCATTCACTTTGCAAACCTCATGGTGAACCTGCTAGTTCCACTCGACACAAGTAAAAACAAGCTCCTAAGAACATCAGCACCAGGTGACTGGGAGAGCGGAAGCAACAGCATTGTCACAAACAGGTACCAAAATGTGAACACACAGACCCTCCTCCTACTCTTCTTGGGACCAGTCTTGGCTTGACAGATAATATTAAACATTTTGAGCAAATACTGCTGTACATATTTCAAAAGTTAACCATTTTTTCCTCACCTTTGGACTTTTTCAGCTTTTCTCTCTAAAAGATTCACTTCATCCTACTATCCTTAACCACTTCCCACACTCTCTTCTTTTTCATGACCTAATTTTTCCAAATGTCTCACCCATTACTGATCCAGCCCTTTAGTTACTGTCTGCCAAAGCAATTTACAGAAATCATTCCAGAGAAATTAGTGAGCACCTTCTTGCAAAAGTGACTGTTTGTTTCTCAGCCCTCCTTTTCCTCAACCTTATAGTCATATCCTCAACCATGCCTTCCATGTCTCTACCCTCCAGTGACTTCTCATACCACTGAAACTAAAACCCAAATGGGTTACAGTTTACTCAGAGAGTGATAAATCCTGGCAAGAGAAGGGTTCATAGGACAGTTTGGTCCTTACATACCGAAGAATATGCCTGTTGCTGAGAAAAATTCTCTCACTTTGCCTACCAGGAAACATGTTCCTCAGTTGCCAAATTGCCAAAGATAGCCATATTACTTGGTCTCTATGTAATAATGAACTTGGGAGGACAGGTTGCTTTAGAAGGCCCAGGTAGTCCATAATAAACAAGAGAATCCTCTTTTGCTTTATTTTCTGTGGTTCCTGGGTTCCTTTTGGGAGAGTGACAAAAAGTATTCCTTACAGAAACAAATCTGGGTCCAAAGGATAATGCCTGACAGTAGTTTCCAAATGTAGACAAGTAGAACATTGTGTTTTATCACCATGACTTACCAAGGAGCCATGGAGTTAAGTGAGCCTTCTACTTGAGTAGACATCTCTTTGATCATATTTCAATTGCTACGTAAATTGACTACTATATAGTAGTCATTTGTTGCATTTGAGTACTGACCATGATTTCTTTCCTTGACTGTCTTAGTATTGCAGGAAGTGTAGCTGAGAGCTATGATACAGAGAGTGGGTTTGAAGATTCAGAGAATAATGACATTGCCAATTCTGTTGTGCGATTCATTACCCGATTTATTGACAAAGTTTGTACAGAGAGTGGAGTTACTCAGGATCACATCAAGAGCCTTCATTGCATGATACCAGGTAATCACTTTGCAGCTATTAGAGAATCAGAATATTGGAGATTATTGAGTTTCAGCATAAAACCTGGCAATACGTGTCTTCCATGTAGTTCAGCCATGCTATTTATTTTCTGATTAGTTTTTTAAATGTTTTTAAATTGTTGTAAAATACGTATATAACATAAAACAATCTAAGTGTACAATTCAGTGGCATTAATTACATTTACAATGTTGTGCAGCCATCACTATTATCTATTTCTAAAACTTTTTTATTACCCCAAACACTCTACCCATTAAGCAATAACTCCTGTTTCCCCATCCTGCAGCCCCTGGTAGCTTCTAATGTATTTTCTGTCTCTATAAAGTGCCTGTTCTAGATATTTCACGTGAGTGGACTTAGATGCTATTTGTACTTTCGGGTTTGGTTTATTTCACTTAGCATAATGTTTTTAAGGTTCATATGTGTTGTGGCATGTATCAGAATTTCATTCCTTTTTATGGCTGAGTAATTTTCCATGTTATAGCTGTCCCACATTTTATCCATTCATCTGTTGATGGACATTTGAGTTGTTTCTCCCTCCCTTTTAGCTATTATAAATAATAATATATGAATATCCACATACAAGTATCTGTTTGAGTCCTTACTTTCATTTCTTTGGGGTATGTATGTAGAAGTGGAATTGCTGGGTCATAATGGTAATTCTCTTTAACTTTTTTGAGGAACCACTAAACTTTAATTAACTTTTAATTCTAAAATATCCAGAATTTGTTTTTATTCTGCTTGTCTGTGTTCTTTCATTTTGAATACTCTGACTCATCCTAGGAATTGTAGCTATGCACATTGAGACCCTGGAAGCAGTACATCGAGAAAGCAGAAGACTTCCGCCTATTCAGAAGGTAGTAATTCCAGACTACATGCTTTCAGGGTATAGCCTCTCTTCTTAAAAACAAACGATAGACTGCTGTGTGCCAGGAAAGTGTGTTCACCTAACCTTTTACAGACACTAGCTCCAGTTTTAATGATATGTTAAACTTTCAGAGGAGTTTGTCATATAGAACCTTATAAAAAGTATACTGAAATAGGAACAGAATCTTTTCTTGGATTCAACAAAGGAGTGATAATAACCTCTCATTGAGTCTACTTTTATAGGCAGGGCATAAATTAGGAACATTTCTAACCTCTAAGCCCAACCCAAGATTTTATTTTGTGCTTATTTTCTCCCCCTCCCCCACCCCTAAAAAATGATTTAAGGCAATTATCATAAAAAACCCAGGTTTCTGAATCTGACTATACATTCCAAACAGCTGGAAAGTCTATTAAAAATTCAGAGTCCTGGACCCAACCCCACCCTCCTGAATCGGAGTACCTCAGGACATGTCTGGGAATCTATATTTTAACAAGGCTCTCAGATGATTACTTTGTAGTCTGGTGCCAGTAGACTATGGTTCAGGACCCTGTTGCCTATATAACAGAACTTTATAATAGAACAAAAACAAATTGAGGCCAGGAGCCATGGCTCAAGCCTATAATCCCAACACTTTGGTAGTCCAAGGCAGGCAGATGACTTGAGCCAGGAGTTTGAGACCAGCCTGGGCAACATGATGAAACCCCATCTCTTCAAAAAATAATTTAAAAGTTAGCCAACTATGGTAGTGTTATCTGTAGTTCCAGATACTCAGGCGGCCGAGGTGGGAGGATCACTTGAGGCCAAGAGGTTGAGGCTGCAGTGAACTGAGATCATGTCATTGCACTGCAGTCTGGGTGACAGAGCAAGACCCAGTCTCATAAACAAATAAATAAATAAATAAGTAAATTCATTTCATTCATTCATTCATTCATTCATTCATAGGAGCGAGCAGAAGCCAGATAGGTAGGAATATAATTCTAACAGAAACCTGAGACATAGTGATTATTATACTTTGACTTTACATTTAGCTCTAAAGTCACTAGAGCCAACAAAAAGAATACTGCTGATTAGTTCTTATTGCTTAGTAAAAAATAAGCATATTAGACATTCAGGAGAGATTTTTTTTCCTAGCCCTAAACTCTTCAGAGGAATGTATTATGTGGTTACTGAGTCAGAATTTCCTGAGTTGTGTAAATGTTCATTACGTGGCCAAGAAGGACAGGTCTTGTTAAAAGCTCCTCCGTATTTTTTTTTTTTTCAAAAACAGAAATAATAATGTCCAAATAGACCGGGTGCGGTGGCTCACGCCTGTAATCCCAGCACTTTGGGAGGCTGAGACGGGCGGATCACGAGGTCAGGAGATCCAGACCATCCTGGCTAACATGGTGAAACCCCGTCTCTACTAAAAATACATTTTAAAAAATGAGCCGGGCGTGCTGGCGGGCGCCTGTAGTCCCAGCTATATGGGAGGCTGAGGCAGGAGAATGGTGTGAACCCGGGAAGCGGCACTTGCAGTGAGTGGAGGTCGTGCCACTGCACTCCAGCCTGGATGACAAAGCAAGACTCCGTCTCAAAAAAAAAAAAAAAAAATGTCCAAATAATTTCAAAAGTAATAATGTTCTTAGTATAAATTTGAGCATAAAAGAAATACACATTGTACAAAGTGAAAGTCCCTTGTAGTCCTCCCTATACTACCTCCACCTCCACCCTTAACTATGATACCATCGCCTTTAATAGTTTAGTTCATAGTCTTACAATTCCTTTTCTTTTTCCAGAAATGAGATTATAATGTACATACTGGTTTCTAACTTGCTTTTTTAACTTATCAGTGTATTCTGGATTTTTTTTTTTTTTTTTTTTTTTTCCCCGAGATGGAGTCTTGCTTTGTCACCCAGGCTGGAGTGCAGTGGCACAATCTTGGCTCACTGCAACCTCCCCCTCCCAGGTTCAAGCAATTCTCCTGCCTCAGCCTCATGAGTAGCTGGGATTACAGGCACCTGCCACCACACCCAGCTAATTTTTGTATTTTTAGTAGAGGCAGGGTTTTACCATGTTGGCCAGGCTGGTCTCGAACTCCTGATCTCAAGTGATCCACCTGCCTTGGCCTCCCAGAGTGCTGGGTTTACAGGCATGAGCCACCGCACCAGGCCTTCTGAATATTTTTCCATGTTAACACATATAGATCTATGTCATATTTTAAAGGTTACAGAATGTTTCATTGAATGAATATTTCAGATATTTGAGTTGTTTCCCACTGATTTTACTTTTAGACAGTTCTGCAAAGAATCCTCCCACATTTGGATGTATAAACTTCATTTCTGCCTCTTACCAAATCAACTTTCTCATGTGACTATCTGGGAAGTCTGGCTTAAGATTTTTAGGTCTATAATTGAAAAGATCACCATGGTCTGAGTATTAGAAACTCCACAAAAGTTGTGTTTACAATACTTTCTCTAGCCAGGTATGGTGGCTCATGCCTGTAATCCTAGCACTTTGGGAGGCTGGGGCAGGAGTATTGCTTGAGGCCAGGAGTTTGAGACCAGCCTGGGCAATGTAGCAGGATCCCGTCTGTACAAAAAACTTTAAAAATCAGCCAGGCATAGTGGTGCATGCCTGTAGTCTCAGCTACTCAGGAGGCTGAGGTCAGAGGATCTTTTGAGCCCAGGAGTTTGATGCTGCAGTGAACTATGATTGCACTACTGTATTCTAGGCTGTGCAAGAGAGCAAGACCCTGTCTCCAAAAATCAATCAATTTGTGAGTCAATCAATCTTTTTCTGTTGTAAGCCCAAGATTCTTAGACCTGCTCTGCTGCCAGGAGAAGAAATTGTCTGTGAGGGTCTTCGAGTCTTACTGGATCCTGATGGAAGAGAAGAAGCTACTGGAGGTCTTCTTGGAGGCCCTCAGCTCCTGCCAGCAGAAGGAGCCTTGTTCCTCACCACATACAGAATTCTCTTCAGAGGAACCCCCCATGATCAGTTAGGTATGACTCAATATGCCATCAGAACATGGATATCTGCGTGGTACATGAGGTTTCGATCCCATCTGTGCACAGTGATTTGCAGATCATTTTAAATCCAAAGTAAGCTTTTTGCCACACAGGTATTTTGGTGAAATACTTTAGATGAACAGAGCTAATGATAATTTGGGTCATAGTTTTTTACTTGAAGAACAAAGGGTTGTCTTCTAAACAATAAATCAAGGGTTCATTTGCTGAAATGATCATAATTTCATGGGGCAGAGTATTATAACCTAGAGATATTCACTCTAACTGCTGAATATATTCCTTGCTGGTTTGTCTCCGCTTTCTGAGTCCTACAGTTAACTGTAAAACTAAGGTCTTGCAGATACTTGAACCTTTTTGTGGAAGGATATGCTAACCATCACAAGGTTGTCCAGCACCAATCCCACTTCCCTCTTATTCCATTCCAATTAACCCCACTTCCCTTTTGGCAGACAACTTCTCTTCTACTTGCCAAACTCCTATAACTTCTATTTCTATTTTCTACTATTCAGTACAGCCTTCTATATTAGAAAGGAATAGCATGCCCTACCAGAAGTAATCTACATTATCTTCTTAAAGTCACTATAGTCTGTATGTAAAATGCTCTTGTTGATAGGAAAAGCACATAATTAAGACTTTTGGGCAAAACAATAGGACTCCAAGTCAGAGCTCAGTGACTTAAGTCACTTAACATTTCTGTACTTTATTTTCCTCTTTTATAAAATTGGGAGATTGGGCTTTCTTTGGTGATAATTCAGTGGTTCTTAACGTTGACTACATATTTGAATTATCTGGGAATCTTTAAAAAAAAATACCAGTTTCTGGGCCCAACCCTCAAACAATTGAATTAGAATCTGAAGCAGTAGAAATAGGGAGACCCAGGCATCTGTGTATTTCTTTAGCCCCACAAGTGATTGTGATTGAGAACCATTGGGCTAAATGGTCACTAAAGTGCCTTTCTCCTCTGAAATTATGTATTTAGTAGCATTTGATGAGTATGCACTATGTGCTACTCATTTGTTGGACAATTGAATTCAGATATATAAAATGTATTCTCTTTTAAATCTTAACAGTTGCATTATCCCTAGGTTGAATAGAATCAAGATGATTTAGTATATCAGTCATAAAAGACTGCTTACCATATAATGTGCAACAAGTTCGTAAAATTAAATAAGAAAAGATGAATTTGTAAGAATAGTTCTGCTTATTTTGAAAAAGTGAAAAGGAGAAAAAATGTCTTAGCCCACTCCTTCATATTGCTGTACACAAATTGTATTTGAAAGTAAATGTACTTTTAAAAGAAACCATACAGTACTTACAATTTTTTATAGTAGGACTTTTGTGAGATTAATGGCCATAAACATACATTTTGGACACATAAACATGTGATACTTATGTGGTCATTTAAATTGCTGTAATTTATTTTAAAGTCATGCTTAGTGTGAAATCTCATATTCTCTGGCTTTTTCCTTTCAAATTTTGGATTAATTTCACTTAGGAAAATTATTTTTGTCAAAGAAAATATTTTTATTTCCTTTTAAATTTCTAATTTAAAATTTCTCCTTTAATGACACATATAAATATTATAATTTTACATGTTATATAAATGTAGGTGTTAAATACATCCTAGAACTTAAATCCTATGTACATCCTGACTTTGCTTAGCCTCTGGATATGAGCTTGATATAAAAAGAGAGTCAGAATTTTTCTAGAGTACAGGTTGATAGATCCAGGGAATTAGGATTCTGATTATAATAAATGAAGAAATGTATGGGCTGTTAAACAAGATGAACCTAGTTCACATCACCCCACCTCCTCCCCACCCTGGCTTACTAGCTGGGAGGCCTTGTTCATTGCCACTCCTGTTATGTTCTTCTACCACTGCCTAAAATGCTCTTTCTTTCCCTTCTGCAAATCCAGATTCTACACTTCCTTTAAAGCTCAGCTTCTCCCTCACTTCTCCCAGAAATCATTTTCTATCCATCTAGCATGCAGAGATCCTTCTCTGAAATATTTAAATCCCTGTAGTCTGTTCCCTCAAACGTAAGAGCTAACCACATATTATTATATTCTGCATGTGACTCTCCTCCCACGGGAAATTGGAAGCTCTTCAAGGGAGGTCTTGAGTGTGCTACTTTTTTCTAGACTCTCATCTTCGTAACCTCAGGTACTTGATAAATAATTATTTATATTTTCCCATGTTTGCTTTAATAAACTCCTAAAAATCATGCGCCTAAGTCCAGGCTTGTTTTCCAAAGTCACACATATATAGTATAACACCTTTTACCATATATGGAAGCAAACTTTAAAAACCTGTTCTCTTTTGCTTCATCCTTACATTAAATATCTTGGATGTCTTTTCAATACTTGAGGAGTACTTTTTTTTTTTTGTACAAAACCTCCCTTCGTATAAAATTGCCTTGAACCAGGTGATCTTGTGTGGCACACAGTAGGTTGGGGAGATAGAAAGAATGAAGGCAGTCAGGCTGTGACAGTTTCTTCACTCCAGGAAAGGATTCTGTCTCAGGAGTGGCAAGTCACTTGTCTCTAACTTCTCAGATTTCCAAGAATTCCAGTTCTTGCTTCATTCCTTCTGGTCAAGGATCCCTTCTATTGCCTCCTATGCTAACTGTGTGAAATGTAAGTCACTTGCTGCTCCTGAGACATAATCCTTTCCAGGAGTGAAGGGCACTTTCTTTCACTGCATCCCTGGGCAGTGTCCTCTTCAAATACATTTCTCCAGCAGTGACTGATGAAGTGAGCAGTAGACACTCTAGAAGTGAGCTATAAAGTGTTGTTGCTAAAGCTGTGTCCCGTCTGTTTACAGTGGGTGAGCAGACAGTTGTGCGGAGCTTTCCCATTGCCTCCATCACCAAGGAGAAGAAGATTACAATGCAGAACCAGCTACAGCAGAACATGCAAGAAGGACTGCAGATCACATCAGCATCTTTTCAGGTATTAAAAAAGGAAGCCATTGTTTTACTATTCAAAAATTTTCAAAAGTCAAATGATATTGTGGCCATTTTCTGTGGTCATGTGCTCAGAAGTTACGAGGGTGAGAATGGGGAAGATCATAGGCTCTGAGAGGGTAATCATCAACTCAGTAAACTCATGAATGGTATTGGATTTAATCCTTGGAGCCCCTTAGTGAACTCAGAGTACCAACAGATACTCAATAATGAGTGATCTTAGAAACTTAGACACATACAATTTGTTCTTATTCTCTCCCAAGTTATACCTCAGTACCTGTTTGATGAAGCCTTTAGATAAAAAGCAGTTGTCTTGGCATCTGTTTTGAAGGAAACGCCCTGTGGCTGTTCTGTGGAGAGGTAAAAAGTATAGCTAGGGCTAAAGTTCTATTGGTACTAGTTGCATACCCCTGATAAAGCAAGAGGTTTCCCAGGAGTTTATGACTATGTCAGAACTTTGTAGAATTACTGATGCAAACCAGACCCTGGAAGAAGTGACCTTTTCTTAGTTTTTCCTTTTTTTAAATTCTCAGTTTGTAATATTTTGCTTTTCTTATTCTTCATCACTTTTCAGATTTCAGTTCTTGCCTCATACCTTCTAGTCAAGGATCTCTCCTATTGGCTTCTGTGCTAATTGTGTGAAATGTAAGGCTGCTGATCTTTAGGCTCCAGACCTCTCATCACCTGAAAACACTGGCTGCCTAAGGATTTCCTCACTGTTCCAACTTCCAAAGAACTCCACACTTGAATATTGCCTAGCTGTACTGATTAGGATTCTAGTCAAATGGATTTTTTTTCTTCCTACATTTGTTGTATCTGGGTAGGAAGAGTCCTTATTAGGCCAAACTCTCTATCTGCTACCAACCAGTTGAGAAATGAGAAGGGCATGTTTGCTAGTACAATTCCCTATCCCATTGTAGAAGAAATAATCTTAAAGAAACTGACTTGAAGATACATGATTTTCCTTGCCAACTAGCCATTTATGGCAAATAAACCTTTTTGAGCCTTTTATTTTTAAAAATTTAAAAATTGTGTGCATGTCATCCAAAGTCCCTTCAACCTCCAGTCTTGCCATTTTGTGTTATTATATTCTGTTGTTTGGGGGAAAGTTGCCTGGAAATCCTTAATGCTTCTTTTGTGTTTAATCTCTTTTGCTTCTAGTTGATTAAGGTAGCATTTGATGAAGAAGTCAGTCCAGAACTGGTAGAGATCTTTAAGAAACAGCTGATGAAGTTCCGTTATCCTCAGTCCATTTTCAGCACCTTTGCTTTTGCTGCTGGACAGACTACCCCACAAATAATTTTACCAAAACAGAAGGAAAAGAACACTTCTTTTCGGTAAGAAGAAAGACGAGTCTGTTAATTTCAGCCCTCCCATAATTGATTGCAAAAGGAGTGACCTATCCTTTGTGTCCAGGTGTAAGCAATTGCTCTTTTCATTCACTGTTCTGTTTCTGTCAAGCCCATGGGGCCAAGATCATAAAGTTATGGAACAGCAGCATTGATAAATGTAGCAAGTTTCAAACACTAAAAGCTATCAGAGGCTTTGACTGTCATGTCCATTGCTCACAATCCTTTTTTAGAATGTGAAATTCTATTTTCTCTTTTTTCCATATTGATCACTTTCTAAATGCTTTTGACCAGTTCCTTCAGCTTTTATTAATATCCAGGCCCAGTGGACAGATTTGCTTTTATCTAGAAACAGGAGGCTTTATTTTCTGTTTTACGTAACTCTTTTGAACATTCCAAACTTACAGAAAATTCATAACAGTAGTACAAAGAATTTCTGTATATATTTTACCCAGATTCACCAAGAGTTTCTACTTTGGTCCATTTGTTTATCATTCTCTCTCTTATATATACACATTTTTTTTTTTTGAGCCATTTGAGTTAGATATAAGATGTCCCTTTATCCTTAAGTACATCACATAAATACGTTAAGTAATGTATTTATCCTTAAATATATTTCCTAAGAACAAAGATATTACCTTTTATTTTTTTTATTTTTTAAATTTATTTATTATACTTTAAGTTCTGGAATATATGTGCAGAACGCACAGGTTTATTACATAGGTATACATGTGCCATGGTGGTTTGCTACACCCATCAACCTGTCATCTAGGTTTTAAGCCCCACATGCATTAGGTATTTGTCCTAATGCCCTCTATCCCCTTGCCCAACATTATCTTACATAAGCACAGTAATCAAAACCGGAAAATTTAATTAATATAAAACTTTTACCTAACCCAGAGTCTATATTCACATTGTGTTAATGATCCTTTTTTAGTTTAGTACCTAAACTTTTTTATTCCTGGTCCAGGATCTAATCCAGGATCAGGCATTGCATTTGGTTGTCATATTTCTTCAGTATGAACCCTTATTTTCTAGAAAGTTTTTAGAAATTTATGTTGAAAGTTTTAAACTTCAGTTATTACAAAATAACAGTTGTTTTAAGTTATCTTCCATCAGTGATAAAATATAAGGGCTAAAATTTCATTCATTGTTAACCATGTAGAATGTGGGCATCTGCCAATACAAATTATAATACTAGGGAGAGCTTTACAGACTTTGGAAAAGAGGCCATTCCTTTTGCCTGAAAGAAGGGTAGATTGGGGATTATAGAAGATTTGAGGTTTCAGACAGTATATTATTTCTCAGTTGCACAGCTAGCCACCTGTATTACCTGGTAAGCAAAGGAGACCAGAAATATCCAGGTATGGTATGCTGAAGCATGACCAAGTTCCTAGGGATTTACAGCAGTGGACCAAGCATCTTGTCTTAGCACCATAGGGTTGCAGAGGAGCCTATGATGTTTGTTATCTCAGCCTTCAATGGAAGAGACAAAGCTTTGTGTGATATTTTACATTTACAAACTATCAGAAACATGTATATTTATATTAGTTTCAGAAATATATACTTGTATCAAGCCTGTTGTATCAGCTGCAACAGAGATATAGCAATTTTAAGAGTTGCCTGGGTATATGAAACAAAAGATATAGCTTTAGCTGGGAAAAAAGTTCAGAACTCCCATAGAGTTTAAGTTATACCTGGTGTTACAGCTCTTTTGGAATTTGTCTAGCGGGCTTTCCATTTTTTGCCAGAAAGCCCACTAATAAAAATTAAAAAATAAAAATAAAAGTTATACAAGTGACTTACAATAGGTTTAATTTAGCAAATATCAGTATTCTATGCTTCCCAGCAGTTATCTCAAACTTGTTTCATAACCTTCAGGTTTACATTGCAAATAACTAAAGATGGAGTCTGGTGAAACTGTTTGACCATAAAAGAAGCCTTATCACTTTTTACTGAATGGCAGGAAAACACCAGAAGAGTTATTTGTGATAGAGAAGAATATAATCAATAATCAAGAACAGTCTTCAGAATCTTCACCTCCATCTGATTAGTCAGGAAATAGGTTCTCTGTTTAATTCTCTGGATTGCCTAGATTTTGTCAGCAAGAAGGGGTAAATTGTTTGAATAAATAAAGTACTTTTAGGTCCAAATGATTTACATCTTAATTTCCCTTTAATTAAAGCTGATTCTCAAAAGGATACTCAAGTTTCTGATTTATTTTTATCCTCTCAAAAAAGGGGAATTATATTATTTTTCTATGCTTCTTAAGGTTTACAGCTAATTAGAGTCAGGACATCACATATACACACTTAAAACAGTTAAGAAATAAGCAAATGTATTGCCAACTATGAAGGTCATATGATCTTAGAGAAAGTCTTGGGAGTTGGTAGAAAGAGAGTTTGAGTAAGTAGAGAAGCAGGCAGGCTAGCTTTCCATGTAGGAGGACTCCAACAAGCATGCTTTGTGGGAACTGTGATAGGGACAGTGGCATGGGGATAACCAGAGTGGGTTCAGGGCAGTCCTCCCCAAAAAGCCAAACCAAGGAGTTTAGATTTGGGGTGATAAGTAGTTTGCGTCTCACTTTACGTTTTCCTGCACGTTTTGCCTAAGACAGTGTCCTGATGACAATGATGTTTTATGGGAAATTAGTTTACTGCCATATTAAAAATAACCTAAAGAAGGAGAGGCTTAACAAAAGTCTGGACCAGTAGTGGCTGTGGGAAAGGAAAAGAAACAATTTGAGCTAAGTAGGTATCAACAATACAAGTAGTGCTTTTATATTAAGTTGACATTCTCTTTGGTTTTATGACTTGTAGTACCTTCTCAAAAACAATTGTGAAAGGTGCCAAAAGGGCAGGGAAAATGACAATTGGACGGCAATATTTACTGAAGAAGAAGACAGGGACAATTGTGGAAGAAAGAGTAAATCGTCCTGGATGGAATGAAGATGATGATGTATCTGGTATGTGAGAACTTGAATTTCCTTCATTATTCAACTTTCTTATATGAATAAGAGACTAAGATGTAGTTGCGCTTAAATTTTGATTCACGAAAACCTAGATCTCATGAGAAGATGGAAGCACTTACCAGCTTCTTAGAACTGGGGGAAAAATATTTTCCCAGTATTCCATTGTTCAGGTAATATTTTGTTAAATTATACTTCTTCTTTACTAAATCCATACAGCTAATTGGTCATTTTTATGTGGGTCTCATTAAAAGAAGAAAGAAGGAAACCTCACTGCATGGGAAATTTAGGTATAGGGTAGTCCCCTGTATCTTATTCTTCTAGAATAAGAATTTAAGGTAAGGACATTGAACATTTCAAGTTGAAGATTTCAGTTTTTGGTAAGAACATTGTTGGTGCTCTTAATCAAAATGGGGGACCTAAGATGAAGGAATACTTAGGTCATGAGAAAAAATACTTGCTAAATATTTGAAAGAACAGCTACAATACCTCTGAGTGGGAAAAATAGAGGCAGAAAGCTAGTAGCAAAATGTCTGAGTGACTGTTTCCCATTCTTAACCCAGTATCAAATATGCTATGGAATCAGCACTACAGAAAAGGTGATATAATGGGAGGCAGAATGCCATTACACCCTTTTTTTCCCCTTCAGGATCTTAGAATCAGTCACCAGTGGTTATGCAAGAACTACTACTACTAACAACAACATTTTTAAAAAGAAACCTCATCTTTAGAGAAAGCACTGGCTAACAGGTCTCCATTTTCAGTTGCTGGGATAAAGAACCTATGTGGGCTGGGCACAGTGGCTCATGCCTATAATCCCAGCACTCTGGGAGGCTAAGGCAGGCAGATCACTTGAGGCCAGGAGTTCGAGACCAGCCTGGCCAACATGGCGAAACCCTGTCTCTACTAAAAATACAAAATTTTAGCCAGGCATGGTGGCACGCACCTGTAGTCCCAACTGCTCAGGGGGCTGAGGCATGAGAATTGCTTGAACTTGGGAGGAGAAGGTTGCAGTGAGCCAAGATGGCACCACTGCACTCCAGCCTGGGTGGGACAGAGCAAGACTCTGCCTCAAAAAATAAAAATAAAAAAGAACCTATGTGGTTTTGTATGTATGTATGCATGCCCTAGGTGAGAATGTATACATACAAGCTTGCCTCTGGGGGCAGTGAAAATACCCACCATTACATTACTGAAATAACCATTTGTTGGAACCCTGATCTTTTCGCAGTCGTATGTCAAGCCATAAAAATATTATTGCTACCCATCACTATTGACTCTTCTAACTCAATTTTTTTATGTTTCATGGAACAAAACTTATTATTCTATGATAATTATTCTAAAAGACAAAATTATATAATGTTCTTTGCTCCTCTGAAAATAAAAGGCCAACACAGAATTGATACCTGATTATATTGCATTGTGAAGTTCACAAATTGAAACACGAATTGAAGTTCACAAATTGAAACACAGCTGTTGATTTTCTGCTTTTATAAAATATATTTTAATGAAAGAGGGCCATAGCTTTGCCTGCACATTAGTACTTTGAGTACATTTTCAAAAACTTTGAAAGCTTGATTTGATGTCTCTTACTTTCAAAATAAATAAGGAAGTAAATTAGGACAGTTTTTAACATGGAATTTGTTTTTTTTTTTTTTTTTTTTCCAGTTAGAACATGCAGTACCAATTAGGAATGTCCTTTTAAAAAAAAAAGCCTCCCTAAAATATTTGATTATTGAGTAAATTCTTCCACATCTAAAATCGTAAAGGATTCTGTAACCTGTGATTGTAAAACTGTGAGGGGGTTTCCCACGTACACCACATCCTCTAACAAAAATATTTCCAGGAAAAAAGTGTAACTTCTTTATACCTCTCTGAGGAAATACAGTTCTTTTTCCCTCTAATGAACTTCTGGTTAATCCAGAAATTTCTAGTAAAAGTTTATGGTCTGAAAAGTAAACCGAAATCTGGATGATGAGCTTGTATAGTGATTATACGAAAGATAAATTTTACTGATGGGTTAGCCTCTGACAAACTTTGGGTGTTTTTATAGAGTCCTAAATGGAAATCACTGCAATTTGACAATAAGCAAGCCTGCGTGAAACAGAACAGTGTAGGTAATAAATTCAAAATTATATTGTTTTTAGAAATTATTTAAAGGTATTATTTTCCTGACATTTTTTAGTTGAATTACTGATATTTTATTTCTTGACTATTCATTACACTTTTAATTTATGTTTATTTAAGTGTGATCCCTCACAGAAGTTATATGATTTAATTTGTGATATACATAATACTTGTCATCCTAATATAAACCTGTCTTGGTGTAAGGGTCTTCTTCAAAAGGAAGTGGGACTTTTTTGGGTTTTTTTGTTTGTTTGTTTGTTTGTTTTTGAGACAGAGTCTTGCTCGGTTGCCCAGGCTGCAGTGCTGTGGCACAGTCTCAGCTCACTGCAACCTCCGCCTCCCGGGTTCCAGTGATTCTCCTGCCTCAGCCTCCCAAGTAGCTGGGATTACAGGTGACTGCCACCACGCCAGGCCAATTTTTTGTAGTTTTAGTAGAGATGAGATTTTACCATGTTGGTCAGGCTGGTCTCGAACTCCTGACCTCGTGATCCGCCTGCCTCGGCCTCCCAAAGTGCTGGGATTACAGGTGTGAGCCACCATGCCCAGCCCAAAAGGAAGTTTTTAATCCTGTGCTTTGAGCTAATCATTTCTTCAATATCTGTCTCTACCGTCCCAGTTTCAGATGAGAGTGAGCTCCCCACAAGTACCACCCTGAAGGCCTCCGAGAAGTCTACAATGGAACAGTTGGTGGAAAAGGCTTGTTTCAGAGACTATCAGCGTTTAGGTTTAGGAACCATAAGTGGCAGCTCTTCCCGTTCAAGACCCGAGTATTTTCGAATTACTGCCTCCAACAGGATGTATTCACTCTGCCGGAGGTAAGTGTGTCAGTGGGCTCCAAAAAGAGGTCTTCTTTCCTTTCTTCTCATTTGAATCTTTAATAGGCTATTTGCATCCATAGCCCTGAGATAGATAAAAATGCCTGAAAATAAGAACCGGGTTTCCAGGATATGAGCAAGCATCTCATTGGCATTTTTGGAACAATTACCTTACTGAAAGTACCTCCAGTAGGTAAGAAGGTGAAAGGTAAACTACTCACCCCTCTATGAATTTCTCTTGTCTCTCTCTTCCCAGTTTGCTTCTTTTCTAGCATAACTAAAGATAACTTGAAGAACAGGATTTTCCCAGGCCAATAGAAGACATGAAAGTCATTTGTAGGCTGGGGAGCCACAAACTCTTTCTATAAAGGGTCAGTTGGTACATATTTTCAGTTTATGAGCCATAGAGTCTTTTGTTGCAACTATTCAACTGTGCCGCAAAAGCAGCCACAGAGAGTGAGGAAATGAGTGGGCATGGCCATTTGTGGCCCACAGGCTATAATTTGCTGACCCAGGTGTAGGCAAGGGTTTCTTACGCCGTCTAACTGGAATGTTTTCAAGGGAATATTACTTAAAGGATGTAAATAAAGAGACATTTTCTTTTTCCTGTTCTTGTCATCTCTCACTGGTTTTCGAATATTTTGAGCCTTATTCCATGCTTTACTATATGTAAATATATATTTTCTAAAATTACGTTTTCACCATTCACAAGTTTAGTCATTTTCATCTCTAGGTAAGTTGTTTTCTTTGCATTTATAAATTCCTGCTTAAACAGCTCTGAAAGCACTTTGTAAATTGTAAGCTTTGTACATATTTTAGAAAGTTGTCTTAATGTTACTGTTGGTTTCAACTCTGTTGCTCTTGAAGATAGATATGTCATTTTAAATGACAATTTAAGTTTACAAATATTAATATGAAACTTGAGAAACAAGTTGGGAATATAGTTTTGAGATTGTGGCCAAATAAATATTTTGAATGAAGTTCTGAAAAATTGGGACTCTCAGTATGCAGTAATTTTTCTGGAATTCTCTGTCATTCTAACTAAATTTTCTCTGAAGATAAGTCGTGTTGTTGGGGTATGATGTCCTGCTGTTTGGAAAGTTTGCTATCAAAATTATGCCAGCCATTGAGAAAACGGACTCATTTATCATTCCAATCTGTCAGAAGTAAAATAAAATTTTAGTAGATGACTTATTAGAACACTGTTTATAAAGCATTTATGGTGGTAAAAAGTAATATATATCCATTAAGTTTTAGCAGGAAGGAAATGGAATAAAAAATAATCCAAAAGAAGGCAAGAAAGGAAAAAAAAGGGGATATAGAACAAATGGAATAAATAACAAGTACTAAGATGGTAGATTTAAATTCAAATATATCCATAATTGCATTAATTATTAATTGACTAAATGTTCCAATTCAAAGAAAGAGATCAGGCTTTGCTTTAAAAAAAAAAAAAAAAAAAAAAAAAAGGTGGGCACAGTGGCTCATGCCTGTAATCCCAGCACTTTGGGAGGCCAAGATGGGTGGATCACGAGGTCAAGAGATGGAGACCATCCTGGCCAACATGTATCTACTAAAAATACAAAAATTAGCTGGGCATGGTGGTGCATACCTGTAGTCCCAGGTACTCGGGAGGCTGAGGCAGGAGAATCACTTGAACCTTGGAGGCGGAGGTTACAGTGAGCCGAGATCACACCACTGCACTCCAGCCTGGTGACAGAGCAACACTCTGTCTCAAAAGAAAAAAAAAAGCTTTCTGCTGCTTTTAAGGGACAAATCTAATATACAAATATGTAAAAAGGTAGAAAGTAAAAGGATAGAAAAAATATACCACACAAAACTAACTTTAAAAAAAGTTGTTGTCACTATATGAATATCAAAGTGACTTTAAAAGCAATAAGAAAGGATGGTTCATAATGACAAAAGGTTTATTTTACACACAGTAATTCATTAAGACCAAATGGAGTTTATTATAGGAATAGAGTACTGGTTTGACATCTGAAAATCAGTCAGTGTAATTTACCACATTAACAGAATTAAAAAGAAGTTTATTATATAAAGAAAAGCATTTTGGAAATGCAGAGTACACTTATGAGTTTTATTTATGTGAATTTATGTATGTAAATTCTATATTTTTTGTCACATTTATGACTTTTAGAAAAAAGCTCTCAGCAAAATAGAGTAACAATGAGCTCCCCATGAGTAGCACCCCGAAGGCCTCAGAGGCATCTGCAGTGGAACAGTGGGTAGCTCCTTAATCTTCCGTCTTAGAAATCCTACAAGGAAATTACTTATCTTAAAATTAAATAAAATATTAAAAGCTTTTTCTCTGAAATCCAGACAAGGATGCCCATTATCACCATTTCTATTCAGTGTTGTACTAGAGGTCTTAGGTAGTGCAGAGAGACAAGAAAAGTAATAAAAGGTATAAAGATTGAAAAGAAAGAAATAAAACTGCCATTACTCACAGATGACCAAAATGCACATGTAGAAAATCTGAAGGAATCTACCCATAAACTTTTAAAATTATTAAGTGGACTTAGTACAGGGTCACTGATAAGGTCACTAGTACAAGGTCATTTACAATAATTAGTCATATATATATTTAAAACATTATTACAAAATGAAATTTTCAAAAAGTGATGCTGTTTTGGTACTATTCCTACTATTTACAGTAGCACTAAAAAACATTACTTAGATGAATCTAATAACCTGTGCAAGACCTCTACATGGAATACTTAAAACAATATTGAAGATCATTGAAGAGCTAAATAAGTAGATATTTCAGGTTCTTAGATTAGAATATTCAATATTCTAAAACTGAATTTTCCTGAAATTGTTCTATAGAATCAACAGAGTCCCAATCTCAGCAAAGTGTTAATGGAAACTGAAAAGGTAATTCTAAGAGTTACATAAAAATGCAGAAGACAAAGAGTAGCCAAGTATTACAGAATAATACTATAGGATGTCAAGACTTTTTATAAAGCTACAGTAAATAAGACAGTATAGGATTGACACGAGAATGAACAAATTGACCAGTGGAGCAAAACAGGGAATATATTAAACAGAAACACCCCAACGTATGTGGATACTTGATTTAAGATAAAAATAACACAAGAGCAGTGGATAGAAGATGTTTTTTTCAATAAAGGATGCTGGGAAAAATTAATCTTGACCTCTACCTTATACCATTTACAAAAGTTAATTCCCATTGACATATAGATCTATATGTAAAAGGTTAAAACAATAAAACAATAGGTTTGTTATTAAGGTTAAAACAAACTTAAAACAATAAAGCTTCTAGAAGATAAGAGAATGTCTTCATGACCTTGAAGTATAGGGAAAGATTTCTTGGGATGGGAAAAACATTATCTATAAAGTAAAAAATTAATAAAGTTAGAACTTCTGTATATCAGGAGATATCAAGAGAGTAAAAAGGACTATAAATTGGTTAAATAACTTTGGAAAGTTGTCTAATGCTATCTAAACATTTAAACATCTACTGAACATATTCATAACCTGTTACCTAGAAATTCTCCTCTTAGGTAGAGTAGAATTTCTAACAGAAATATATACGTGCTCCCAAAAGACATCTACAAGAATGTTCATGGCAACATTCTTAATAATTAAAAAAACTAGAAACTACTCAAAATCAACAAGAGAGTAAATAAATGGTATTATACTCACACAGTGAAATACTATACAGTAATGAAAATGAACAAACTACACGTGAGTACAATAACACAAATGGAGCTCATAAACATAATATTGAGCAAAAGAAGCCAAACATGAAAGAATAAACTCTGTTGATTCCCTTTATCTAGAATTCAAAAAGAAGCGAAACTCATCCACATTGTTAGCATTCAGGACAGTAGTAATCTTTTTTTTTTTTTTTTTTTTTTGAGACACGGTCTTGCTCTGTCTCCCAGGCTGGAGTGCAGTGATGCGATTCCAATTCACTGCAGCCTCAACCTCCCTGGCTCAAGCGATCCTTCCATCTCAGCCTTCTGAGTAGCTGGTACTAGGCGCATCCCACCAAATCTGGCTAATTTTCTTTTTACTTTATTTATTTTTGTAGAGAAGAGGTCTCACTATGTTGCCCAGGCTGGTCTCGAGCTCCTAGGCTCAAGCAATCCTCCCAGCTCAGCCTCCCAAGTGCTGGGATTACAGGTGTAAGCCACCGTGCCAGGCAGGATAGTGGTAATCTTTAAGGAGGAGGAAGAAATAGTGACTGGGAGGAAATACTAGATCTTGGATGCTTGTAGTGGTCCATTTCTTGACCTAGGTGGTAGTGATATCACCTGGATTTTGAGCACTTGTATGTGAATTATGCTTGAATTAAAAAGTTTCCACAACAGCTTCTGAAGCCTAGTCTACCTCTTGAGAGTTAACTGTGGAGCCCAGAGCTGAAGGCTCTGAGTAGTGGGTTAGGATGGGAAATTGATATCTTTCATTATGAAATGAGACTGGTACTGAGAGTGGCTTCTATTGGTCTTTAGGCTTCACACTATTTGCCCCAGCACTAGGGGCTATCCAGCTGTCATGCAAGCCCGCGTCAGGAAGCAGGAGAGAGTCGTAGATCTTGTATGTAACAGAGCATGGTCTGTGTGTAGTGCTCATTCACAGTGCAAGGAGATGAAGGGCAGGGAGTGAAGGAGTGTGCTCCTTCTTTACCAGTTATTGAAGTAGCTCCTGGAGCCATTAAACATTACTTCCTTATCTAATACACACTGTATCTTGAAGCAAGTTGGGAAAAACTGATATTCAGGTGGAGATAGAGGGTCCTAATCATGGAACTGACTTTTCAGTCTTCATGAGTGACTATGTCTGTAGCTTGGTCTTTTCATCAGTTTGTGGTATTAGAAAAATTCAGGTCACAACTTCCTAGAGCACCAAAGCCCTAGGCTTTCCAAATGCTTCTAAGGTATCATTGGTTAGGTATGGAAAGTTAATTTGGCATTCAGTAAAGTAGTTGAAGGTTATGATTTATGTGACCATAAACTAGATTTCCTCTCCCTCCTCTCAGCACTGGTTCTTATCAAGATAAGGGATAAGAAGTTCTGGAAATGGATAGTGGTGGTAGTTGCACAACATTGGGAATGTACTAAATGCCACTGGTTTGTACACATAAAAAAGGATAGCATGAATCCCAGCACTTCGGGAGGCCAAGGTGGGCGGAGCACCTAAGGTTGGGAGTCCGAGACCAGCCTGACCAACATGGAGAAACCCCATCTCTACCAAAAATACAAAAATAGCCGGGTTTGGTGGCGCATGTCTGTAATCCCAGCTACTCGGAAGGCTGAGGCAGGAGAATTGCCTGAACCGGGAGGCGGAGGTTGTGGTGAGCCGAGATCGCACCACTGCACTCCAGCCTAGGCATAAACAGCGAAACTCTGTCTCAAAAAATAAATAAATAAATAAATAAATAAAATAAATAAGGATACCATGGGCCGGGCGCAGTGGCTCACGCCTGTAATCCCAGCACTTTAGGAGGGCGAGGCATGTGGATCACCTGAGGTTGGGAGTTCAAGACCAGCCTGACCAACATGGAGAAACGTCTCTGCTGAAAATACAAAATTAACCAGGCATGGTGGCACATGCCTGTAATCCCAGCTACTCGGGAGGCTGAGGCAGGAGAATTGCTTGAACCCTGGAGGCAGAGATTGTGGTAAGCCGAGATCACGCCATTGCACTCCAGCCTGGGCAACAGAGTGAAATTCTGTCTCAAAAAAAGGATAGCATGGTAAATTTTATGTTAGGTATATTTTACCAAAATTTAAAAATCGCCAGCCAGGCGTGGTGGCTCATGCCTGTAATCCCAGCACTTTGGGAGGCTGGGGCGGGCTGATCACGAGGTCAGGAGATCAAGACCATCCTAGTCAACACGGTGAAACCCCGTCTCTACTAAAAATAAAAAAAAAAATAGTCAGGCGTGGTGGCAGGTGCCTGTAGTCCCAGCTGTTCGGGAGGCTGAGGCAGGAGAATGGCGAACCCGGGAGGTGGAGCTTGTAGTGAGCCGAGATCATGCCAATGCACTCCAGCCTGGGTGACAGAGCAAGACTGCATCTAAAAAAAAAAAATCACCAAAAAAAAGATACAGGCTTAGTAGTTAGGAGGTTATAAATACAAAATCTGTTTAGTGTAATATTTCTAAGTAAACTAAAAAGGGAAATGACTCTGAAACCTGCCTATCTTCTTGCATTTATTAATCTGTATGTATTCTTAAATGTTATTTTCCCAGCATCATATCCTGTAACTTTATAAGCTAATATTTTGAAGTCAGTATCAACATGTAGTGTTATTAACTATTTAAACTCATTTGACATTTGAACATATTGTTCTCATGCCAAAAATAATTTGGTTTTGGTTTTTAGCCTTTCACCATCTCAGGCAGTCTAATATTGGCATGCTCTATTCTCTGATGTCACCTCAGTGATCTGTGAATTGTTGACAGTTTGACTTGTCATTCTCATGAGGTTGACATTAATCCGGTAATCTTACAATCTTTATTTCAAGTTGTGGAAAAGTAATGTATAAGGCAAGTTCAACAGAGGCCTTTTTAAAGAATTCTACATAATATTTTTATTTTCTAAACTTATTCAGCAGAAGTCTGCAATATCAGTGAAAGGGGCTTTTTCCAAAAAAGACTACAGATCAGTGGATGAGTTAGCTATTTTCACCATCTAGGGATTTTCTTCTCAATCCCTGAAGAATTCAGGAGTTGAAACTAAATTCCATATTTGAAATATGTTGACCAGGCACAATGGCTCATGCCCATAATCCCAGCACTTTGGGAGGCTGAGGAAGGAGGATCGCTTGAGCCCAAAAATTTGAGACCAGCCTGGACAACAAAGTGAGACCCTGTCTTTACAAAAATAAAAATTAAATTAAAAAAGAAAAGAAATATATCTTACCCTTCAACTAATATGTTTCTGAATCTTAGAAAATTACTATGATATTAATATTCAATTTCTTATATTCTCTCTCCCTCTTCTCTCATTTCTTTCCCCTTCTCTTCCCCTCTGCTCCTTCCCCCAATCATTCTCTTCTCCCTTCTATGTCTCTGAAGCTATCCTGGCCTTTTAGTTGTACCTCAAGCTGTACAGGACAGTAGTTTACCGAGAGTAGCTCGCTGCTATCGACACAATCGCCTGCCTGTTGTATGTTGGAAGAACTCAAGAAGTGGTACTCTGCTCCTCCGATCTGGAGGATTCCATGGGAAGGGAGTCGTTGGTCTTTTCAAATCTCAAAACTCCCCTCAGGCCGGTAAGCATCTCTCTATAACACAATTACCACCCGTTCACATAAGGGTATTACTAAAAATAAAGGAAGTAAAATCTGGGAATGGAACCATTTCATCAAGTCTTGTCTCACACATGAACTTTTCCATTTTGCTACATACAACATGTACAGCTTAAACAAGAACTGTACTTGGTAGTGTGAGGCTCCACATTGAATTTGACATCTTAATATGTCTGGTCTGTACTTGGATTTTAATAGAAATTAATATAATAAAGTCTTTGGTCCTAGGCAATTTTCATTCCAGCAAACCAGAGTATCCACAGATGGAAACTAGGTTATACCAATCTTTTTTCTTCTGGGAAGCATCCAAATACATTTAACAGCTTCAGAGGCAAGACGAGATTCTGTGCCATATGATATGAGATATCCATCCTCATTCTTACAAGTCATACGCACAAACTAATGACTGCAAATGCTGCTTCAGGGGCTTTCAAGCAAAGAGGTTTTTAGGAAGCTAGCGAAATAATACGTACAGCTGCCCCATATTCTGAGGCTACTTGTGAGTACCATGTCTGAGGTCTTGAAGTCAGGAGCTGTGTTTTGCTGACGTTTCTCATAGCTTCTGCCTCATAATAGATACTCAAAAAAAAATTGAAACACTGGGCCACTAAGATATCAGATCCAATTTAGGGATGGCTGCGTTCTTCCACCTTTGGAAATGAAGTAAACTCAGAATCTGATTCATCAGGTACAACTGTGTGCTTTTTGAAAGTCAGCCAATGTTTTGATCATTAGGTTGACTGAGGGCAGCCTTCCACCTGCCTTGGAGTCTCACTATTGGTGTAATGGAAGGCAATTGACTTTTTACTGTTTCTCCTGTGAAACACTGTGTGCTCCCAAGCCACCTGGTGGGTATATTAGAACATAAGAAGGGGCCAGGTGCAATGGCTCATGCCTGTAGTCCCAGCTACTTGGAAGGCCAAGGTGGGAGGATTGCTTGCGCCCAGGAGTTCAAGACCAGCCTGGGCAACATGGCAAAACCCCATATCTACAAAAAAGTACAAAAATTAGCCGGGCATGGTGGCATGCACCTGAGTCCCAGCTATTCCAGAGGCTGAGGTGGGAGAATCGTTAGAGCCCATGAGGTAAAGGCTATAGTGAGGCACAGTTGCGCCACTGCACTCCAGCCTGAAAGAATGAGACCCTGTCTCAAAAAAATGAAATAAAATAATAATAAAATAGAACACAAGTGTATATAAGTTATGTAAAATGAGCAAATGATGTTAGGAGCACCGATAAGTGTATCGCTAAGCTTTTAGTTGGAAAACAACTGAAACTTATTCCACTGATTGCTGATTTTTTAAAATTTAATTTAAATTTACTGTATTTCATATTCAACTCACACCTTTACTCACAACTAATATCTTTTTTTGTTTGTTTTTTGTTTTTTTGTTTTGTTTTGTTTTTGTTTTGAGACGGAGTCTCACTCTGTTGCCCAAGCTGGAGTGCAATGGCACGATCTTGGCTCACTGCAACCTCCGCCTCCCAGGTTAAAGCGATTCTCCCACCTCACCCTCCCAAGTAGCTGGGTTTACAGGCGCCCACCACTACGCCTGGCTAATTTTTGTATTTTTAGTAGAGACGGGGTTTCACCATGTTTGTCAGGCTGGTCTCGAACTCCTGACCTCAGGTGATCTGCCCGCCTTAGCCTCCCAAAGTGCTGGGATTACAGATGTGAGCCACCGCGCCCTGCCGACAACTAATATCTTTGAAATTGCAATGCATCTTACAGTTGATGTGATCAGAAAGAATAGTGTCATAGTTTAAATGGCAGTGTTTTTTATTGATAAGCAGTGTTTATTCTTAGACAATAAACTAACAGTGCATCTTAGAATTGATGACATATTAAAGTTGATAAAATACAATAATACTAATTATTTATTTTCTATTCAGATTGTAAGAAAATTTATGAATATCTATTGTCCTTGTAGTGAGTCCATCCCCTATTCCTCTTTTAAAATGTCTGGGCCGATTTCAGTGATTCTGTTTTGCTTTACCCAAACCAGGCTCATATGCCCATCAACCCAGAATTGCTCTCACAATTGTGTATACTTTTTGCTCCTCATTTAGACGGACCAGGGATTGGCAGTAGTTGCTCCTGTCTTCTCCCCATGTTCTTCCACTCTTCCCTCTACAAATCCTTATAGGCTCATGTCCCCTGGTGGGACTGTGTGGCAAATTATTGAAATAAAATTACTGATATTGGAAAGTTCTTAACTCTACCCATTCTGGGATGTCAAAGGAACCCACTCCCAAACAATAACCTGGTAAGGATGGTTGGGGGATATCATCAAGGAGTTGTTGTTTGTAAATATTCATTTTAAGTTGCTTGGATAATGAGAAGCTATGCCCTGTGCTTTCAAGCCCAATCTATGCTTGGAAGGATAGCCCTGTGCTGGTTTTCCAGACCTGGGCTCTTTCTGAAAGGATAATGAGGCAATCAAGAAGTAGGTATGGTAAAACCAGCATTAAAATGGAGGATTAGCCATTTAATATACTGGCAATCTAAGTGGGGCTGGTTTCTATATTTGGATGTGGTAACTTGTAGACTATATAGAGAAAAATAAGCATAGATAGATAGATAGATAGATAGATAGATAGATAGATAGATAACTTGTTTTGTTAATACAGAGACAGTTTATTTTATTCAATATATTTTCCTTTTATAGCTCCTACCTCCTCTTTAGAGTCTTCCAGTAGCATAGAACAAGAGAAATACTTGCAAGCCTTACTGAATGCTGTTTCTGTCCATCAGAAACTCAGAGGCAACAGCACTCTTACTGTCAGACCAGCCTTTGCTCTATCTCCAGGTAAGACTTGATAATCCTTTTCTTCTTGACAGCTTCTAATGAAAGGTCAATTCTGTTCCCAGGGTTATTTGTACTGTTATTTGTTATTTGTACTGTTCCTTCACCAAGACTTCTTAGAAGTTTTACCTGGAAGGATTATAAGTTTAACTCTTTTTACTTAAAAATCTACTACTATTAATGTCTAGTAAATAGTAACGAACTTTAGAGATTCAGTTTTTTCTTTCTTTTTTTTTTTTTTTAGAGATGGGGTCTCACTATGTTGCCCAGTCTGGCCTCTAACTCCTGGGCTCAAGCAGTCTTCCCGCCTCAACCTCCCAAAGTACTGGGATTACAGGTGTGAGCCACCACACCCAGCTCAGTTTTTCCCTTTTCAAAAGAGTAATTGGAGAGGAAGTGAGGAATATAAATAAAGTCACCCTTTATTCCCATATTTATCTTTCATAGACTTTAAAATATTATTATGACATGGAATATGTAAGTGGAACATGTTTATTAAATGCGTATTTATTTAAATCATCATTTATAAGTTTGAAATTCCCAAAATATCTGCAACCTTTATGATTTTCAGTACAGTTTGTTTTCACTGGATTTGGATGAAGCCATTAAGACTTGTACTAATATTCTGTTTCAGTTATCATGTGATGGAACCCCAAAGGGTTCATGTAGAGGTAACCCTAATGTGTTAGACACAGGAGCATGTGACTTGAGAAGTTGGTCTCTTTGGCTTAATCAGCTATTTGAATTAGCTCAACATAAGCAGAAAGTGGCTTTTCTTGTAAAGTAACACCATGCATGCCTTGCTCCATTTATCATTAAATTCTGTGATTGCACTTGCCAAACCTAACTCTCTATAATCTTGCATATGTGTGTTATCTCTGATTAATAATAACATTGCCTTGTTATCTCTAATAAAGCTTTGGGTACTTAAAAGTACAATGTTTGGCAGCAATTAAACATGCTACACATGAAGATAACTTTTTGTCATTTGAGTAATGTTAACCCAAACAACATGGTTTTTGTTCTTCTTTTTGGCTGACTTTAGGGACTGAAAGGAGGACTTCAAGAATGTCCACTGTGCTTAAGCAGGTAGTGCCAGGACATTTGGATGTAAACCCATCCAATAGCTTTGCTCGAGGAGGTTAGTAAGATTGATTTTATAACTGAGCACTGATGCAAGCTTAAAAGCAGAAAGCATTTTTCTAGATAGTTGATATTTTCAATCAACTAATTATGGTTCAAATTGTTCTTAATTACCCTCTTCTGAATGAATGGTCAAATTTATTACTAGCATGATGACAGATGAACTTAGCCTCGTGGGACAAGAAGTATAATAATTGCTGATGTCATATATATTGATAAGTTTGGGAGCATTAGGAGGTAAGGGGAGCATGTCTGAATGACGAGTCAGCCCTGGGAGTACTCCATGATACTCCAGATTTGCAGGGCAGAAAGACCAATCAATCACAGAAGTATAGATAGTTAAGGAGAAGTGATTCCAGATCCAAGGAACTCCAAGTTCTGTTATTTTTGCTCTTGTCCTCTGAAATACTGCTTTGGAGAATAAGACATCGTGATATCCAGGTAGCTGCTGGCATGAGGAAATAGAGAAAGGCTAAGTATTCGTTCTTTTAAGCTCCATAAGGTCATCCACTTTGTTCTCTGGAAGTTTATGTGAGATTCTTTCACTCTGCAGAGGAAATTCCAGACCAGAATTTTTTTTTTTTTTTTTTTTTTTTTTTTTAAGACAGGGTCTCACTTTGTTGCCCAGGCTGGAGTGCAGTGGAACTATCATAGCTAACTAACTGCAGCCTCCAACTCCTGGGCTTGAGCAATCCTCCTGCCTCAAGCTCCCAAGGAGCTAAGACTACAGGTGTGTGCCACCACTCCCAGCTCAATTTTTAAAATATTTTTTGGGACAGAGTCTTACTATGTTGCCCAGGCTAGCCTTGAACTCCTGGCCTGAAGCAGTCCTCCCACCTGGGCTTCCCAAAGTGCTGGGATTACAGGCATGGAAAAGCACCTGGCCCCAGATATCTCAACTGTGAAGTCCCACTGTCTCACAATAGAGTCACAGAATCTTAGACTTTTCCTCTCATCCCCATATAATGATGAATAGCCTTAAAAAGATACTAAGTAGGCCGGGCACGGTGGCTCACACCTATAATCTCAGCACTTTGGGAGGCTGAGGCAAGCAGATCACCTGAGGTCAGGAATTCCAGACCAGCTTGGCCAACATGGTGAAACCCTGTCTCTACTAAAAATACTAAAATTAGCCAGGCGTGGTGGTGCATGCCTGCAGTGCAGTCCCAGCTACTGAGGAGGCTGAGGCAGGAGAATCACTTGAACCCGGGAGGCAGAGGTTGCAGTGAGCTGAGATTGCAACATTGCTGGGCAGCAAGAGCAAAACAAGAGCCGAGATCACTCCAGCCTGGGCAACAAGAGCAAAATTCCATCTCAAAAAAATTACACACACACATATGTACACACTAAGCAAGTAATCTTGTTTCTGCTTGAACATCATCAGTAATGGGAAACTCATTTCTTCCCCCAAAATAATCCCTTACATTTGGGAGCAACTCTATATGTTGCTTTCTCATACTGACCACCACTTTGACTTATTGGCCCTAGCTCTATCCTCTGAGGTTAGAAAGTAAGTGTAATCTCCCACACCTAAAACCCTTCAGGAAAAACTCTTGTCAGGCTTGCTTTCTACAAAATTCACTCTTTAAAAAATTCACTTTTTTCCCTTTTGAAAACCATACACATCCCCAATATTGGCCCTTTGGATACTTTCTTTTCCTGCCTTTAGTTAACTCTTAATATCCCCAGTTCAAATGGTTGTAGTCCGCTCACCATCCTTATCACTGTGAACACTCCACAGAGTTGAACCCAGCACTCTAGGTGTTCTCACACCCTAAAACTGCATTCGGCTCCATCACTAGGTTAACCCATGTGGAGATTAATATCATTTGAAGTCCCTGTCTGCTTCATATGTGCTATTGTTCTTAAAAACATACTGGCCTTGATGGTTGCTTTTTGGACCCACTAGCAGTGTTATAACTAGGAAATTTCATGTTTTGGGATGTGGACTGGTATTTTAGACCTTTGGACCCTGATTCTGTCTAGCAGTGCATTTGCTGTTTTGCAAGCCTTTTGTCATCCATACATTTGATGATTGTTCTCATGTGATTCTTTGTTTAAAAAAGTGTTGAACAAGCCAGAGCTAAAGACAGAGACCTACAGCAAAATAACATAAACCTCTCTGAAGAAAAAGATCAATCTGTTCATCTATACTGGTTATGAGTCTTCCCACTAAAACTCACCAGGCCCATATTTCTAAATCTCTGTCAGTCATTTTAATCCACTATTTGCCAATCTTTCAAATAATTAACTGCATCACCAAGGGTTTTATAGTTACTTTGCTGTGACTTATTATAGGAATCAGTGCTTTTTTTTTTAAAAGTAATTATAAATAGTCCATTGATAATCCATTCCTAGAATTTGGTTCAGAATCAACATAAAGATTCTACTTTACAAAATTCACTTTTTTCCCTTTTGAAAACCGTACACATCTCCTAGTGGTCATACTGGTTTTTTGGATACTTTCTTTTCCTGCCTCGTCAGAACTTTCTGTAATTGCAAGATTTCCTAAGAGCTTTCAACCTTCTTGAGTCATCTTTCCAATTACTGTGTCAGGCCTTGAAGTCGTTGTATTAGTTTCCTAGGGCTGCCATAACAAAGTGCTACAAATTGGGTGGCTTAAACAACTATTGTCTCACAGTTCTGGAAGCTGGAAGTCCAAGATCAGGGTGTCAGGGGGGTTGGTTCCTTCTGAGGGCTGTGAGGAGGAATCTGTTCCATGCCTTTCTCCTAGCTTCTGGAGGTTTGCTGGCCATCTTTGGCATTGCTTGGCTTCTGGAAGCATTACCTAAATCTCTGCCCTCCTCTTCACATGGCATTCGCCCTCTGTGTCTAGCTCCAAATTTCTCCTTTTAGAAGTACACCAGTCATATTGAATTAGGGGCCCATTCTACTCCACTATGACCTCATCTTAACTAATTATATATATTCTGAGGCACTGGGGGTTAGGACTTAATATAAATTTTGGGAGGGGGACACATTTCAACCCATTACAGCCATATATTTCATTTTTCTGGATTTTTAGAGTACTACTATTTTAAAGTTTAAGATACAAACTTTGTTCTTCTCATCATTTCTTTCTCAGTGAATTTGAACTAAAAGATGGTACAGTGATTTTTCTCCTTAGGGTCCTGGTATTTCAGTTGCTAAGCACTCTTGTCAGAATTCGGTTTGAGATTGCATTTCCCCTTACTGCTTTATTTACCATATGAAAGTTTATATTGTCAGCAATTTTCCACTCAACTTTTAGAGAATGCAGCTTTCAGCAGATGTCTAGTTAATTGAAGCCCTCCCACCCACAACCTGATCTTGTATTTTGCCATTGTACACATCACCATGTTATCGATTCCAACATTTGGCCAGGTGGCCTATAATATAAATTGTGCTACACAGTTGTCTCTACTTTTATGTTGGTACCAAAGGTTCACGGATTTTCAACAATCTTTTTCTTTTTCTTTTTTTTTTGAGATGGAGTCTCGCTCTGTCACCAGGCTACAGTGCAGTGGTGCGATCTTGATCTTGGCTCACTGCGACCTCGGACACCTGGTTCAAGCAATTCTCCTGTCTCAGCCTCCGAGTAGTTGGGATTACAGTCATGTGCCACCATGCCCAACTAATTTTTGTATTTTTAGTAGAGATGGGGTTTCACCATGTTGGCCAGGATGATCTCAATCTCCTGACATCGTGATTCGCCCACTTCGGCCTCCCAAAGTGCTGGGATTACTGGCGTGAGCCACCCCACCCGGCCTTAACAATCTTTTTCAACTACATTGTATTCTTTTTTAACCCTGGCCTCCAGCTCTTGGCTTCTTTTATACAAGGGAATTCCCAGTAGTGGTTATATTCTTATGACTCCATTCTTTGCTAATCCTAAAGGCACCCAAAAGGTTGTATTTACCTTTTCAGATTAAAATCTCCTATTTAACTTATGACCTCTGTGTGCATATCTGAGGCTGTAATTATTATTTCTGACACCTTTCTCAAATACTTTCTGCTGAAAATTACTGTGAATTTGGCTTGTTTCCTTATGACAGTTTTGTACTCCTACCCAGGTGCCTATCATTCTGGTATCTTAAGCTAAAATCCAGAAACGAAAATCTCATTCTTTTTTACTCCATCTCTTAACTCTTCACTCCCAAAGCCTCCAAAACCTTCTAAAGCCCTGGTGATAAACTGGACAAAGAGATACTGCTGTTTCCTGACACCTTGAACATTCTCTGTGATCTCTAGAACTGTTTCTCTGTTTCTTCTGATAGTGTCATTCCTTCTCAAAGTAGGAGGAATGAACTGGGGCAGGCAAGTTAAGGATCTCAGAAGATTCTCTATTATGTGAACATGCCAGGCAGACACACATTTAGACTGGCAGGGCAAGACTAGGTTAGACATGCCCATGCCCTGCAAGGAATTCATTTCCTTGTATCAACTCACAGTACAGAGTCTCTTCATTCTTCCAGAGTTAGGTACCACTGTGGGAGGAGCCTCCTATCATCTAATTCTTCTTCTATTATTATTTTTTTTTACCCTAACCCCTAGTTCTTCCTAGCCTTTTTCTTTTTGCTCCCCTATTTTCACAATTTTTTTCATTCCTTTCATTTTCATACAGTCCTAGTTCCTACTTTTCTTTTTTTTTTTTTTTTTTTTTTTTAAGACGGAGTCTCGCTCTGTTGCCCAGGCTGGAGAGCAGTGGTGCGATCTCTCTCACTGCAAGCTCCGCCTCCCGGGTCATTCTCCTGTCTCAGCCTCCCGAGTAGCTGGGACTACAGGTGCCCGCCACCACGCCCAGCTAATTTTTTGTATGTTTAGTAGAGTCAGGGTTTCACCGTGTTAGCCAGGATGGTCTCGATCTCCTGACCTCATGATCCGCCCACCTTGGCCTCCCAAAGTGCTGGGATTACAGGCGTGAGCCACCGCGCCTAGCCTACTTTTCTTATGTTATTTCCACTGTGTCTCTCTCCTGGTCTGATGAGCCAGGGTTAAAATTGACCTTCACCTCTTTTTCAGTCAGGATGATCGCTTTGCATTCAGCATGCATGTTGGTGAGTTCCTAATACAAGGGATGCATCCTTTTTTACACAAGAATCACTTTAAAAGTAAGAAGTGAATAGATCACATTGTTTTTCATTTAAAATTAAAGTAACATTTAAGCCCAATGGGGGAAGCACCTATATTTACAACTTGGATAAATTTCTTTGTTGAGTAGAAAAATGCCTTGAGAAAATCAGTACTGCCTCTCAAATACCAAAATATAATAGCTGGGTATATTTGAGAAGTAGCCACTTGGAGGGAGCTTTTTAATTCTTCATCTTTTACATTTTAAGTTTTTCTCCATGTATTATTTTATCCTTGAAATAACCTCCAGGATAGGTATTTAAAGAGGCCCAGGGAGATTAAGTGACTTGGTCAAGGCCACACAGCAAGTATCAGTACAACTGGGACTAGAATTAGTTCAGTGTTGCATCATATCAGTGCAGATATATTTACTGAATATATCTTGTGTCTCATGCACTGGGCCAGTTATAAGATCAAAATGATAAATAAGGCACCACATGTGACCTAAGCATCTCTTTTCCTTTTCCCCTTTTGTCAGAACAGAGTAGAGGAAATAACACCAGTGCTTAGGAAACACTGGTTCTCTGAACAGTAATGCATTCCTATGGGGAGAATGAACTGTGTCTTATCTTCCCTGAAGCAGTCCCCTTAGCCAATCCTACTGATTGGTTCCAAGGTCACATGGTTCCTCAGGAAACAGTATATTAAGAGTTTAGTTACATTCTAATTCAAACCATAGTCCCACTACTTACTGTATGATTAAACAATTTAGGAAACCTCTTAATTCTCAGTGTCTTCATCTTTAAAATTAAGGTAATAAATAATACAGATTTTTAAGGTAGTTATGAGGTATAAATGAAATAATATATGTAAAACATTTAACTTAGTAACTAGCCCATAGTAGTATTTTAATAAATGTTAGTTGTCATTATTATTATTATAGTTACTGTTATCATTGCCATTGCCTAATACTCTGCTGAAATGGGAAGAAAGTTGACATTTGCATTTAAATTGCTTTGAGCCTTACTGATCTAAGGCAAGAGATAGAAGGCATATGCCCTAGGTCTAGCCAGTGACTTTCAAACTTGTTTGATCATGACTCACAGTAAGAAATGTATTTTATATTTATATGTATATATACCCATTCATTTTATATCACAATTCAGGTAGTACTAAGGCACATGCAAAATGTATAATATATACACTAAAACAAAAGTTTTGTGAAACAATATTCATCTGTACCACATGCAGTGCTCATTAGTATTTTCAACTGTAATGTTTAATTTTGAAAAAAATACTGATTTGACCTATTAGAGTGACTTCCCAAGCCACTAAGGATGATCCTGCAGTTTGGAAAAACACTGCCTGAGACCCTTTGCTAGTGTTAAATGCCCAGGACATCTAAAAATCATTCAGGAAATCTAAGTAGACCTCACCACCACCAACCAATGCGCTAGTCTAATTCCTTTGGTTAAAATGACTTCCAGATGGGATTAGAATTCTCAAAGCCCCCTGCTGGCCCCATATCAGTACTGGCCATTTTATCATTGCTGATTTTCTACTAATTGGCCAAAACTTGGCAGTTTTTCATTGATGAGCCCCTCTTTGGGGGAGTCCTTACTGTTTTTTGTTTAATACCCCTCTTTTCACTCTTTCAGTGCAAATAATTGGGTTGAAGATATAATAATGAGTCACAACAGCTTACAATGTATTGGTTTGCAAAAAGTAAATAACAAATTCTTTGAGTGCCTGTATTTCAGGCTCTCAGCATGGATACAAGAATAAACATGATTGGGTGCTTGCCCTCACTAGCACATGTAAACCAAAAAGTACCTGAAACAGGTCTCAATAAATTCAGAAGTTTATTTTGCCAAGGTTAAGGACTCACCCTTGAGACAGGTCTGTGCCTTTTCTCCAACAATGATTTTGAGGGCTTTAATATTTAAATGAGAAAGAGGGAGGGTATAGTAATCCACATGTTGCAAGAAAAAAGGAGCAGGTAGGAGAATGGTCAATTATGTATTTGTCTATAAGATAAAGTGAACATACCAGTAGCTCTCTGTGGATAAATTTAACCTTTTAACTGTAGCTGTTTGTTTAGGAACAAAAGGAAAAGCAGCTTCTTGTATGTCTCAGCTTTCAGCCTAATTTTTTCCTTTTGGCATAGTGAACTGGAGTCCTGAGTTTTTATTTTCCTTTTACACACACAATCTTGTAGAGTGAAAGAATATGCAAATAATCATGATGCAATGTGATCAAAGTTCAAATAGAGCTCCCCAGCTTGGGAGCAGTCAGGAATGCCTTGAAGAGGTACTAACATTGTACCTGGATCTTAAGGGTTACGTAGGAATGTGTCAGGTAAGGAAATGGGAGAAATCATTCCAGGCAATAAGACTAGCGTAAGAAAGTGTGATGTGTTAAGGAAGCTATATCTCAGAATCAGGAACTACTCAAGTATCACTATCATCATCTTAGTGTCCCATTTTCAATAGGAAAGTTCAAAATTTTGGCAGAGAGGAGAGCAGTCAGCCAACACAGAGGAGGCCACACAGTGTGCCTTGGCCATGTCGTCCCAAGCCTTTGTTCTGTCTTGCAGTCACATTCTCTGTCTGTCATCAGCCAGCACCTCTGCAGCCCTTACTTTCTGACTTCCTTTGGCCACCAGAGCCATCAGTGCCCTTCATTTTCTGCTTCTAAAGGAGTGAAGTGGGAATGAAAACTCACTTCGAATGATTTTTGTTATGTCATATGTTACACAATTTTGCACTGTATAACTTAATACTACTATTAAAGATTGCAATCCTGACTGAATAAATATAAAATCATTTCCTCTAATTGACTTGAGCAATTTGTTTGCTTGGAAAGTGCTAAAACTGCTCACAATTTTTGGTGTGCCATCATCATAAACTCCTTTCTTTCTGTCGGAAAAAATATATTACTCAAATTACAAAACTATTATCTCTAATACTGCCTATCATTTTGGTGAAAGTAGGGATTTTAAGAGAAGTCATTACTTCAGTCATCACAAGCTGTATTTTAGTGGTATTGGGTATTGTCACAGGATTATGAATTTTTGCTGCTCATAAGTATTTATGGAAAATAAATGTAATTTCCAAATGAAAAGAGAAGGAAGATAGTGTGGCAATGCTTAATGCTCTACTGCAAAAATATGCCCTTAGTTATTCCAAATGGTTGCTAGAGCTTCATTGTTTCCTGGTGTGATGACCTTGCTCAAAGAACAAATGTGTTGTACAACACACAGCATTCGCCAGTCTCCTTCAATATGAGGACCAGTGTATTCCTAACATTTACACATACACACCCCAAATTCCTTAATTTTATTATATAAATTTGTTTCTGACTGAATGATAATCTTTAAAAGCTTATTCCATTTGGTATAATTTTTTAGTGGCACCTTCTGCTGTGTGCTGTCCATTTCATTGTGCTTATAGTATTTATAAACAGGTGCTGAAATTTCATTTAACAGGTACTCAATGCATCTTTTTTATGTGACTGCAGCTTTTTATTTGTTAATTAAATCTTCTACTTTTATTATATTTACATTTTTCCCCTGTTAATTTTAAAAATTAAGTAGCCTATTCTTCTCACTCAATCTGCTCTGACATTTGCTACTATATACATTTTATTTCTCTTTCTGTCTTTAATCTTACCTACCAGTGCATGGGTACAGAGATAAATGTTTTACTCAGTCAAATCCCAAATCTTCAGCTAAGGGAAGAGTCCATAATCAAGGTACTGTATTATGTGTCCTGATATGTCACTCTTTTAAACCATCTTCATGTGAAACTACGTATGTTACAAGTAATTTTTTTGCATTTGTAAAATTATATCCTTTATTCTCATCTACATTCTGAATTTCCTCTGATTCCATTTACAAAAAAATTAATAATTGCCATAATGTCTAAGAAAAACTCATAAACTACATAGAAAGATTCATGCAGCCGGGCGCCGTGGCTCACGCCTGTTATCCCAGCACTTTGGGAGGCTGAGGCAGGCAATCACCTGAGGTCAGGAGTTCAAGACCAGCCTGACCAAGATGGTGAAACCCCATCTCTACTAAAAATACAAAAATTAGCTGGGCGTGGTGGGGCGCGCTTGTGATCCCAGCTACTCGGGAGGCCGAGGCAGGAGAATCACCTGAACCTGGGAGGCGGAGGCTGTGGTGAGCCAAGATCGTGCCATTGCACTGCAGCCTGGGCAACAAGAGTGAAACTCTGTCTCAAAGATTCATGCATGTGAAGCTGAAATGAGCAATAAAAACTTTTCTTGGGAACTGGTCTCTTGACCCCATAAATGCTTATAAAGAGAAAGAGAAGCAGAGGTGACATTATCATGGTGACTTCTGGTCACCTAGAAACATGACTTCAATTTAATACTGGGAAAAGACTAAAGCTTCTCAAACAGGCTTTCTAGATCTAAAGAAGAAAACCCACTTTAGGGAGGCAGTAGGAAAGTCCTGTATCCCTGTGACCCCATCACTGAGATAAACACCACAGTTCTACAGGCATTTATGAGGGCCTCTTGATTTGAAGGTGATACAGTGCTAGTCAAATGTGAGAATTAGTGTATGCCTTTGTGTCTGGATATTTGATATTTAATAGTCTCACGTGCATATAGAAATCCTTGATTTTTCTAATTAATATAACTAAGGTCAACTTATCTCACTGAGACTCTTCTAGCATTTTAGCTTGCCCTTTCTCTTAGAAGATATCTGCTTCTGGCTGGGTGTGGTGACTCACGCCTGTAATCCCAGCACTTTGGGAGGCATGAGGCGGGTGGATCACCTGAGGTTGGGAGTTCAAGACCAGCCTGACCAACATAAAGAAACCCTGTCTCTACTAAAATTACGAAATTAGCCGGGCATGGTGGTGCATGCCTATAATCCCAGCTACTCAGGAGGCTGAGGCAGGAGAATCTCTTGAACCCAGGAGGTGGAGGTTGTGATGTGCTGAGATCATGCCATTGCACTCTTGCCTAAGCAACAAGAGCGAAACTCCGTCTCAAAAAAAAATAAAATAAAGGTATCTGCTTCTGACTGTACATTTTATTCATTTATTTTATTTTATTTTATTTTAGAGACAGTGTCTCACTCTGTTGCCCAGTCTGTAGTGTAGTGGCGCTATCTTGGCTCACTGTAACCTCCACCTCCGGGGGTCAAGCGATCCTCGCATCTCAGCCTCCCAAGTAACTGGGACTATAGGCGTTTGTTTTCTGTTTTGTTTTGTTTTTGGTAGAGATGGGGTTTCACCATGTTGCCCAGGCTGGTTTCAAACTCCTGGGCTCAAGCAATCTGCCCACCTTGGCCTTCCAAAGTGCTAGTATTACAGGCATGAGGCACTGTGCCCATTACTAAATTTATAATTTCTCATTCTTCACGGATACTGAAAAAAAAACTATAATATAATCTTGTTTAGAATTACATCATTTTGGCATGATATACAAATATTAATTCCAAATCCAGCTTCAGATTTTAGTAGACTTATGAAGTTTCTATTTTATATCTTTAAATGTCATGTGAAATTGACCAAATAAGCAGAAGAATGTTCCTTACTTTTTTCATGAAGCCCTGAGAAATTGAGTAACTCAGCATTTGCCTTGCTAGACTTTATTAGTACCTCCTGCCAGCTTGTTTTGTTTTCAGTGTCAATGTACTGTTTCTACTTATGATCTTAGTATTTACTTTTAAATCCTGAATTTACATCAAAATATAAAATAAGATTGATTTGGGGGGTTTGGTAGGTTGTTCTGAGGCTAAGATTCTGTGATTTTGAAATGCTATATTGGATAATGCTTATGTTACAGAAGTAGCAAATGACCATATGACTTATGATTTTTAGATTAATCAACTTGCTATGACCTCTAAAATTGTAGCTCTAGAGCATGCACCTTTTTCCTTAGTCAGTGGTATTCCCACATTAGATTATCTCACTCCATGACTTTGGCTTTTGTGAAGGTGTGTGGGCAAGTCTTCGCTCTAGCACTCGCTTGATCAGCTCTCCAACATCCTTCATTGATGTTGGCGCCCGGCTGGCCGGCAAGGACCATTCGGCCTCCTTCAGTAACAGCACCTACCTACAAAACCAGCTCTTGAAACGGCAAGCAGCCCTTTACATATTTGGTGAAAAGTCGCAACTAAGGGTAAGATTTCTTTTTTCTCACTTAGAAACTTTGTGGATACACTAGGGCTGTTTATAAAACATGTATCACAGACCAGGTTTGCTAGAATTTTTTTTATAGCATGATTCTTAACCTGGAGTTAATAATCTCAAAAAATTTAGCTCTCCTTTTGAATTTATTTATATATATTAATTTTTATATAGATACATACACATATATACATATGCATATTTATTAGCCACGAAAATAAATATCTATTCATGACAGTAAAAAATCAACATAAACATCAGGAATACTAGGAAGTGTACATACAAAGAAAGAAATAAGGCTTCATCAGGCTGTGTTTTCAACAGCCTTGATTCAGTTTCCACAGGAATCTGCCCATGGCAAAACAGATAGTTTTGTTGTTGTAAACCTACTGATAAAAAAGGCTACAGAAAGACAGAAGAATGGAGAGAGGAAGACTGTGGTGCCACGTATGGAGGCAAGGCAAGGCCAAGTCTAGATTTTCTGAGTAACACTTGTTAAAACTTCTCAAGACTATACAGAAAGAGACACATGTCCTAAGACATGTCAGAAAATTCAAAATACTAGATGCTAATCAACTGTATTCTTACTGTTAAGTTGTTGTGCTAAAGAGCTTCACCATGCTGAGGGCCCATAAATTGTAAAGATGGTCTTTTCCTCCAAAAGCAATGATAATTCCTTGAATTTAATGTTTTGCAAGTCACGCATTGCAAAATAAATTTCATTACCACGAATAGGTGTATAGGACATGAAAGTTACCTGTTAACTCAGAAATCTCAATGTTTAGTCCAGTGCTCCAGTTGGCACTGGACAACCTAGACAGACCTCTGGCTGAACCATGGAGCAGAAACTGTGAGCAGGGTGCCATTAGCAAGATCCCACATGCTTGGCCCTTAAGACGCCAGTAACTGAGTCATCTCTTCTGGAGCAGGCTGGTGGCTTTGCTAGCTCTTCTCCCACTGCCTGGACTGCTGCAACCACTTAGTCATCAGCCTTTAGGGTAGAGGGCATAAAACTGCTGGGTAATGCTCAATTTTTAAATCTGCATATTTGTCTTCTGATACAGTAAATAATTTTATATCCAGAAAATAGAACACTTTTCTACAGCAATCCAGGGTTGCTGGTGCCAGTGTCTTTTCCAGAGCACAGACTTTCCATGCTTCAGCACAACACTTACTCGTGATCTGAATCACTCTCCGAGGTTTAGCTCCTTAGTACTCCCCTCTGCCATTCTCTTTACACATGATTTCTCAGATTAGCTGTGTGATCATACGTATTTGAGTAAGAAAGAGTTGGAATGCTGCCTTTTTCCTTCCCTCTCTTTTTTCTTTCTGTCTGTCCTTCCTCAGTAAAGTATCATTATTATATATTTTTTAATTTTTTGAGACGGAGTCTCACTCTGTCGCCAGGCTGGAATGCAGTAGCATGATCTCAGTTCACGGCAACCTCCACCTCCCAGGTTCAAGCGATTCTTCTGCCTCGGTCTCCCGAGTAGCTGGGACTACAGGCGCATGCCACCACGCCCAGCTTTTTTTTTTTTTTTTTTTTTTGTATTTTTGATGGAGACGAGGTTTCACCGTGTTGGCCAGGATAGTCTCCATCTCTTGACCTCGTCATCCACTTGGCCTCCCAAAGTGCTGGGATTACAGGCGTGAGCCACTACGCCCGGCCAAGTATTATTATTTTTTAAAATGTAATCCCACCATTCTGGCACAGTAGTTGTCAGCAATTTTATATATTCCATTCAGGTTTTATCTTTTATTTGATTTTGTGTGTAGAATACGGCTCTGTATCTGTCTGATATGTGCCACATTCTAGCTAGCACAATGCCATCCAGTTACAATTCCATACCTTTTTCTCCCAACAAAGAAGCATAAAGGAAAGTCAGTAAATTACAGTGACTTATTCTGAAAATAATCTTGAATTTGACCTTTACCTAGGTAAATTCACATACTTTAATACTTGATTATTGGGAACAAATTCCTTCCAACCTAATGGAGTGTCTCACTACTTTGGTTAGTAACTCCTGGCTTCTAAGATAGGCATACCTAGCTTATGTATAGTTGGGAAATAGGAATCTACCTTTCCTGAAAAGTAAACTATGTTTTGTCTATTATAAGTTTTTAAAAATAATAGAAAGGAACTCATGTATATCACTAGGTTCTTTATCTGAAGCCTTAACATCATGTTTCCATGTCGTATAGTAGTCTCCATAACTATTTTAGTCACTATTCAACCTGTATTGTTGGATGTTTAGGTTTCTTTATCTTCTGTATATAAAATTACAGTCACAATTCCAAGCAAATAGGTTTTTTTTTTTTTATTGAGATACCATTCCCAGAGGTTTTTTTCCTATTAGATTATTTCCTCAGAGTAGCTTCCTTAAAATGGAATTATTAAGACAAAGGAAAAATTATAAAATACACATAACAAGATTTACCATCTTAACCATTTCTAAATATATGACTCAGTATTATTAAGTACATTCACGTTGCTGTGCAACCAATCTCCAGAAAGCAGTTTTACTCTTAGAAAAGCAGATGGTCCAGTAGAGTAATTTGGGCAAAATGAAAAGAAAGTGGAAACATTTTGAGAAAATTAATTCATTCTTTGGCATGAAAAGTTAGAGGACTTTTAAATCTTCACAGCTAGGTTATTAAAATGAAATATACCAGTAGGCCATCAGTATAGCATTCTTTAATTACAAATGCAACACTCATACCACACACAAAATAAATTCCATATGGATTAAAGATGTAAATGAGAAAGTACTCAAATAAATATAGGTTGATACATATATAATATTAAGTGAAAAAATGTTATCCCAAAGATAGAAATGAACAAAGCCTTTCATGGTTTTTTTATGTATTTTTTTTTTTTTTTTTTTTTAGGTGGAGTCTCACTCTACTGCCCAGGCTGGAGTGCAGTGGTGTCATCTCAGTTCACTGCCACCTCTATCTCCGGGGTTCAAGTGATTCTCCTGCCTCAGCCTCCCGAGTAGCTGGGATTACAGGTGCCCGTCACCACACCTGGCTACTTTTTGTATTTTTAGTAGAGATGGGGTTTCACCATGTTGGCCAGGCTGGTCTTGAACTCCTGACCTCAGGTAATCTGCCTGCCTTGGCCTCCCAAACTGCTGGGATTACAGGCATGAGCCACCACGCCCAGCCAGGTAATTTTTTATTATTGACTTTTAAGAAGTAGGGCCAGGCACAGTAGCTCACACCTGTAATCTCAGCACTTTGGGAGGCCGAGGTGGGTGGATCACAAGGTCAAAAGATCAAGACCATCCTGGCCAACATGGTGAAAGCTCATCTCTACTAAAAATGCAAAAATTAGCTGGGCGTGGTAGTGTACGACTGTAGTCCCAGCTACTTGGGAGGCTGAGGCAGGAGAATCCCTTGAACCCAGGAAGCAGAGGTTGCAGTGAGTCGAGATTGTGCCACTGCACTCCAGCCTGGGTGACAGAGTGAGAGTCCATCTCAAACAAACAAAAAGTCACCACAATGTTGGTAGTCTTGGGGCAGCAAGAAAGTGATTTTTATTTCTTTCTCAATATTTATCTCTACCTTTTTTCATTTTTATTATGAATATGTTTTACTTGCATAATAAGAAACAAATATGTGCATATCTACAAACTTTAATACCTGTACAGTCTGGAACTCCAACAGTGTATTACCTATCCTTTACCATGTACATCTTGGGAAGACTTAGTTTACACTATTGGAGTAGTCATACTGTCCATGTATCGTTAGTTGCTCTTTAAACTTCCGGGTTCATGACCTTATAATTGACTTATATTTGGTATTATAAGCTCCATCAAGTTCCAGTCTACCAGTAGTCTCTTCCAGTTCTCAGAATGAGAGCACTCTTAGGCTAAGTAATCTACCTCTAGTAAGGACTAGATTTGCCATTCTAGGCAAACCACTAGACTGTACTGAATGGCTCTTCCCATCAACACTGACACATTGCCATACAAGATTGACTCTCTTGACCCATTGGCAGCCTCTGCAGCTATTTGGCCCCAACTAACTGTTTACCGTTATGCACTGCCCCATTGGAAACATCACTCTTTTACCTATAGCACTTCATCTGCCTGATTCTCTGAATCTTCATCCACAGAACTTCAAGGTAGAATTTGCTTTAAATTGTGAGTTTGTTCCTGTTGAATTTCATGAAATCCGGCAAGTGAAAGCCAGTTTTAAGAAGCTGATGAGGGCTTGTATCCCAAGCACCATCCCTACTGACTCAGAAGTGACCTTCCTGAAAGCGCTGGGAGATTCTGAGTGGCTCCCACAGGTAATGTCTGAAGCAGCTTCTTTCTTTATAACTCAGAGAAACAGAGGCCCAAGTAGATATACAGAACTGTATTTGAGAAAAAAAAATACTTGGTTCCCTCACTTGCCAACATTCTCCTCCTTCATTGCGTGCCATCAGTAAAGGCCTTTCAGTTTCAGGAAATCATCTGATATAGGAGGTGAGGGAGTAGAAGTCTTGATCGCTGGGTTTTTATCTCTGTGTAATTCAAAGTTTGGTGTCTATAGGACACTAAGGAGAAAATTATTTTTAGATGGAAATTTTTGATGTAGTAAATTTAATCAGCATGTATATACAGGGCTCCTGCTCTGTTATCAGTACAGTAAGGATCCAGGGCAGAGGACAACTTCTGCATGACTCCAAAAGCTCTCACCTTTCATTTGTCTGCCCGTCCCAGGTCTCTAGATTTTAGATTCACCCCAAACTACCCACCAAAGGCACAGTGGATGCCCCCAAGCCTACCTAAGGCTAGAGAAATAAAACACAGTGTCTGTCTTTCAGTTCAGTCAACTTTGGGATATTCTTAATGGAACTTTTATTGAGAAATTAAAGGGCCTTGTCTTTAAGCTCCTTTATTTCTTATATTGCCCAGGCTGGTCTTGAACTCCTGGCCTCAAGTAATCTTCCCATCTTGACCTCCCAAAGTGCTGTGATTACAGGCATGAGCTGCCATGCCTGGCCCCCATTATTTGTTATCACCTTGCAGAAATTCCCAGTCCCTTGCCTCCATCTACCTGCAAGCATCCTGCCTCTTGTTTCCCACAGCACATTGGACTAAAAAGCAAAAAAACAAAAACAAAAAAACAAAAAGGAATGATGTCAGTACCCAGGGCAGGGCAGTGACTGTTCTCAAGATACTTAAACCAAAGAGAAACGCTACCACGTATACATTTGGCTATAAATGTATCGTGCCGTGTTCATTATTATTAAGGCAATTTAGGGTGCTTTGCATACCCATGGAAGGAACTGATCAATACTCCCTTCTGTCCCCAGGCTATGCGCCCCAGCTCCAAACGGACCCCACCACCCAACTTATCTATCCATGTTTCTGATACATTCTGTGCTCTGCTCTTTGCTAGAAAGTAGACCTGTACCAAAAGTTAGGGACTAAAGACAGTGGAAATAATTGCCCACTTGGGATATTGACATCTTAAAAGTTAACTCTTAAAGCAAATTCTTTTTTTTGACTTTTATTTTATGTTCAGGGGCACATGTATAGGTTTGTTGTATAGGTCAATTGCATGTCTTGGGAGTTTGGTGTACAGATTATTTCATCACCCAGGTAATAAGCATAGTACCTGATAGGTAGCTTTTCTATCCTCATCTTCCTGTCACCTCCAACCTCAAGTAGGCCCCAGGCATCTATTCCCTTCCTTGTGTACATATGTACTCAATGTTTAGCTGCCACTTATAAGTGAGAATATGCAGTATTTGGTTTTCCATTCCTGTGTTAGTTTGCCTCAGCTGTGTTACTGCAAAGGACATAAGCTCATTCTTTTTATAGCTGTGTAGTATTCCATGGTGTATATGTACTGTATTTTCTTTATCCAGTCTACTGTTGATGGGCATATAGGTTGACTCCATGTCTTTGCTATTGTGAATAGTATAGCACTGAACATGTGTGTGCATGTGTCTTTATGGCAGAACAATTTATATTCCTTTGGGTATATACTCAGTAATGGGATTGCTAGGTCAAATGGTAATTCTTTTTTAAGTTATTTGAGAAATCACCAAACTACTTTCTACATGACTGAACTAATTTACATTCCCACCAGAGATGTATAAGCATTCCCTTTTCTCCACAGGCTCGCCAGCATCTGTTATTTTTTGATTTTTTAAATAATAGCCATTTCTTAGAATGAATTCTGAGCCCAAAAGAATTCAGGCCTGGTGATAGCTATGTTGTAGAAACAGTTACGTGAGGACCTTCTCATTACTGAGTAGGACATTTGCCTTATTCCTGTGTTTAAAGTAGCCTAGACCGGGCGCGGTGGCTCACAACTGTAATCCCAGCACTTTGGGAGGCTGAGGCAGGTGGATCACCTGAGGTTGGGAGTTCGAGACCAGCCTGACCAACATGAAGAAACCTCGTCTCTACTAAAAACACAAAATAAGCCAGGCATGGTAGCGCGTGCCTGTAGTCCCAGCTACTTGGGAGGCTGAGGGAGGAGAATCACTTGATCCTGGGAGGTGGAGGTTGTGGTGAGCCGAGACTGCGCCATTGCACTCCAGCCTGGGCAACAAGAGCAAAACTCCGTCTCAAAAAAAAAAATTTTTTTTTAATAAAATAAAATAAAGTACCTTAGCTCTGTTTAAGATATGGGTTTTTTCATTTTTGTTCTTGTTCAGAGTTGGATTCAAATTGCAAATTATGTCTGATGATCATTAAAATATTTTTTAAAACTAGAATGTTATATATTTGGTTTTAAAATCTATATATTGTTCTCACACTTTAATTGTTTATCAAGGACTTTGAGCCAATTGATGTGGCTTTAAAAACTTAACAAAAATATAAAAGTTCTTTTCTCATTTCGTACACAGCACAGACAAATTGGAGTTTTTTTTTTTTTTTTTTTTTTTTTTTGAGACAGAGTCTTGCTCTGTCACCCAGGCTAGAGTGCAGTGGCACGATCACAGCTCACTGTAGCCTATATCTCCCAGGTTCAAGCGATCCTCCCACCTCAGCCTCCTGAGTAGCTGGGACTACAGGCAGATGCCACCACGCCTGGCTGATTTTTGTATGTTTTGTAGAGATGGGGTTTTGCCATGTTGCCCAAGTGGTCTCAAACTCCTGAGCTCAAGCACTACTCTCGCCTCAGCCTCCCAAAGTGCTGGGATTACAGGCGTTGAGCCACCACGCCCAGCCAGGAGTATCTTTTTTAACATATAATTCATTTACCATAAAATTTATCCTTATGATAAAAGTGTACAACTCAATGCTTTTTGGTATATCCACAACGTTTTGTAACTATCACCACTATCTAATTCCCAAAAAATTAAGAATATCTGAAATAGAACTTACTACATCATGGAAAAACAAATTTTTTTTTTTGAAAAACAAATTTTAAATCCAATAAAATTCACGTGAATTTCCTTCCTTTGCTGGGAAGTCCACATAGAATATCTTTTGTACTCTGTGGAATTATAGCTCACCTACTTTTGGGGGAATCATGTAAGGTAATTTTATTTCATTATGTATTGTTCTAAAACGTGTCTACCTTTTTGAAGTGTCATGTTGTGGTTGTTTTTATTGAGATGGGGTCTCACTATGTTGCCCAGGCTGGTCTCGAACTCCTAACCTCAAATGACCTGCCCAGCTCAGCCTCCCAAAGCGCTGGGATTACGGGCATGAGTCACTACACCCAGACAAAAGTGTCATTGTTTAATCTTGGTTTGAAAGAACTTTAAGTATTTAAAACATTATGTGGTTCTTTTATCCAAGCGCTTTATCCCTAACTCGTTTGATTATCCAGGGAAAGCAACTCTTTCTGACTTCTGCACTCAGAAAGTGCTTGGTCTAATTGTGTTCTCCTTCCTATCTCTTAGCTTCACAGGATAATGCAGCTGGCTGTGGTTGTATCAGAAGTACTTGAAAATGGTTCCTCAGTTTTGGTCTGTTTGGAGGAAGGCTGGGACATCACTGCACAAGTAAACTATTAGACATATTTTTTGATACTTCATTTTATATTTATATTTCCATTTGGTGGTTTTTAAATTCTTCAGATGAATGTTTTGTATAATGACTAATGTGTTTATGGACAGAGAAAGCGCTGTGTTAAACACCACCTGTTATCCATCAGAAAACTCTGTACCATGAGCTCTTAGCCCCTACGCAGCCTGGAGCTCTGGCTCCAGGCATCAAGCTCTCCCACCCGCAGATTTACCATGCAGGCTTGCGGATGGAGCCCTTGACCAGCAGTGTGAGGCATGGACCATCCTTTCTGGGTTTTGTCAGTCCATCCCCTGGCTCTCTGTAAGCCCCACTTTAACCCACTCCAGAGTGAAAAGTGAATTCAGACTACATTAAGACATTAATCTGCATCTGCCAAAAAGTAGAACTGATTTTAACTGATCCTCTGGCCTCTGATTAACTTAGGAAAAGGTTGTTGTCAGCAAACTGGCCAGTTAAGGATTAAAGGCTTAATTCCCTGAAAGTAAACTTGTAGCCAAAATGAATTTGAGCTTTAGTTTTTACTGGAAAGCTTACAGAATTCATTTTATTGGCCATCCTGGAATGGTTAGTGAACAAATTTGCTGTCCAGCTAAATTTGTGAATTAGCTATTATCAGAAGGAAGTGCTTTTATCTTAGTAATAGGACTTTTTCAGAACTAAAATTAATAACAATCCATCCTGTTTGTGCCCTAGGTGACATCCCTGGTTCAGTTACTCAGTGATCCCTTTTATAGGACACTTGAAGGCTTCCGGATGTTGGTTGAAAAAGAGTGGCTCTCTTTTGGTCACAAATTCAGTCAGCGGAGCAGCTTGACCCTCAACTGTCAGGGGAGTGGTTTTGCTCCAGTCTTCTTACAGTTCTTAGACTGTGTACACCAGGTAAGTAGAGCAAGCTTGAGTTGACTTGATGTGAAGGAAACAACACAACGTACTAGCATTGATGGAGCACTGCGATGGTGTGCCAGGTACCTTCCTATCATAACTCTGATTAACTCAGCCATAGGACGTGCTGAAATCTTAGCAGTAGACTCCTAGAAATGGAAAAGAAAAAAAATTAGTTGGTTTCTGAAATGAGGACAGCTAAGCTGGCTCCTGGGCTTGCCCCAAGTGAAGTAGCCAGCACTCTAAATGACCATCTTCAAAGAAGAGGAGCAAACTTGGGCTTATTACCTAAGAACAAAATCTCTAGGTAATAGGGGTCCTGAAATCCAGCACATGGTCTACACAGTTCAGGAGGACCCCAGCTTGTGCCTAGGAACGTAAGAGGTAAAGCCTAACCCCTGGAGAAATAATCAGGGCCCAGCCAGACGGACATACAGGCTTGAGAACACTGGTCACTTCTACCACATTGAGAAACTGTGGTACATATACACCATAGAATACTATGCAGCCATAAAAAAGAATGAAATCATGTCTTTTGCAATGACATGGATGTAGCTAGAGGCCATTATCCTAAGCAAATTAATGCAGAAGTAGAAAATCAAATACCTCATGTTCTCACTTATAAGTGGGAGCCCAGGTATATCCATTCAAATGCAGTGAAGGTAGGGGAGATGTGAGTGCTCTAGGTGCCCTCCTGCCTTCATCGCAGGCACATCAGATACAGACCTCTGGATGGGACCTTGGTCAGGACTGGGTTTGAGAATTGGATGGCACCGAGCTTGCAAGTTGAAGACTGAATTGGCCTAGGAAAAGCAGACCTATTTCCAGCTTTCATTTGACCATAATCCCAGGGTTGGATGAATGAGTTCTGGCATGTCAAACCTATCTGTGGGAATGAACGGTGAGCCTCTTTGAAACACACTGGCCTCAAATATCGATTGGAAAGAAAAGTAGAACTATGTTTTCAGGAACCAGAGTTGAAACAAACTCTGATGACACCAAGTTAGTAAGTGGTTACGTTTTATTTTGTTTTTATTCTAGTAATCACTTGATCAGCTTTCCAAATCACTACATAATTTTTGTTAATAACAGCTTTATTGAACTATATATCATACAATTCACCTATTTAAAGTGTTGAGTAGTTTTGAATCCATTCACAAAGTTGTGTAACAATTACCACAGTCAATTTTAGAGCATTTTATCACTCCAAAAAGAAACTCCATACTCATGAGCAGTGACTTTCCAACCTTCCACTCCACACACAGGAAGCTATGTTTTTTTACTGCTCTAATTTACTTATTAACGAAAAGACCTATTGAAGAATTTCATTGATCTGTCCAAGCAGTAACTGGAGGAGCTTGTTACAAGGTTAAGCATGTACCTTTAAAGTCTTTGCAGCAAATAGTATACTATATTTGTTTTCTGTTTGAATATTGGCCCTTTTATTCATACTCCTTTTGGCAAATAGACAAGGGAGAAGTTTGGAGACCATTGTCTCTGAAACAGAAAGCTTACCTGAGGCCAAAGGAGAGGAGCAAGCATCTCTTCTCACTTCTAGGCAGGTGAAAGCATATGAGTTCTTCATGAAAGCACTTCTTATCTTATCTTTTTATTATGCTTATCAATTGGACTAGACTATTTCCTACCTCCATATACCACCATTACTAACAATTACTAATTTATGTCGACTGCTTACTATGTGCCAGGCACTGTTCTGAGCACTACACATGTTATTTTAGTTCATCATTCTTTGAATCTTTCGCTGACCCTCACCCTCCCACTTCATTTATATTTCTTATGAGTCAGATATAGACATCTTTGATAGCATCGATAGCACTAAAGTGTATTTATTTGTATGTAAGTATTGCCCTCTACTTAGTCTGAGAATTCCCGGGAACAAGGACTATGTCATACTAGTCTTCATATCCCTAGTATCTAACACAATTACAGTTTCAGTCTCTGGAATATAATAGACAATAAATAGATAATCTCAATGAATATATGAGAATTTGAAAGACCACAAGTCTTGTTCATGCTCTCACCACCCTCATCAAGACCATCTAGAACATCCTGGCCAGGCATGGTGGCTCATGCCTGTAATCGCAGCACTTTGGGAGGCCAAGGTGGGAGGCTCACGAGATCAAGAGGTCAAAACCATCCTGGCCAACATGGTGAAACCCCATCTCTACTAAAAATACAAAAAATTAACCAGATGTGGTGGCACGTATCTGTAGTCCCAGCTACTTGGGAGGTTGAGGCAAGAGAATCGCTTGAACCTGGGAGGTGGAGGTTGCAGTGAGCTGAGAATCCCCCACTGCACTCCAGTCTGGTGATAGAGTGAGACTGTGTCTCAAAACAAACAAACAAACAAAAAACCCATCTAGAATTCCTAAGTAGAATTGCTGGCATAATCTTCCAAAAACTCAGATACAATCCTTTTATTCCCCTCCACAAAAGTCTTCAAAGCAAACAAACAAAAACCTTCAGTGGCTCCACATTTCCAAAAGAATTACCCTTCCACATATCCAATTTGAATATAATTGGGGGGAACCAAAATGTGCTACAGTAGGTGAATGACTACACAAACTGGGATACATCCATACCGTGGACTACTACTCAGTAGTAGAAAGGAATTACTGGCACATGCAACACCGTAAAGGGATCTCAAGGACATTATATTGAAAGGGGAAAAAAAGGCAATCTCAGAGGGTCCAATTGGGTATGATTCCATGCATATAATTTTTTTTTTTTTTTGAGACAGAGTCTCACTCTGTCACCTAGGTTGGAGTATAGTGGTGTGATCTCAGCTCACTACAACCTCGGCCTCCCAGGCTCACGCAATCCTCCCACCTTGGCCTCCCAAGTAGCTGGGACCAGGGGTGCACACCACTATGCCTGGCTAACTGTTTGTGTTTCTGGTAGAGACAGGGTTTTGCTATGTTGTCCAGGCTAGTCTTGAACTCCTGAGCTCAGGCGATCCATCCACCTTGGCCTCCCAAAGTGCTGGGATTACAGGCGTGAGCCACGATGCCCAGCTAATATTTTCATAATGACAAGATCATAAATTATTGGTTGCCAGATTCAAGATAGTAGGGGAGAAGGAAATGAGTGTGACTATAAAGGGGTAGCATGAAAAACAAACCAAATGTCCATCAACCGATGAAGAGATGAATAAATTCTGGCATATTAATTCAGTGGAATACCACTCCACATACAAAGGGAATGAAATATTAATATTACAAAGACATGATCAATCTTGCGATCATTATGCTCAGTGAAAGAAGCCAGGCAGAAAAGACTATCTACTACATAAGTTTATTTATATGACATTCTAAAAAGGTCAAAACCATAGTGACTGAAAGCAGATCAGTGACTGCCTGGGACCAGTGACCAAGGGAGGGGATGAATCGTCACGCAAACGGCATAAGCAAACTTTTCAGCATCAGGAAACTGTTCTGTATCGTGATTGTGGTGATGGTTACACAGCTGTGTACAGTGACCAACACTAATAAAACTATACACTTAAAGTAGGGAAATTTTATATTTAAATAATACTTCAATAAATCTGGAGGAAAAAATAATAATCTATAATTAGTAAGTCCAACATCTCAGTAAACTAGAGTTCCAGAAAAAGAAAACAGCAGCTACCTTGTTTCTACAGAGAAGAATTTGTCTGGGGCCCCAGAAAGTACTTGCAGGTCTGCCTGCTTGCTTTCTGGAGACAGGGCAGGAAATAGGTCCAGGGAAATCCGCGTTCAGTATTAAGACTTTCGTTTTTTCCATGCTATTTTCAGTGTCTCCTAAGTCTCATCACTAACCCAGTTGTGTCTGGTGTTCCAAAGTCTAGAGCTTATCAGGTTTGTTTTTTTGTTTGTTTTTCAGAAAATAAACCTCTGATCTGTTGCTCTGAAAAGGGTAATCATATGACTACATGGAGTGGGAAAGGACCTGGGGTCTACGTACTGCCTCCATAGACTTCTAGCTAGTCCCATGATAGCCTCCATTTCACCCCTGCAGTACTCAATACTTGGGCCTCTGTGCCCTGAGCCTTTATGGGTTTACCTTAACAGCAAATTGTTACCTTCTCAAATCATTTTCCTCCTGGCAGGGATCCCAATATAGCTTCTCCTCTTCTATCATTTACTGCTATTCTTCCTTCTATTTTCCATCTTTCAAAAATTTGCTGAATTGCTTTGGCCCAATACTGTGTCTCCTCCCATTCTCCCCACTCCCTTTTGGGTTTTTTACCTCTTAAAAATTCCTTTAATGGGGGCGGATTCCAGGGGAATGAGCTTGTACAGCCAAATTTGGCTTAAGTTAAATGTACTACTTAATACGTTAAATCTCTATGTTCAACTTGCAGAATTCTGCACACCTAAACACTAGGGTCAGCAAAATAATCCACTCACAATCAGTAAGAGATAGGAGGTTCTCAGGTAAGACATACTATCCTCAAAGATGGGAGCATCATTATCTCCCAAGTACAATAATCCTTACTTGGAATGAAATTCTTCTATTTTATTATTGGGAATGGGGCTCAGGGCGGGAGGAGTGGGAGAGGTCTAGATGCTGGAAGGTAACCTATATTCTGTGAGTACCCCTTAAGCGGTATGATTAAAGCAATTTAACATACACTAAGATGTAGCATAACTTACATTCCCATTATCTTTAGAATACATTACAATAGATGCTAAAACTACAAAATGCTAAGTTAATTAAAACAATTTGGGGTATATGTTTAATTTCTGCTGTTTTGTTTTATTTACTAATCAGCTGAATTTAAGATTCTTCTGGGTTTCTTTTTCAAGTAAAGAGTTAAAATTCAAATGTTCTATATAAACCAGTTGATTGTGAAATCAAAAACAGAAGTTAACTTTTAATTAAAGTTCGATTATTTGTAGGTGAAAGCTTCACAAACTGTAAAAAGTAACATTGTTCAGGATCTAGAGACCCTATTAGTATGATTTCAAATCTGGCAGTGCCAAAGTAAAATTTTTAAAATTAAAACATAAATTTTTAAGAATTTGCCTTAATCCTCCTTTCACTTAATACCTCATACATAATAACCTAAGTGCAGACAAGTCATAGCAAAGCAAGCATATGACCTTAACTGCAGTAAGTAAAGCATGCTTGGCTACCAGAGGTATCAGCTTTGGTGATGCAAATTATTTTGTGCTGAAAAGGGATTGTTTATTCACTCAAAAACAGAGGAATCTAAGAAGACTATAGTTAACAAATAGTTTTTCTGACTCTTGCTGACTTAATTATAAGGTAGTGTTTCATCAACTTCGACATATGGTTTTAGGCATTAGAAAATGCTTTCTTTGAATGCCTTTCAAGTGAACACTAGTGCTTTACATGACTCTGGCTTTTATCAGATAATTCGAATTAGTGCGGCCCTCAGTCTCTCAGGGACACACAACCCGGCTAGGCCCAAGAACATCAAAAAAATAGGTTCAAAATTACACAGCAGCAAGCGAAGCTTTCCCAGATAGAATATGTTCCCTGCTTACTAACCATTTCTAACATTGAATGCCAAAAGGCAGTCCATGAACATATGCCTAGACTTGTCCATTAGTACTAATAAAGTTACAAGAAAACAGATGAAGCACTGATCTTAAATTAGAACTGCCTCATTGTATAAAAAGCCATTGTTTATGCCAGTATATCCAGGTGTCAAATGAATTATAAGTGCTAGCTCACTGTTTCATAATAGCAACATCTGGCAGATTTTTTGCTTCTAAAAGAAATTGGCTTAGTTCAAATGATATCATTACAGGACTTCCTTTTCTTAAAATAGTTGAGCCAAATTTTTTAAAAATCCAATATACAAGGATTAAATTTTTATGTAAAATTTCTTTTAAAAATATAATACCAAGAGAAAGCCATATGAATAGTATGAATAAAAACATGAAGAATGCATCCCCTTTATTCCGGCATTAGAGTAAATCTTTGAGGGCATCTTAGAACTTTTTCAGGATTTTTGACTTTGATTTCAAAGTTTATTCAAATTGTAAATTGATTCAGTCTGGTCTGGCTCTGTGTGATTCTCCTCATGGTTACCTTATGACAGCACTATGCTAGGTCCGACCCCAAAGAGAAAAGCTATTTGCCTTTTGAAGTTAGGAGCCTTCCTTGTGAGCACATATGTGAGCCGCTAAGCTGCCCGCACACAGGTTGGTTATTCTAAAATTTATCCATTAATACTGGCAAAATAGCTGTAGCTGATGGATTCTTGGTATATTCAAGAGTTTCTGCTGTCTGCTTCCTATTCTACTGCAAACTGGCAAAAATGAACATAATCCAATCTGTTTTATAACAAGGCAATTTTGCATCAAAGCTTAATATTTAAGGCCATATAATATGGAAGGATATAACACAAAGTACACAATTAATGTTTGTTAAATCTTAATCTGTGAATACAAAAATTAATATTAGCTACATACTGCTCTAGGGTCTGTTTAACCCTATCCACAGTTTTTCACGTGTTGATGTATAGTGTCTCTTATAGCTCAATATTTATAATTCTGAAAGCAGAATCCAGTTTTAATGTATTAAATTTTATTTCCAAAATGTTGATCTTTCCAGGGATTTGAGTCATAGCTTATTTTTATGGGCCTTTAAATTTTGCAAAGTACTTAATGGCACATGGGCAAAAAACAAGACCCTATAAATTCATGTTGCTCCAAATTCCATTTCAGATTCTCTTCGTATAAATAAGTGAAGTTGGCAAGTTTCACTCCATAACGGAAAAACAAAACTAAAATGCTTCATGCAGTTTAGTCTTTTAAATCTATCTACTTTTTAACCTGCAACAAAATAAATACAAAATTATTTTGAACAACAAAATCCAGATGATGCCTGTGAGAAGTCTAAAACTCTGTTCATCACCATACTTAGGGAAATGCTGACACAGAATTAATTTACTAGCTGAAATACCTATCATTCCCAATTCTATATAATATAATAAAGCTACATTTATTTGAAGCACATTGCCTTTAGGCCCCCAAAATCTTGTGGCCAACAATAAAGAAAACTAATGAAACCAAAGCTGTTCTTTGAGAATATTTATTGATATAAATATTTATTGATATAGCTAGAGATAAACCTCTAGCTAGACTGCTTGAGAAAAAAAAGACACAAATTACCAACACTGGAAATGAGAAAGATGACGTCACTACAGATTCTACAGATATTATAAGGCTGTTCCTTATTATAAGGCTGATCCTGGGTATGGTGGCTCACGCCTATAATCCCAGTATTTTGGGAGGCCAAGGTGGGATCAGTTTAGCCCAGGAGTTCAAGACCAGCCTGGGCAACACAGCAAGACCCCACCTCTTAAAAAAACGTAATAAATAATTTTTTTTTAAATCCCTGTTAAACAAATGAAAAGACAAATCACACAGTGGGAGAAAATATGTGTAAACCATATATTTGCTGAAGAATTTATCTAGAATACATAAAGAAACCTTAAAATTCAATAATAAGAAAACAACCTTTTTTAAATTTGAGATGGAGTCTTACTCTTTCCCCCAGGCTGGAGTGCAGTGGCAAAATGTTGGCTCACTGCAACCCCGCCTCCCAGGTTCAAGCAATCCTTTCACCTCAGCCTCCCAAATAGTTCGGATTACAAGTGTGCACCACTACGCCCGGCTAATTTTTGCATTTTTAGCAGAAATGGTGTTTTGCCATATTGGACAGGCTGGTCTCAAACTCCTGACCTCAAGTGATCCACCCACCTCAGTCTCCCAGAGTGCTAGAATTATAGGCATGAGCCACTGTGCCGGCCAACAACTTATTTTTTTTTAATGCGCAAAACATTTGTACTGATTTCACCAAAGATACAAATAAGCACATGAAAAGATACTTGACATCACTCTTCATTAGAAAATGCAAATTAAAATCACAAGAGTCTAGGTGAGTTCCATTGGCAAAGAGGAAAAGAAGCCAATGAAGTGGACAAACTGTGTCACTGGGGTGCAGGACTCAATGGAGAAAGTATGATTTTACTTGCTTCCTAGAAATCTAAGCACCAGTAAGAGTTCAGCCATCTCCTCATTTCTTCATACATGATGGAAGAAAGACATCTCAGAAAATTCCTTATTTTTCTTAATGTCAGATTCTAAACATAGTATCTAGGTACTAATCAACCCAGCCTTGAGGTCTGTCTGACTTTTCTTTTCCACCAAAGAAATGCTTACATGCTTGTTACTTTATTGCTGAAGAGTAAAAAAACAAATTGCTCGGCATCTTCTCTTCCACTTCCAGTAGACCTGATCATTAACCCCAGTTTGGGGGCAGATTGTTTTTCAACCCCAAACAGCAACTGGAGGTGCTTCTGTGGCACACAGGAGGACACAAGCATAGTGCCCCCAGGTGTATACACCTTGATGCTCTCCCCAAGCACCCATTTCTGTCCCAGTGGAGTGGGTGCAGAGGCCTTGGAAAATTGTCTAACCTTTCTAGCGTAATTGTAGAGGGCTTGTGGTGAGACCAATATACTGGGCTATGAAAGCATTTTTTGACTTGTAAAGAAATTTCACTTTTAATCTGAGTCTATGATCTCTCTGAAATGCCTGTAAGTTCAACTTAAGATCATATTTATTATCATTTCCATTCTACTTTTACCTCAGAAGTGGTTCTTTAAAATTGTATTCCTGAGTAGATTAAATATCAGAATAATCAAGAAAAGATACAAGTATGTATGAGGCATGTGGTTTCTGTGGAGAACAGTCATTGAGAGAAACGTTATTTTGAGGTTTTAATAAAGATTTTTTTTTTTTTTTTTTTTTTTTTTTTTTTTTTTTGAGACAGAGTCTCGCTTTGTCGCCCGGGCTGGAGTGTAGTGGCGAAATCTTGGCTCACTGCAAGCTCTGCCTCCCAGGTTGAAGCCATTCTCTTGCCTCAGCCTCCTGAGCAGCTGGGACCAGAGGCACCCCCTACCACACCCAGCTAGTTTTGGTTTTGTATTTTTAGTAGAGAGGGTTTCACCATGTTAGCCAGGATGGTCTCAATCTCCTGACCTCGTGATCCACCCGCCTCAGCCTCCCAAAGTGCTGGGATTACAGGCGTGAGCAACTGTGCCTGGCCCTTGAGGCTTTAATAAAGATTTTTAAAAGAGATTTTAGAACATATTGTAGACTGGATCAGTGGAAAGAACTCTTCCTTCCCTGGAAACAGTGAGCGAGGGGCTGACCTGTGACTACTGAAGATTTATTCCAAGGGCTGTTGGGGCAGTTGCCCTTGGAGCTCACCCTGCCTGAGCACACTGCAGATTTCTCCTCCCTGGACTGATGGTAGGGAACCAAGTTCCATCCTCAGTTTCCCTGTCCCCTTCTTCTGTACCAGCACCCACAATCTGAGTCACCCCCCTGTCCATCACTGGCCCCTTGGGGTGGGGCTGTTGATTCCAAAGCCACAGCTCAGTGGAGAGCTCTGTATGGCATTACAGGACAGGTTGAGGGGAAACTTGAGGTCTGAGCAATGCTTAAGGAAGGAGCCAGGAAGGCCAGAGAACCAGGCCCACTGGAGAGTCAAACCCAGGGCCTTCTTTGCTGTGCATAAGTATTAGTAGGGGCAAGCATTTGAATGAGAATTGCTGTATTAAGGGACATGGTTGACTACTGAGACACACATAGAAGGCTAACAAAACAAGGAAATAAAAGGTATTTTTTAATATTGATCCTTAATTATGTGTCAGATCTGCTTGTTTTATTGTAACTATAAACTATTCAAGTTTAGCCTTTATCATTTTTTCATTCATTCATTCAGAGACAGGGTCTCACTGTGTCACCCAGGCTGGAGTATAGTGGCACAATTACGGCTCCACTGCAGCTTCGAACTCCTGGACTCAAGCGATCCTCCTCCTCCGCCTCCTGAGTAGCTGGGGCTACAGGCACGTGCCACCACACCTGATTAATGGTTTTAATTTTTGTAGAGAAAAGGTCTCACTATGTTGCCCAAGTTGGTCTCAAACGCCTGGCCTCAAGAGATCCTTCCACCTTGGCCTCCCAAAGGTGGTGGGATTACAGGCGTGAGCCACCGTGCCCAGCCAGTTTTTATAATTAGTTGCTCATATTACATGATCATAGGAAACCCATGATTTCTTATCCCTTCATTTTCACTGAGGAGAAAACTCATACTTAATACAAATGCTTGCAGTTCTAAAAACCTGGAGTATGGCACACTACCTACCTATTCAGAACCATGTCCCATGGAAAGCTCTGCTGTCCTGTGGAGATCTGATGCAACAGGAAGGCATTGGCTCACATCAAGGAAGCAGTTTCATGGTTTGCAGGCCTACTGCATAGGAGTCAAACTTTTTTAATGCATCTTCCTAAAATCCATCTTATTTTGCATTACTTACAAGCTAAAATTTTAGTTCAATTAAAAAGCCAATAAGAAAATGTAGGAAAAAAAGCCCTTTAATCATCACAGAAAACCAGGTTCCTAACCAGATGATAAATTTTGATAAATCAATGTCCAGATCATAACTTTAAATTCCCATTGGTCCACTGGACAGTCAACATACTACACACATGCCTGCTCACTCTGGCTGACCCAGCTGACTGACTACAGGGCCGTATTGCCAAATTAAACTTGGAGGAGAACGCTGACTTTTAGACAGCTTGCCTTAGTGTTCATTTGAACCATGTTTTAAGCAAGTGCAGTTATGACTGGAACTTATTTCAACCAAACAAAATTTTCTAGCTGGTCATGAGAGATTGTTTGAGCAATATAGAGGTGAGATTGCGAGGCGGGCTGGGGAGTTTCACAGGATCATCAGCCTACCCTCTGCCAACGTGAGATGGCTCCACAGTCTGTATACGGTTTGCCTAAAGCATGCTATGGCTCAATGACCATTCTAAGCTTTGCCCAGCCTTCTACCTCCCGTGTCATTCACTCATTCCTTTTCCTGTGCCCAGCGACCTCACTGCCTAATTTACTGATGAAAAATTAGAGCTAAAAGGCATTAGCTCCTGCCTTTTCCCTGGGCACTTGAACTGTCTTTCTCTTGCCTACCTTTCAGCCCTCCCTGTTTCCAAAACTGTTCCCTAAATCTGGGCCCAAGCCTCATTCATTCTTGCTTTTCTAGGATCTTATTATCTTAGTTATTAGCTAACAAATTTTTCTAAAATGTGTTCTGTTGGCTCCTTCTGAATTGCCTTCAGACACACACACATTTCTTTTGACCAGAAAACATCTCTTGCTGTCCCCTTAAGCCACCACCTTCTCTTCTCAATCCTTTTCATTGCTAAACTTCTGTAAGAATAGTTTTTCTTGTTGTATGTCACACTATTACACCACAGTTACCTGGAAAGCAAGAACCATAACTTAATATATATCTATCACGTGCCAAGCACAGTATAAGGTAGTAAGTGGGGTAGAGACTTTGGAGCCTAATAAGCCAGGGTTGAATTTGGGCTCGCTAATTACTGTTTAATATCATCGGGTAAATGTCTTAATCTCGCTGATCCTTTGCTTTCTCAATTGTAAAGTGGAGATAATAATGCCTCTCTTGCTATACATAGAGATTAAATGAGATTATGTTTATTTAAAAAAAAAAAAAAAAAAAACCTCGTCTGGTGTCTGGCACATAGTAAGTGCTTGGAAAAGCTGGTTCCCTTCCCATCGCTACTCATGGTAGGGATTCAGGTATTTGTTGAGTGAATGACTGAATGGTCTCCTGCATGTTTCAGTTGAGCCTTCAGTGGCCTGGCATCCCTTTTTGTTCTGTTTGATTCTTACTCTATTCTTTGCCTTGTGTGTTTCAGGTTCACAACCAGTATCCAACTGAGTTTGAATTCAATCTCTATTACTTAAAGTTCTTGGCTTTCCACTATGTGTCTAATCGCTTTAAAACATTTCTCCTGGATTCAGACTATGAAAGATTAGAGCACGGTATGTGTTTGTATGCCCTTGTTTCATCTTTTTTGTTGGTTCTGCATGTTTTTAATGAAAATTCTAATAATGTAACTACTCCCAAGAGTGACAAGCTGAGTTAAGGTTTAACTCTGAACTATGAATGTAGAGTGGATAAGTGGCCAAATTCTGAAATTATGTACCATGTTAGCTCTTAGCAGGCGGTCATTCCTATAGCATCTTTGTAAAATTAAAATGTTTATTATTGTGATACCTCAAAGTGATCACACTGTTTGAGAAGGAACTTTGACTCATAGTTTTTCCAACCCTGATGCACTCTGATAGGAAGGGTGCCTGCCCTTGGAGACAGCTTGAATAGCAGCTAAGACCCTGTGGTCTGGACCAAACAGACCAGGGTAAAATCCCAGCACCAACTGAGTATTTTGGGGAGGGGTTAAATGCCTCTCTGAGCCTCAGTTTCCTCATCTTTAAAACGAGGACAGTGATACTATCCCACCTGTCAGGGCCATGGTGATCACATGAGAAAATAGTTGTAAACTTTTCACACAGTCACTTAGTCTCTTAGCACAGTCACTACCGCATAGTAAGCACTCAGTAAATTTTAGACATCGCTAGCATTATTAATGATAGTGATGAACTATTTTTTTAATAGCAGTGATAGTTGTAATGAGTAGATTCTGAAAGTCAGCCCTGGTAAAAACATTTCCCAAGGGGATTTTACATTCTTTTGTAACTGTTACAGGGGGAGAGGAAACACATGACTATTTTTGTTAAGACAAGCAAACAAAACTCAGCTCTGTTCAATATATTATATGCACTCAGTATCATAAAGAGGACTCTTAATTCCAAGAAAATATTTACTGATGTTCTCAGTTTGAAATCTGAAATCAGGAAATACTGCTTTCCAGGGCATCCTATTGAAATTGTCTAGTATGATATTTCATACTTTTGATAAGGTAAAGAGCACTGGTGAGACCATTTCCCATCCTATTTATACTTCCAGTCCTTTGTTAACTCATGGAATTGTTATTCTTCACATCACAATCAGAAACCTTAATTTCTTAAGCATCTGCATACTGCTTATTGGGAAGGTAGTAAGTATAGTTGGTTACAACTGCCCCAGGCCTGATCTTTTTTTTTTTCCTTTTTTATTGAGATTGAGTCTCACTTACTCTGTCTCCAAGGCTAGAGTGCATTGGTGCAATCTTGGCTCACTGCAACCTCTGTCTCCCAGGTTCAAGCAATTCTCCTGCCTCAGCCTCCCGAGTAGCTGGGATTACAGGCCCGTGCCACCATGCGCAGCTAATTTTTGTATTTTTAGTAGAGACAAGGTTTCACCATGTTGGCCAGGCTGGTCTTGAATTCCAGGCCTCAAGCAGTCTGCCTGCCTTAGCCGCCCAAAGTGCTGGATTACAGGCATGAGCCACCGTGCCTGGCCAGGTCTGGTCTTAAGTGGACCGACCTGTACCTACAGGGGTCACCATGTCACTCAGCTTTATCACTGAAAGGAACAACATGTACAAATATTGGTGGGAGTAAAACGCAGGTATTTGCCTCCCTGGAGTAGTTGTGTTTTTTGGGAGTTTGTTTTTTTGTTTTGTGGGGTGGGGGGGTTATTTTGTTTTGTTTTGTTTTTGAGGCAGGGTCTCGCTCTGTCTCCCAGGCTGGAGTGCAGTAGTGGCAGGATCTCGGCTCACTGCAGCCTCTGCCTCTGGAACTCAAGCCATCCTCCCACCTCAGCCTCCTGAGTAGCTGGGACCACAGGCACGTGCCCCCATGCTCACATAATTTTTTTATTTTTTGTAGACATGGGGTTCTGTCATGTTGCCCAGGCTAGGTTTTTGGTTTTTTAACAAAGCAGTTTGTTTTGCTGAATTAAGCTGATCAGCAAATTACCTTAGCAGCATGCAGATGTGGCCAAAGACCAAGGCTTCTCCTATAGCAGATGACTGTTCTCTTCATTAGAGAAGCAACAAGGTCTAGTGCAGTGGTTCTCAGGCTTGACTGAACATTAGAATCACCTGGGGAGCTTTTAAAACTTCTAAGGTCCAAGCAACATCCCCAACCACTGAAATCAGAATCTGTGATGGTAAGGCCCAGGCACCAATAGCTTTTAAAACTCCCCAGGTAAGGCCAGGCACGGTGGCTCACACCTGTAATCCCAGCACTCTGGGAGGCCAAGGTGGGTGAATTGCTTGAGGCCAGGAATTCCAGACCAGTCTGGCCAACATGGCAAAACCTCATCTCTACTAAAAATACAAAAATTAGCCAGGCGTGGTGGCATGTGCCTATAATCCCAGCTATTTGGGAGGCTGAAGCACAAGAATTTCTTGACCCCAGGAGGCAGAGGTTGCAGTGTCCAGCCTGGGTGACAGAGTGAGACCCTGTCTCAAAAATAAAGAATAAAAAATAAAAACTCCCCAGGTGAGCCCATTATGCTGCCAAGTCGGAGACCCACCACTGGTCCCACGGGTAGAGCCATAGATCAAGAGTCAGAAAATGTCAGTAACTTTGGGTAAATTACTTCATCTGTTTCCGCATCTGAAAAACTAAATAGCCCTACCTATCACACAGGGCTGTTGAAAAGATTAAATAAAATGATGCAGATAAAAGGATACGTTTGGTATATATTGGAAGATTATCATGATTATTGGAAAATATAAGCATTTCCATCCTATGAAACACGTTTCCTCTTAAAACTCAAAAACACAGGCTGGGTGCAATGGCTCACACCTATAATCCTAGCACTTTGAGAGGCTGAGGTGGGCAGATTGTTTGAGCCCCAGGGAATTCAAGACCAACCTGGGCAACATGGCGAAACCCCATCTCTTCAAAAAAAAGAAAAAGAAAAAGAAACACACACAAAAAATAGCTGGGTGTGGTGGCATACTCCTGTAGTCTCAGCTGTTCAGGAGGCTGCGGTGGGAGGATCACTTGAGCCCAGGAGGTCAAGTCTGCAGTGAGCCGAGATCACACCACCGCACTCCAGCCTGGGTGACAGGGTTGAAACCCTGTTTCAAAAACAATAACACATAAACATGCATTTCAAATCCTAGAATGTCATTGCCGAAGGCTCAGTAGAAATCATCTACCCAGCCTCCTCTCTGGATGTTAGGCCACCTATCTAAATCAGCATCAAAGAAGCCTGGATTTGTGTCCCTAGTCCAGGCTAGGTTGCCTACTTGAGGTCTGTTCCTTCTTGTGTGCTGGTAGATGCACTCGTTATCAAGTCTACAGTGAAACCTTGTTTAGGAACAGCTGTGGTAGCTACCCTCTATATGCCAAGATGATAAAGTAAGTAATCTCAACCACTGCTGGTAGAATTCATCAGTCATAATTTTTTTTTTTCCTTGAGATGGAGTCTCACATTGTTGCCAGGCTGGAGTGCAGTGGTACAATCTCAGCTCACTGCAGCCTCCACCTCCTGGGTTCAAGTGATTCTCCTGCCTCAGCCTCCCGAGTAGCTGGGATTACAGGTGCCCACCACCATGCCCGCCTGATTTTTGTATTTTTAGTAGAGAGAGATTTCACCATGTTGGCAGGCTGGTCTCAAACTCCTGACCTCAAGTGATCCACCTGCCTCAGCCTCCCAAAGTGCTGAGATTACAGGCGTGAGCCACCGTACCATGCTGAGTCATAATTTTTAAGATCTTTAGCAGACAAACTTAAACACAATGAATTATCCTGTGTCCTAAAAGTTTAATATGTTGATTATTACATACTGGATTATGGGGTTGCAATTTGATAGTATTTGGCACTAGCTGTCTGATTTGGACTGTGATAGTATTTGGCACTAGCTGTCTGATTTGGACTATTTTTAAGATGTTCCTTATATGTGTACATGTTGCCCTAAGCCAGCCATATGGATATTGTAAGAAAAGTCCACTGGACTTGGTTCCAATTACAAGGTGTTACAATAGCCCTGAGGAACAGAGGGCCAGGTATTGCATCTCCTCTTCTGGTTTCAGCTCATTCTGTTTCTGTCTACAAAGGTGCCTAGAGCCTATTTCAGCTGGGGCTGACTACCACACAGCCTTTCAGTCTAATCCATGCCTCAAGGCACCAAATGGAGCAATATACAAGGTGGCTGTCCAAATCTTACTGCGACCCCTAGAGCAGTCGCAACTTTGGACATTGGAGTCACTTGAACTTTTAAAATAACTAATATCTCGGGCCATCCCCAGAGGTTCCGATTTAATTGGTCTGAGGTGAGACCTGGGCATTGGGATTTTTTTAAAGCCCTTGGTTTTTCAAATGTACATCCAAGGTTGAGAACTACTGCACTGGATCCTGCAGTTAAAAGGTAGAGAAGAAACTGTTAATTAGTCTTAGGGGCCCCACATATTATGAATTTCATGCCATCTGGGGCTTGAGACATTTTTTTTTTATATATATAAACTGGTAAAATGCATGTTGATTTTGACTGAGTCACTTCATTCCAAGCAAGACACCACTGCTGAGACACCCTTCATGGCCTTTTAAAGAACTACTTTTTGCCTCACCCCAACACATTTTCCTCCCTATTAAAAACAAAGTGGGCTCATGTTAGTAATAGATTGACTATTTGAAAAAGGTATAAAAGTTCTGCTTTTATTTTTAAATCACCCAAGGACACAGACTACACCCTTCTGTCATCTAGAGTCTCAGTAACCATGATCTGTGGTATATATAAACTCCTAAACAAGAAAACACTTTAAATGGCTTCATAATAAACAGCCAACAACTTAAAAGAGAAACATAAAATTATGTTTTTTACTGAGCTTCATCGAATCAACTCTGAAGTCCTTCCATTTCCTCTTGAAAACTATAGACCGCCTCCTGCATGGACTTCTTTGAATCTAGATATAGATGCAGGAGGAGGGTTGGAAGAGTCATGATTGATAGACTGCTGGTTGCTGAGGCAAACTTCATCAGATGTTTCCTCCATCTGGATTTGTTTGCCTATAGCTATGAAATTCATTCCTGTCTTTAGCTTTGCAGTTATTTTCTAACGTTTTTGCACAAATGTTGCTGTTTTTAAAGCCATAAAAAAATTCCACTTTTTTATCTGCTACATGCATCATACTTTTTTTTGGCAAAGTGTTAAAATTTATTGAATTTTGTTTTGTTGGATTTTTTTTAACTTACAGGAACTTTATTTGATGATAAAGGAGAAAAGCATGCCAAAAAGGGAATCTGTATTTGGGAGTGTATTGACAGAATGCACAAGAGGAGTCCCATTTTCTTTAATTATTTATATTCACCATTGGAAATAGAGGTAGAGTAAGAAATCATTTATGTTTAATTTTCTGAAATTTTGTGTTAAGGTTTTCCTTAGTTTTAACATATATAAGCTGTTTAAGCTTTTTATAAACATTGGACTAGGTTTCATACCAAAAAGCTATGTCAAAGTTTAGACATTATAGGTTTGGGTTGTGACACAAATGAAGACTGTTGCCTAAATTCTTGCCACAAAAATTAAGAGCTGGCTCCCAAAACCTAGAAGGGAAAACTTCTAGAGAATCAAAGCAAGGCAACTTTCCCCAGAAAGAAAGAACTAACAGAATTTGAAATATCAACAGGTGGTCTAAGCTGAAAAACCTTAAAATACTTTAGAAAAAGTTTCTTTAAGTCTATCTGTACCAAAGCCATGGAAGGACCCCTATAGGAAGCAGAGATGTTTGGAGCTGAGACCAAGAAGGATAACATATCTCAAGGCAACTGTGCCCCACCATGCACATCTACATAACACACACCCTGGAATGGAACAGATTGGTCTGATAAGCAGTTCCACCATTACTTAGGGCCAAGAGAGGTCCCTCCCCTGGGCCCCAATCATAGAACCCTAGTCTGGCCTTCCTCCAGCTGCATCCTCCTCATGAGGTGAGGAGTACAAGAAACCAAAGGTACATGGTTAAATGCCCCTCCTTCATCTAACCATGCTCTGTCTGGGCACTTCAGAATTCTTTGCCCAAATTCAGGCTGCTCACCAGGCTACTTCTCCAAGTCAGTCTCCTATGTTAGTACATGGACCCCAAGGCCCAAAGAATGGCAAAAAGTAGCAGGTTTGACAGAGTGGACAGAGTTTGACTTTGTGGGCTGGGGTATACATAATCATTCATGTAAGACCCTTAGAATAAAGATAGGGGTGGGAGGAGAAGAGAGGCCCAGGACAGGGGGCTGGGGTGAGCTCTCCCAGTGCCACCACTTGTTAGTATAAAATTCTGAGGAATCCAAGAATTCTCTATTGAACTTGACCTTCTAGGTCATTAGGAAGTTACATTTCTCAATGTAGGAGGGAGGATTGGAAGATGTTTTATTTAATAATTTATCTTGATGTATGACTTTTAAATTAAGATTTAGACATATGGTATTTGAAGTCCACTCATACTCTTCCTCCTCTGGACTCTACAAATGTTAGGGGTTTGCCTGACAGTGAGCTTGGGGTACTTTGGGGTCAAGATGAAACTATATTTCTGTTTTAACAGGCTCTAAAGCCCAATGTAAATGTCTCCAGCCTCAAGAAGTGGGATTACTACATAGAAGAGACCCTGTCCACAGGCCCTTCCTATGACTGGATGATGCTAACCCCCAAGCATTTCCCCTCCGAAGACTCTGACCTGGCTGGAGAAGCTGGGCCGCGGAGCCAGAGGAGAACAGTGTGGCCGTGCTATGATGATGTCAGCTGTACTCAGCCCGATGCTCTCACCAGCCTTTTCAGTGTAAGTCAACCTGGGGCACCAGGGGCCCTGGAGGCACGAGGCCAAAGGAACCAGGCTAAGTTAAGAATGGTTTACAAACTTCTGAACATGGCTCTGCTGACTCTGGGCTAGGGTTATGGTAGCACCCTCCGTGTATGAAGAAACCAGATTTGCTCCCTATCATCAGTGGGGGACCAGGCTTCACTACTGGAAAAGAGTCTCAATAAAAGTGATTTTCCCCAGCACTTTGGGAGGCCGAGACGGGCGGATCACGAGGTCAGGAGATCGAGACCATCCTGGCTAACACGGTGAAACCCCGTCTCTACTTAAAAATACAAAAAACTAGCCGGGCGAGGTGGCGGGCGCCTGTAGTCCCAGCTACTCGGAAGGCTGAGGCAGGAGAATGGCGTGAACCTGGGAGGCGGAGCTTGCAGTGAGTGGAGATCCCGCCACTGCACCCCAGCCCGGCGACAGAGGGAGACTCCGTCTCAAAAGAAAAAAAGTGATTTTCCGGCCTGGCGCGGTGGCTCACGCCTGTAATCCCAGCACTTTGGGAGGCTGAGGTGGGCAGATCACGAGGTCAGGAGATCGAGACCATCCTGGCTAACACAGTAAAACTAAAGCTCATCTCTACTAAAATATAAAAATAAAATAAAATAAAATTAGCTGGGCGTGGTGGCGGGCGCCTACAGTCCCAGCTACTTGGGAGGCTGAGGCAGGAGAATGGCGTGAACCTGGGAGGCGGAGCTTGCAGTGAGTGGAGATCACAGCCGCTGCACTCCAGCCTGGGTGACAGAGCAAGACTCTCAGGGGAAAAAAAAAAGTGATTTTCCAGCATTACAAGGAAGCAATCAAGCAAATGGAGCAATTTACTCCTTCCGGCAGCTTCCCAGCTGTTTCAGTTGCCTGAGCAGCCTTAGTCAGGCCTTGGCTGTGGCTTTTGTGGGTGCTTTACTTCCTCTGGTCAGAAGTGTGGGTGGTCAGTGGCCTGATGGGAGTGCTGCCAACCATCTTCTGCAAGGAATGTTCCGGAACCAACCCCTCCTGGCAGTAGCCAGCCTGAGGAATAGCTTTGAGCCCTGATATAGGCCAGACACTTCCTAAAGAGTCTTCCCCATCTGGTTTCCTGACCAGGAAGAGTATGCTTCAGTAGTCATATTGTCACAGAGGCAGCTGCCCTGATCTCCAGCTTCTCTGTCAGAAGGTATATCTGTTTCCTTGGGTATTTCTTGGCTTATTCTTTCCACATCTGGTTTGAATCATCAGAGTTGAGGGGTTCCTCCTGTCAAGGACTGGCTTCTCATCTACCTCAGCTATTAGGGCTGGGCCATGGGCCAGTGCTTGACCTCTTGCTTTGGCTATCAGATTTCCCATGGGCTGCCCAAGGGTACAGATGTCTGCGATACAGATTTCACATTCTAGTAGGTAAGCTATCCTGTACAAAAAGGCCTAGTTATAGGTCCTAATAAACCATCTTCGCCACAGTGCGGCACACCAGCTAGAGCTCTCTCCACTGTTCCTGGCTGGGAGACCTCTCAGACCCATGTCCACCACTTAACTGCCCTCTGGCCATGCTGCTCACCTGGGCCTAGTACAGAAGCATTATGGCATTGGGGCACGTCCTGATTTCTATGAAATACTGATCAGAAAGCTTTTCATTTATTTGCAGGAAATTGAAAAATTGGAGCACAAATTGAACCAAGCCCCTGAGAAGTGGCAGCAGCTGTGGGAAAGAGTAACCGTGGACCTTAAAGAAGAACCAAGAACAGATCGCGTGAGTTGGCAATGCCCCTTAAGAGCTACTTCTGAGCTTTCTGAGGGTGCTAAGTCAGGTGGAGCCCACTGCCACAAGTGACAAGACCCAGCTGGGTTTATGGCCAGAAGGAAGGGTGGAAAGGGGAGGGGTCATGTCCTGGGGGTCCAGGGCAGAAAGTTCCAAATGACTGAATACTTCCTGAGTGTCTCACTTCACCACAGTGACATACTACTTATGTCTCAGCACCCCAAATCCAAGGGAAATTATTGGGTTCTTTCCTGTCTCACTGCCTGTGTGGTTTCAGCTGATCTTCTACCACATGAGGGAGGAGGGGAATGCCAAGACCATGTTTGCTCCACAGAAAGTATTTTAAAACAACAAAGTATGCCACTTTGTGTTGTTCACAATCCCTTTTCTGTTTCTGACTTAAGAAACATTTATCATAAAAATATTTTAACGATTGGGCAAGGTGGCTCACGCCTATAATCCCAGCACTTTGGGAGGCCGAGGCAGGCAGATCATGAGGTCAAGAGATCGAGACTATCCTGGCCAACATGGTGAAACCCCATCTCTACTAAAAATACAAAAAGTAGCTGGGCATCTGTAATCCTGGCTACTCAGGAGGCTGAGGCAGGAGAATCGCTTGAACTTGGGAGGCAGAGGTTGCAGTGAGTGAGCCGAGATTGCGCCACCACACTCCAGCCTGGTGACAGAACAAGATTCCATCTCAAAAAAAAAAATAATTTTATATATAAAACGAAATACTCTGTTTTCTGCTTCTCATACCCCATTTCCTATTTCTGATCTAATATGGTACACACCTTCGCATCCTATTTAATCCACTGTGAGGGAATGGTATTCCCTCTCCTATGTGAGGAACAGGCACAGAGATCATCCAGTGGCAACTGGTAGAGCCACCAATCGAACCCACATCAGACTGGCTCCATATGCAACAGAAGGGAAATTAGGATAGATGAGTGTTCTGAAGAACAGTTCAGGAAGAAGAGGCCAGCAGGTCATATGTTACAGAAAAGTCAAGAAGAATGGAAGGTAGAAGAAAACCTTTGTGGTAAAAAGAGACCATCTGGGGCTCTATCTCTTAACCTCAAATAGCAATTCAGGAGCTGTTATCAGACAGACAACAGGTGGGTGATGCCTTAATGCTTTTTTGTTAGAAAAATAATAGTTTATTGATTTTTTCTGATAATGAAAGTAATAATGTTCATTTTTTTGAAAGAACACACAAAGTTATAAAATAGAAGATGAGAATCACCCACAATTTATAGCCTAGAAGTAAACCACTGTGCTATCAAACTTGTTTTACCTTTACAAATTCACATATAAAAGAGATTTACTAGACATACTATTTTAAACCTGCTTTTTCGGCCGGCAGCGGTGGCTCAAGCCTGTAATCCCAGCACTTTGGGAGGCCGAGGCGGGCAGATCACTAAGTCAGGAGATCGAGACCATCCTGGCTAACATGGTGAAACCCCGTCTCTACTAAAAAATACAAAAAACTAGCCGGGCGTGGTGGCGGCGCCTGTGGTCCCAGCTACTCGGGAGGCTGAGTCAGGAGAATGGCGTAAACCCGGGAGGTGGAGCTTGCAGTGAGCTGAGATCCGGCCACTGCACTCCAGCCTGGGCGACAGAGCCAGACTCCGTCTCAAAAAAAAAAAAAAAAAAAAAAAAATACAAAAAATTAGCTGGGCATGGTGGTGTGCACCTGTAATCCCAGCTACTCGGGAGGCTGAACCCAGGAGGCAGAGGTTGTAGTAAACCAAGATCACACCACTGCACTCCAGCCTGGGCAATAGAGTGAGACCCTGTCTCAAAAAAAAAATCATCATCTTTATTTTTTTTGAGATAGGGTCTCACTCTGTCACCCAGGCTGGAGTGCAGTGGTGTGATCATGGCTCACTATAGCCTCAACCTCCCGGGTTCTGGTGATCATCCCAAGTCGCTGGGACTACAGGCACACATCACCATACTCGGCTCATTTTTAAAATGTTTTTTGTAGAAATGGGGCTTCATGTTGCCCGGGCTGGTCTCGAACTCCTGGACTCAAGTGATCCACTCACCTCGGCCTCCCAAAGTGCTGGGATTACATGTGTGAGCCACCACGCCTGGCCATAGCAACATCATTTTTTAATGGCTGTCTAGAATTCCACTGTATGGAAATGCCATAATTTGTTTAATGTCCCTAATAATGGACGGGTAGGTTGTTTCCACTTTTTACCAAGATAACTAACTCTGGGACTGATATTGTTGTACATTATCATTGCTTATTCGTCCAGTTTTTTCCCTGAGATAAATATTTGTAAATGAAATGTTCCAGTCAGTGGCTTAAGTGTCTGTAAAGATTTCCTAGCTCCTGTCCTGTCTTTTTCAGTCCCAAAGACACCTGTCGAGGTCCCCAGGAATTGTGTCTACCAACCTACCTTCCTATCAGAAGAGGTCTCTGCTACATCTCCCAGACAGCAGCATGGGGGAGGAACAGAATTCCAGCATCTCCCCATCCAATGGAGTGGAGCGAAGAGCAGCCACGCTCTATAGCCAGTATACATCCAAGAATGAGGAAAACAGGTGACATGCTGAATCCTGCTCGGTGTGCTGAAGACTTCCCCACACCACCTGAGGCTAAACCACAGGTCCCTCAATAAGCTAGGCCTGTGCACTACAGTCTTTTATAAACTTGAAATGGATTTGCTTTAACTTTTGTAATGCTTTAGATGTCTCTTTGAAAAGAAAAAAAAAAATTACAACTAAAAATAATGCCAAGAGGTTGTAGTTATTTGTAGTTGAGTCCTGATGGCTCTTTTCTCCTGTCTGCCAGAACGTTTGAGGGAATATGTGTTAGCCAGCACTTTGTCAGTGGCAAACATCAGAAATCCAGCTTATGCTAGCTGAAGCAAAAAGGAATTTACTCACATAAACTAGGACAGTCAAGGGTATGCTAGCTTCTCACACAGTATCTTCTATCCATTTCCCGGCTCTGCTTTGCCCTCTCTCTGTGTTATGTCAGTCCCAGCATGGCACAAAAGATGGCTACTGATCATTCCAAGCCTCACAGATGTGGTAATCCCAGTAGAAAGCAGCAGTCTTTCCCCAGAGGTCTAGTAGAAAAATTCCAGGGAGAACTCTCATTGGCCATTTTTGGATCATCTAGGGGAAATAGAGACTTGACAAAAACAACAGACATCCCCTCCCCTTTACAGCATTTCGTAAGTGTAAATCAAAATTAACTCTCCTGTCATCATTTCTTCTAGGTCCTTTGAGGGAACACTTTATAAAAGAGGGGCTTTGCTGAAAGGTTGGAAGCCCCGTTGGTTTGTTTTGGATGTAACAAAACATCAGGTAATACTCTTAAAGCCAAAAGAAATTATTTCTGTCTAGGCTAGTCCCAGTCCCTGGCTATTATGTGGCTCTAGCAGACAGATAGATTCCTCATGTACAGACTGCTTTTTTAGTGCCTCTCATATGCAGTCTGCAGGCTCCTCAAGGGCCCCAGATGTCCCTGAGTAAGGGCAATAGCCTTCCGAGGAAGTTTCCCAAGTAGCTTGGCCTGGTACTTGCAGGCTGAGGCAGCAACAGTCGAGCCCAGAGCATACAGCAATAGAACTCTTTTTTTTAATGCTCAGATATCTCTTGCTGCCTGATCTTAAAACCCAGGTGAGGGGATTCCTGAGGTTTTCAGCCTGTTGCATACATGCACATATAAGCCTGTGCCTGTGAACACTCCTCAGAATACAGGTTACCTTTGTCCTTGCAGCAGAAAGCATCCATTCAAAACGGAGGGCATTAATTTATTCTACAAACATTTATCGAACACCACCTCTGTGCCCATTGCTGTACTGGTTAGTAAAGAAGGCACTGTTAGGCCGGGCGCGGTGGCTCAAGCCTGTAATCCCAGCACTTTGGGAGGCCGAGACGGGCGGATCACGAGGTCAGGAGATCGAGACCATCCTGGCCTACACGGTGAAACCCCGTCTCTACTGAAAAATACAAAAAACTAGCCGGGCGATGTGGCGGACGCCTGTAGTCCCAGCTACTCGGGAGGCTGAGGCGGGAGAATGGCGTGAACCCGGGAGGCGGAGCTTGCAGTGAGCTGAGATCCGGCCACTGCACTCCAGCCTGGGCGACAGAGCGAGACTCCGTCTCAAAAAAAAAAAAAAAAAAAAAAAAAAAAAAAAAAAAAAAAAAAAAAAAAAAGAAGGCACTGTTACCCTTCAAAGATGGCAGCAACAGGGGAGCAAAGGGGCCCCAAAAGAGGCAGAAGGGGATGTGCCCACCCAAACTTGGAATTCATCATGGGCAAGTACTAGACTGGACCTTGCTGACTATGTCAAGAAATCTTTTGACTACTGTTAGGTTCTTAGCTATTCCTGTAGCAGCCTCTGCAATCCTTAGCATCATAGTCTTTACTCCAGTGATTTCAAGGGAGAAATCCTACCCAAACCTCCAGCAGCTCTGCACCCTGCATTACTGAGAGCTGCATGGTCTCCTGTGTTCTGACTGCAGGCCTTACTCTACCTTGGAATTGACCACTCAGCCTTGAGGCTGAGGGTTACACATTTTGATTATCAATGCATTTACTATAAAATGGAATCTGTTAGGAAAAACCTGAACTGTTACTCCTATAATACAGTGCTTTGGTTGGACCTGCATCTAGAAGACTCCTTCCAAATGAAGACTATATTTGGGGTCCAGCTTTTCCTCTACTTAAGGAATTTCATAATGATTACAGAGTCTTTGTGGGACAATATAGATAATTTATGTTCAAATATACAAATGGAAGCCCTGTTAGGGAGCTATACTCTGAAATCATAGAGCCTACACTGTGTAAAAAAGTTCCATTAAACTTCTAAATATAACATAGGAGAACGTCATAATTTTTCTATAATTTACAATTACATCAAATTATACTTACATTCTTACCAGTCTTCTGGACTTCTTTAACATGAAAGATACAGTTTTTCCACTTAGCCCTGCTTATACCATGCCTGAGAGGAGAGACAGAGAAAAGTCTCAGGCCAGAGCCACATTGTCAGAAGCACCACTTTCCTGCCATGTACACTAGAGAGTAAAATCCACAGATTATGGCCCAATAAGGCTTATTCCCTAGCAGTCTCTTTGACATTTTTCCTTTTTTTTTTGAGGCAGAGTCTCGCTTGTTGCCCAGGCTGGAGTGCAATGGTGCAGTCTCAGCTCACTGCAAGCTCCGCCTCCAGGGTTCTCGCCATTCTCCTGGCTCAGCCTCCCAAATAGCTGCGACTACAGGCGCCCGCTACCACACCCAGCTAATTTTTTGTATTTTTAGTAGAGACTGGGTACGGGGTTTCACTGTGTTAGCCAGGATGGTCTCGATCTCCTGACCTCGTGATCTGCCCGCCTTGGCCTCCCAAAGTGCTGGGATGATTTTTTTTTTCCTTTTTTTATTATTCCAAAAGGCAATATATGCTTATTATGCCACATTCAAACATTTCATACAGATCTCAAAATCCCCTGTGTAGTCAAACGCTAAGCTATTTATTGTGTTCTTTAAAAATCATTTTTTATCTACATGCTGTTGGCAACTTGATCTTTAAAATGTCTTGAACAGTTTTCCTATATGAGTTCTGTATGAACTCATATAGATCTTCCATATTGTTTTTGAAAAGCTCTATAGTATTCCATTTTATTGATGGATTGTCATTTAATGTATTCACTGCTGCACTGAAAGACAAATATGTCTTTTCCAATGTTTAGCTGATAAAGCTGAAGGAAACTTCTTCATACATCTTTCTTTGCATGCTTATAGGAGTATTTCTGTAGGACTACTTTATAAAGGTGGGAAAGGTGTTTCTTTTTTTTTTTTTTTTTTGAGATGGAGTTTCACTCTTGTCACCCAGGCTGGAGTGCAGTGGTGCATTCTCGGCTCACTGCAACCTCTGCCTCCTGGGTTCAAGCGATTCTCCTGCCTCAGCCTCCCCAGTAGCTGGGATTACTAGTGCCCACCATGCCCAGCTAATTTTTGTATTTTTAGTAGAGACGGGATTTCACCATATTGGTCAGGCTGGTCTCAAACTCCTGACCTCAAGTGATCCACCACCTCAGCCTCCCACAGTGTTGGGATTACAGGCGTGAGCCACTGCGCCCAGCCTGGAAAGATATTTCAATAGGCATAAGCATTCTAAATTTTAGTTGATATTGCCAATTTGTTCTCCAAAAAATTTCCAACAAATTATATTCACACTGGCAGTATTTGAGATGATCTAGTACCTTATTGGATATCATCAGCCATTTTTAATATTTCTCAATCCAAAAGTGGAATCTCATTGTCATTTACTTTTCTTTGATTAATGAAGTTGATCATCTTTTCAAATATTTATAAGTCATTTGTATTTCTCTGTGACTCGCCTGTTGAGATATTTTGAGCATTTTTCTACTAGATTGTTTATCTTTTTCTTATCAATTTCTGGGAATTCTGTATATTACTAAACATTAGCCCCCTTTTTATATGTTACATATACTTTTTACAGTTGTTACTTCACTTTTTTTTTTATTATTTTGTTTTTTGAGACAGGGTCTTACTCAGGCTGGAGTACAGTGGCAGGATCTCAGCTTACTGCAGCTTGACCTCACAGGCTCGAGCAATCCTCCCACCTCAGCCTCCTGAGTAGCTGGAACTACGGGCATGCACCACCACGACTGGCTAATTTTTGTATGTTTTTGTAGAGACAGGGTTTCACCACATTGCCCAGCCTGCTGTCGAACTCCTAGGCTTAAGTGATCCATCCATCTTGGCCTCCCAATGTACTGGGATTACAGGCATAAACCACCATGCCCAGCCTTAATTCTATTTTTTAAGATGTAATACATTTATTTGTTCAATTTTCAAACAGTACATAAGTCTTTCCCTCAGTGCTTTCTCCAAGCCACCTAGTTCTTCCTAAAAGCAACAAGTAACATTAATTTTTTGTGTATTCTTCCAGGCATAGTTTAGCATATATAACCAAGGTACAGAGGAAGGTATTCAAATACAGTTTGAAAAGCCATGCCATTTTCTCTTTCTGTGTCTCTTATATCTCACTTGTATCCTTTTGGTTCCAGCTGCGATACTATGACTCAGGTGAGGACATGAGCTGTAAAGGCCACATTGATCTGGCTGAAGTAGAAATGGTCATCCCTGCTGGCCCCAGCATGGGAGCCCCGAAGCACACAAGTGACAAGGCTTTCTTTGATGTAAGTTGATCTTACTTCTCTTTTCCTGGCTCTGTCTGCACATCATTCTATCTGTCTCCAAGAATGATGGAGCCCTCAGAGCAATTGGTGGTGACTACAGATGGATGACAGACCCCCTTGGCTATGGGAATTGTTCCAGAGCTTGAACTCAGCATTATTGACCCCAAGGCTGTCCTCTCTTCCTGTCTGTATGTCTCAGAAAAGCTGTATACTGCTTTATGCAAAAGGAGTCCAGCCGCACATGGAAACAGATGAACTCCTTGTTAAATGCTGTTAGTTCAGTTACTACCTACTTTCAAGAACAGATGCTATTTCCCTAGTATTCAGCGGTCTTCATGCTTGACAACCCACAAAAGACTGTCCTTAGGCACACATGAGAAGTATCTACCCTAACATCTTCAGCAGCCCTCACGTGGGCTATGGGGCACTTTATAGGCCACATAATAGAAGGGGACTTATGTAGTCCCTGGAGTCAAGCAGGGCTTCATAAAGAAGATAGGTCATCCTTTATTGCCCTGCTCAGGCCATGAGATCGTTTTCCTGACAGTGGGCTTCCAATATGGCTCCAACTGAAGAAAGGGGACACAAAGGTCAACTTTATGGTATGGATGAATCTCAGGCATCCCCCTGGAGCACAAGGAGCTCCCTCACCTTTAGTGCATTGGTGCAGTGCATGGGAGAGGTTAAAGGCACCATTCATTGCCGACCCTTCCTCCTTAGTCAAAGAAGACACTAAGAAAATGCAAAGTAAGGCGCTCTCAGTGTGTCTCCTTTTCCTGCCAGTACCCTTCTATCAACATCCCCTATGACTCTAAAGACCAGAAAAGTAAAGGCAGTAACAGTATGGTAGTTGAGGAGAAAAATTCATACAGAGGTTCTGGGGCAGTATGGAAAAGAAAGGTCACAGGGACTGATTTACCACTTACCCAAATCTATAAAACAGCCCTGCCCTTCATCTCTGGTTCTCTGTCATTTGGTTTTGTAGCTTAAGACCAGCAAACGTGTGTATAACTTCTGCGCCCAGGATGGACAGAGTGCCCAGCAATGGATGGACAGGATCCAGAGCTGTATCTCTGATGCCTGATGCCTATGGTCAACCTATGCCGAAGAAATAGAGGAACTCATGCTGCCAGATAGAAAAAAAAAAGCATGGATCCTTGAGGAGCTGACGACACGTTATCCCAGGGCCTGAGGTTCTCCTGCCCAGTCCCTTCTTGCAGGGGTTGCTATATCTACTTAACCTGAATAGATGTTTCACACAGGTCTGGTCAATAGCCCCATGCACTCCCTATATCTTGCACTACATTTTTCTAACAGGGTCTTAGTGGTTAATGATCAGAAGATGTCTCCTGAGCCAACTGTGAACCTCACCCAGGCAAAATGGCTACCACCTACTTGGGTCCTTCATGAAAGCTATAGATCCTTTTTTGTTCTCCAGGGTCATAATTTGCTTGGAGACCTGTTTAACAAGCAAAAATCAAAACCCTCCAAGATTGTCTCATATTCTACCTAGACTAGGTTTCCTATGAGAGGCATCTACTTGTACTGCCTGACCTTTGAGATGCTCAGTTCTCTGGTGCTGCCAAAAGGTGCTTCCATGGTCCCTTCTCTGCCATTGGGGTTCACAACAAGAGATGTCATTGTTCAGTAGCAGGCAAAGAGGGAGCACACAGCATTATTCTGATGGAAAAAGATTATCCAGGGAATGGTACAACAATGACCAGCCCAATGCAGGAAAACACTACTTCCAAAACATTAAATTCTCTATCCAAAACATTGAATTCTCTAGACCAGAGGTGCTCTGAGGATCCAGGGCCTTGTGTTCTTATGTATCTTCTGCTTCCTGACAGTTTCTTTTTCAAAATAACATGCAAAAAAAGCTGAATGCACTAACTCACAAAACAAACACTTGCACTGAACTCCCAATGAAGTGAAGATGTTGGAAAGACAGAGGCCAGCTATTTAGGACCACACACACCTGTGACAAGGGCTGTGTTGACCACAGTCACACTGTGGCATGACTGGATACCCAAACTACACTTCTCCACATGAAAAGTAAGAACTGTCTTTAGATTTTCTTTACTTTCATAACTTGTGTTTGTTTAGCTTAAGACCCAAGAAATGCTGTTTGCTCATGGTAAACAGAAACAGCATCTTTGCTACAGCCACTGACACCAGCTGGCGTCATAGGTAGCTAGATCATTGCATTTGTTTTGAAATGTTAATATGTTAAATACTAAACTAATATTTCAAAAATGTGTATATATGATTTCTATATCCTTGTTTTTCAGATAGCCTGCTTATAATTTAATATAAATTAACTGATGCATTCATAAGATTTCAATAATGAAATGGTTCCCTTTTTTAAAAATAAAAATACATTGTCTTTGTAGATTAAAAATAAGTCAGAATTTCAAATTTAAAATTGTCTACACACTAGGAAATAGAACTGTGTTAATATATAAGAAATTCGGGGATAATTAAGAATGAAAGACTTTTCTATCATTTCCATTTTATAAATTGCCACCTGTGAAAATGGTTTTTGCACATTATTTGTATTTTTCTTTGTATATGAAATAATTTTTTGTACTTTGTAAAATATGGAGCCCATTGTACCTTCAGCTATTTGAGACTATACACAGTGCTTCTTTTGTAACTGGACTATTTTAACTTTCATGAAGGCATTACATTGCCTCACATTCACTAACCACCTTGAATTAAATTTATTTCTTAAGAAAAAGCATCCTTCATTTACTGTGAACTGAAGTTCATTCTGTAGTGCACAGCACGCAGGAGGGTAACACTCAGGATTCATACATGGGACTAAAGGTTCAAGGATAAAACAAAGCATGGCCCACTTTGTGCCTTCATTCTCCTAATGTCATCACTGCCCTTTGCTCAAGAAGTAACCAGGGATACTGAACATGTTAGCATGAGCTTCTGGGTTCCAGACACACTTCTGCAGAGTTTAGGTAAGAGACTTGAGGCCAAGATTCTCACATGTGCTGCCACTCCTACCGCTGTCTAATAAGCTGTTTGTTTGAAATTGCTTAAGTCCCTTACCTATTCTGGGTCCATTCCACCACCTAGAGTATATAGTAATTTGTGAAAATTTTAGGCATGAGACATTGAAGTCTGAGCAGCAGATTTTTCTGCTTCAGGGAATTTTTTTTTTTTTTTTTTGAGACGGAGTCTCGCTTTGTTACCCAGGATCTGGAGTGCAGTGGCGCGATCTCAGCTCACTCCAAGCTCTGCCTCCCGGGTTCACACCATTCTGGCTCAGCCTCCCAAATAACTGGTACCATGCCCGGCTAATTTTTTGTATTTTTAGTAGAGACGGGGTTTCTCCGTGTTCGCCAGGATGGTCTCGATCTCCTGACCTCGTGATCTGCTCTCCTCGGCCTCCCAAACAGGGAATTGTTAAACAGCACAAATGATCAGTGATTTCAGTTCTAGACAGTACTTCTTTGGTTAAGCCCATGAGTTTACCTCATGTAGCCAACAGAGAATGCAAGTTTTCATCTCAGGCTGAGCCTTTAAGTCCTTTGACATCCAGAGTCCTCTGAGCCAAGCAAGAGGACCCCAAAGAGCCACTGAGGCTCAAGGTGAGACAGTGACATATTCCCTGAGCTTTCGGTTCTCCTCAGTCTCAAGAGCATGCTGATCTAAGCCAAGGGCCCTCAAGCCTTTCCTTGGTCCTGGGCCTCTCAACAGCTACCATTACGCATTGCTGTGTCCCTGAGATTCAGTCAGGCGGGAAACAACTGGGATTAGGGGTTGAGTAGAAGCTGTGTTCACAGTGTCAGTATCTGGATGCCCTTCATTCCTCAGGTCTTAACTGTAAAAGGGGAGAATACTGGGTTCTGTAAACCAAAAATAAAATTCTAAGACCCCCAGATAACTGAATGGATCCTTCTCAGCCAAGGGAGTTCCAAAGAAACCTGAAAAACGAGTTCTGGTCATGATGCTGGGGCAAGGAGGTGGACAGGCCTCATTACAGCCTCTCCCTTTTGGAGTTTAGACACAACAGACTAGCATTAACATTAAAACAGATCTTAAGACTGACAAAACAGACTGTCACAATAAAATACCAAATTCCAACCTGACTCTAGTATAGCATCACATAACAGATAGTAAGCCCTAAAGGAAATCAAAGCTTTTTTAATCCCAAAATACATTCCTTTTACATATTTTGAAATGGCCCTGCAAAGCTGTATCTTGGGGGTATTTACATTCTATAGAGGATCCCTTTCCCTTCCCAGGTCTTTTTCTGATCCTGAAGAGATTAGCTAAGAGTCTAGTGCCTTTTATTAAATGTCTGAATAGGAAATATTTGCTATCTGTTGCCTCTAAGGGCAGCCACCTATGAGACTTCGTCTACATAAGAAACTAGGTCTCTACAACCCCTTATCTTAACCTAAACTCTCAATTTCAGCCTTTTAGATAATAACTCCTTCAACCAATTGCCTATCAGAAATCTTTGAATCCACCTGTGACCTATAAGCTTCCGCCTTTCCAGGCCAGACCAATTTGTACTTCACATGCATTGGTTGATGTCTTATGTCTCCCTAAAACATATAAAAACAAGAACCTTTAACCCAACCACCTTGGGCTTGTATTCTCAGGACCTCCTGAGGCTGTGTCCTGGGTCACAATCCTTAACCTTGGAAAAATAAATCTCTAAATTGATTGAGACCCGTCTCTCGTACTTTTTTGCTTTACAGTTCCAAGGGAGAAAGACCAGGGCTTGGCTGCCTGCAAGAGCCTTAACAGGGCCCTTCCTTCTGTGGTCCCAGTGACAAAACCCTTCTAATATGGGCTCTTGAAAGATGCAAACTCAAAGGAGCACATAGCATAAAGTCACTTCCCAACCCCTTTGACCCAAATCCTTTATTCCCACCTCCCAAACCCCTTCACTCTACTGTCTCCACCCCAGAGCTAGAGCTTAAACTGCTAATAACATGGCAGATTTGCTTCTCAAGGGAAACTGACATTTTTAGGTATTTAATCAGGGATTCTTGTAAGAGTTGTTAAGTAGCCCTATCATCCCATAAAGAATTTCTGAAAGATCCCAAGTTGATAACAGGGAAGTGCCCTCAGCAATCCCAGCCAAAGCTATTAATTAAGCAGTGAATAAAACAGTGTTGATGAAGAGATAGGGTTTACAGCAGCACCATCAAGCATATATAATGCAAGCCACATAGGTATCTTTAAGTTTAAAAAAAAGATGACATTAATTTTAATATATTTGTTTTTACCATATATTTACTCCAATATATCAAAAATATTTTAATGCGTAAACAATACAAAAAAAACTAATGAAATATATTCCTTGTTCATACTAAATCCTCAAAATCTAGTGTGTATTTTATACTTACAGCACATCTGAGTTTGGACTAATATGTTTTTTTCAGAGGCCACTTCTGATAAAACAAATGCATATCATGTTTCTATACCAGTTCTCCAACATCAACTGGACATCCAACAATCCAGTTCAAGTCTGACACTAACTCCCCAGATTTAGCACAGACTCCACAAGTTCAGGTCTGTCTTTAAGACTGCCCCCACTTCAAACACTAGTTGCAAGTTCCAAGGGCCACCAGAACTTCTAACCAACCAGCTATAAATATGAAGGTTTCCACAACCCCCTTCTCAGGTTCAGTAATTTGCCAGAACAAATCACATAACTCAGAAAAACACTTTACTTACATTTACCAGCTTATTTCTAAGCGATAAACCTCAGGATCAGCCACAGGGAAGAGATGCACGGTATGGAGGGAGGCAGCACACCACCTGCCCAGCATCTGATGTGTTCACCAACCCAGAGGCACTCCTTATCTCATTATTCAAGAGGTTTTACAACCCAGTCTCCAGTTACCCTCCCTCCCCCGAGGTTGGGGTTGGCTGAAAGTTCCCACCCTCTATTCACTAGTCTGGTCTTTCAGACAACCAGCACGCATCCTTAACCTAGCTAGGGACCCCACCTGAATCACCTTGTTAGCATAAACTCAGGTGTTGCGAAGAGCAGTTATGAGTAACAAAAGATACTCTTAAAGGGTGGGGTGTGTTAGAAATAACTTTTAAAAGAAACTATCACTTAAGAAATTTCTAGGGTTTTAGACACTGTGTGCCAGGAACCCAGAACAAAGAACAAATATATTTTGTACTCTACCACAACTAGCCTTATTTCCACTGCTACCACGCTAAACAATACATATTTACAGCAAATAGCCTGCTCACAGCAGAGTGCTGGGTGGCAAGAGACCTGGCTTCTAGTGCTGGCTGTCTTCTAATCTCATCTATGACCTTGAACCAGTCCCTTAACTTTGCTGGGCTTTGACTTATAAAAAGCAGGACACAGATGATCTGTTACTTTGTGATTCCAAATATTTACCTTGGCAAAGACTTAGTTTCCAAACTGAGATTTAAAGGATTTGCTGAAAAATCCAAATCATCTAAATCAGTGCTTCTCAAATTATAATGCATATATGAATCATCTTGTTAAAATGAGATTCTGATTCAAGAGGTTTGGGGTGGGGCTTGACATTCTGCATTTCTAATGAGGCCAGTGCTGCTGGTCCAAGGACCACAGCACTGGTCCTTGGTAACAGAATTGTTCTTGGAGTAACAGAAATGTGTCTCAGTCCTCTGAGAAGCAGCTGCCTGACAGGCAGGAACTCATGGAAGGCTGGAAGAGCCAAGAGACCATGATGCTGGTATAATCCTTTTGAAAAAGAAAGGAAAGCAAAGTTGAGTGGAGAAGACTTGGATTGCAGTGCAGTTCTAAGGAAGTTCAGCAAGGCAGATAAGAAGTCCTTGAGCCATCAGGGGAATCCCACATACTCCAAGAATGGGCCTTCCTAGGATCTCTGCCATGCTCAATCATTGGCTAGGAGCAGTTCATGGGAAGCATGGTTTTGGTGGAAACACAGTAATAGATTTCAGAATATACCAGCTGAGGCCAACAGTCAATGACAGTCACTGCAGTCAGAAATCTTTCATGGTTGTCAATGTTAAAGTTGTCAGATCAAAATGGAGTCACTTATGTTTATAAAAAGCAAAACAAAACAAAAAAGCCTGATAAATTGAGCCAGGAAAAGCTGTGAAGAGAGAGTACTCATGCATAAATACCTGATTAACAAAAACTATCATAAAAAACTGCAAAACTTGCAACCTTGCACAAAGGCCATTGCAACCTTACACAAAAATTACTCCTTTGAAGGCATCTGTCCAGCAACTGCCTGTCCAGCCTTGGATTAGTGTCACCCTTGTTATTGATCCTTGTAGCCAGGATAATTATCTCAAAACAATTATGTGTTGATCCTCATTTTTCCTTTAAAAAACCTTTGTGGTCCTTTACCTCCCTGAATACACACATAGCTTACTATGGTGTTATATAGGTATTCCCATTGCAATGCCCTTGATATAGTTTGGATGTGTGTCCTCACCCAAATCTCATGTTGAAATGTAATCCCCAGTTGGAGGTGGGGCCTGGTGGGAGTTGATTGGATCATGGGAGTGGATTTCTCATGAACGGTTTAGTACCATCAACTTGGTACTATTTTCATGATGGTGAGTAAGTTCTCCTGAGGTTTAAAAGTGTGTAGCATCTTCCCCGTCTCTCTCTTGCTCCTGCTCTGGCCATGTGACATGCAAGTTCCCACTTGGTCTTCTACCGTGATTGTAAGATTCCAGAGGCCTCCCCAGAAGCGGATGCCACTGTGCTTCCTCTACGGCCTGTAAACCATGAACTAGTTCAACCGCTTATAGTTTGTTTGGTTTTTTTTTTTTTAGACAGGGTCTTGCTATGACACCCAGACTGTAGTGCAGTGGCGCAATGACAGCTCACTGCAGCCTTGACCTCCAGGACTCAAGCAATCCTCCCAGCTCAGCCTCCTGAGTAGCTGGGATTACAGGTGTGCTCCACCATGCCCAGCTAATTTTTTTATGGAGACACGGTCTCACTATATTGCCCAAGATGGTCTTGAACTCATGGGCTCAAACAATCCTCCCACCTTGGCCTCCCAAAGTGCTAGGATTCCAGGCATGAGCCACCGCACCTGGCATCAGGTATTTCTTTATAGCAATGCAAGAACAGACTAATACAGCCCTATTATATAAATATTATTTTCATTTAGAGAGCCTCTCTGTTATTTAAGGTGACATAAATGGTGTCCAGAAGCAGGACCTGAAAAAGAGTATCAGAAGGAATTCATGATTCTTGGAACTAGTGTGCAATACTCACCTGAGCCCTTTGAGCACTCTGTTTCTATGGCTCACATTTACTGCCCTGGTGGATTTCCTCTCAGGCCAAGCCTCCCCCTTTTTGGTAGAAGCTCTTGACTTTGAAGCGGAGTTGTTGTCTGGGGTAATACCCAAGGTTCATTGCCTCGTGCCAAGAAAATTAAGGACACAGACATACACAAGGAGTGAGTTTAAGAGCAGAGGTTTACTAGGCAAAAGAAAGAACAGCTAGCTCTGCCCTTCAAGAGAGCCTTGTCCACAGTGGAGTGCACTGGAATTTATAGACAGGCTTGAGGAGGTGATACCTGATTACACAGGGCCCAAAGATTGGTTGGACCAGGTGTGACATTACATACTGTCCAGGGAATCTGACCGCCCCACCCTAATCTTATTTTGCAAATGAGGTCTTTGCTTAACTGGCGCCATCTTGTCTGCTCCTTATGGTATGCGTGGCTGGCAAAGAGAAGGGAAGATGGAGCTGTCATGTTGGATATGCCTAGTCCCAGGTAGCCTTTTCCTATTGGCACAGCTGCTGGCATTCACCCGTGCAAACTTGCAGCTTGCTTGTCTATGTCTGCAGCTCAATTTTACAGGCTGCTCTTTGTTAGAAAATTATTTGGAAGTTTCTTTTCATTAAAAGGAAAACCTTACTAAGGACTTCCTTACCCTATGCCTAAATAATTTCTTCTTAACTCCTATATCAACTTTATTCAGGATTTGGTTTAGTGATAAAGCCGCCTTTAATAAAGGACTGTACGTCCTCCTGGAATGATAAAAGGGTTTTTATCTTTTGGTTGAAAGACAAGTGTCTTTCTGGATTGAGTACTCTGGTGTCTCCAGAATCCATGTTCTGTCTGCAAGACATGTCTTCTCTGGTAAATTTACTTTTGTTTCTTTCTGCGTTGTGGTGGTTAATACTGAGTGTCAGCCTGATTGGATTGAAGGATGCAAAGTATTGATCCTGGGTGTGCCTGTGAGGGTGCTGCCAAAGGAGATTCACATTTGAGTCAGCGGGCTGGGGAAGGCACACCCACCCTTAATCTGGGTGGGCACCATCTAATCAGCTGCCAGCACAGCTAGAATATAAAGCAGGCAGAAAAATGTGAAAAGAGAGACTGGCCTCGCCTCCCAGCCTACATCTTTCTCCCGTGCTGGATGCTTCCTGCCCTTCAACCTCAGACTCCAAGTTCTTCAGCTTTGGGACTCGGACTGGCTCTCCTTACTCCTCAGCTTGCAGACAGCCTGTTGTGGGACCTTGTGATCATGTGAGTTAATACTTACTAAACTGCCTTTTATATATATCTGTTCTATTCTGTTCCTCTAGAGAACCCTGACTAATATATGCATGCATAATTTAATTTTTTTCTACATTCCTGGGTTAACATTTTTGTGAACACCTTTATCTTGGTTTCATTTTGGTTTGGTTACATGAATCTGTAAATGATTTGGCTCCTTTCCCTTGCTTCTAAAACTCTTCTGAGAGCAAAAATAAATATTCTAAATGGCGGGTGCCGGATGGCTATTTAAAAACCACTAGGACAGTCACCACTATCTAAAACATGGGTCCAAACTCTTGACATTCTCTGACAGGATTTATAGGATTTTCTTTGCTCTCAAGAGATTAATAAGAAATGAAATGGGATTCTCAAATATTAAGGCATGCCAAGGTTTTCTGAGACTCCAGCCAGCTACATATTATGGTCTATCTCATGAATATATTTAAACTAATGGGCCAGGAGCAGTGGCTCACGCCTGTAATCCCAGCAATTTGGGAGGCCGAAGCAGATGGATCACTTGAGCCCAGAGATTCAAGACCAGCCTGGGCAACATGGCAAAGCGCCATCTCTACAAAAAATATAAAAATTAGGCAGGCATGGTGGCATGTACCTGTTGTCCCAGCTTCTTGGGAGGCTAAGGCCGGAGGATCAATTGAGCCCAGGAGGTTGAGGTCGCAATGAACCATGATCACACCACTGTATTCTAGCCTGGGCAACACAGCAAGACCCGGTCTCAAAAATAAAAACAACAACAACAAATACTAATGGACAAATCATATCAAGGAAAATTCAGAGTTCAAATGGTCTGGCATGGTGGCTTGTGCCTGTAATCCCAGCACTTTGGGAGGCCAAGGCAGGTGGATCACTTGAGGCCACAAGTTCGAAAAGAGCCTGGCCAATATGGTGAAACCCCATCTCTGCCAAAATTACAAAAATTAGCCAGGCGTGGTGGTGTATGCCTGTAGTCCCAGCTACTTGGGGGGGGTAAGGCACAAGAATCACTTGAACCCAGGAGGCAGAGTTTGTAATGAGCTGAGTTCATGCCACTGTACTCCAGCCTGGGTGACAGAGCAAGACTCTGTCTCAAAAAAATAAAAATAAAAAAATAAGAGTCATAATTTGAACTCTCTAAAATACACTACAACTATAGTGTTAACATCACAGTCTACCCCTTGTGCCACACAGATCTTTACTCTCCACCAGGTTCAGGGAGAAGTTCCTCCCCATTTCCCTTGGGCCTCTATTTCCAAGGGGAACTCAGAAGAATGCAGGAGGTCTGTGGGACTAACTATGGCCCCTACCAGTGAAGTTAATCTTGGAGCCATAACTGGCCTTCATTCTCTCCCTCTTCCACTGTCTATTCTGAATTCCCCCCACCCTCAACAACTTCCTCAGATGCTGGTGGTTTACCTGGTGCTGTGAGCCAAACCTTCATTCCGGGGGTGAGCGGAGGGGGAGGGAAGGCGATAAATGCTAAATAATCAAACCCTTCTCCGGGTTGCTGCACATCCTTTCACAATTACAGTGGGGCTACCTGGAGGTGCCCAGTGGGTCACATGGGCTCTACACACATTCCTCCTGCCCTCATTATGCAGGAGCAGCCTTGCCCCTTCCTGTTGATCAGGGTCAGTTATCCCTGCCAGTATGATCACTCTTCTTGTCTGCTGGTTTCTGAGCATGAAGAATCCCAAGTGCCCTGCAGCAGCCACAAACCATAGTTCAATAGGACCCTTGCCATCATAGTGTCCCCCAGTTAAGTGCTGTGCTGTGTGGAATTCCATGCCTTTGGATCAGGCATTCTGTATGTCCCTGGAAAGTGATGCTAAGTAAGGCTCTGTGGTGAGGAAAGGCACACCCATGCCCAGGATAAGTCTCTATCCCTGGAGAGATGAACCATTGGCCCTTCCAGAATGGAAAGGGCCTGATGCAGTTGACTTGCCCCAAATGATGTGTTGGTCTCAAGGAATAGTGCCATTTCAGAGGCTCAGCATTGGTCTCTGTTGCTGACACACTGGACATTCAAAGGCCCCTAGGCTCTTCTGCCATATCACATCACAGTGATCTCCAAAAGGCCTCTTTTTTTTTTTTTTTTTTGGAGATGGAGTCTCCCTCTGTCGCCCAGGCTGGAGTGCAGTAGCTGGATCTCAGCTTACTGCAAGCTCCGCCTCCTGGGTTTACGCCATTCTCCTGCCTCAGCCTCCCGAGTAGCTGGGACTACAGGCGCCCACTACCACGCCCGGCTAATTTTTTGTATTTTTTAGTAGAGACGGGGTTTCACCGTGTTAGCCAGGATGGTCTCGATCTCCTGACCTCATGATCCGCCCGTCTCGGCCTCCCAAAGTGCTGGCATTACAGGCTTGAGCCACTGCGCCCAGCCCAAAAGGCCTCTTAAAGGGGGGCCATGATGATGCTTTGAGCTCCAAGTGTTAATGTCAACTCAAACTCTGCATCTACTACCCAAAATATCTTGTTATCCCCATTTCTCTAGTGAATGATCACCTAAATGGCCATAGGTCTCTTTGGGGGGAAAAATGAAGAAATCATTGTGACAAACACTTGCTGCAATTCTGCAAAGTCCTTCCTCTTAGAGAGCTGGCCACCTCTTTTGTCAATAGTTCTCAAACCTAAGCTAATTTTCAGATATAGAACCATTCCTTTCTAAGGGAAGCACCTGTGAGGGACAATGGGCAGGGAGGCCAGAGAGGTTGGGGGCTATCAGACCATGATGGGGGTGGACCACTGTGAAAGAGAGAGGGAAGGAAGGAACAAATATGTTGAATAAATCATAAACATCTGGTGCATACTGGGCAATGAATGGCTCCCATGGAATCTCTGGATGAATACAGTACAGCTCAGCCCCCAAGAACTCACAACCTAAAGTAGACACAGACTATTTGTTGTAAGCAGAATAATCCCCACCCCCCTTCCCTGAAGATGTCCATGCTGTAATCCCTGGAACTTGTGAATATGTCATCTTACATGGCAAAAATTAAGGTTGCAGATGAAATTAAGATTGCTGACTGAGACATTATCCTGGATCAGTCCAATGTCATCACAAGGGTCCTTATAAGTAGAAGTGGGAGGCAGAAGCAAATGTCAGAGAAAGACCCAACAGGAAACTCAATAGGAGAAAGACTTAATGAGCCATTTCTGATTTTGAAGATGGAAGGAGAACAGACGTGAGCCAAGAATGTGGCAACCTCTGGAAGCTAGTAAAAGGAAGAAAATGGATTCTCCCTCAGAGTTCCAGAAATGAACATAGCCCTGCCAACACCTTGATTTTAGCCCAGTAACACCCATTCTGGACTTCTGGCCTCCAGAATACTAAGAATAAATCTGTATTGTTTTAAGCTGCTAAATTTGTAGTAATTATTACAATAGCAATAGGAAACTAATAGGGCTATATAATGAACCACAGTGATTCATGCAATTGCACTGTATTCATACAACAGCTGTGTACAGGGGGCAGGAGCTCAGAACAAGCAAACTGGATAAGGGATGGCCTAGGGAGAAATAAGAGTGAGACAGAGGGGCAGAGGTGCAATGTGATATGCAGAGGCAGCTGCTGCAAGGCCAAGAGGGACACTCACACATGCAAACATTTAATCCTGTGCACACACATGCAACACAAACAAGGGCATACATGTTCTCACGTATACACACCCTAGTGTTATTGGCACTTACACATGCAGACTCTTTCTGACACAGGCCCACCCACTGCCTGGATTCCACCCGTTTTTGGTGACCTCTCTTGTATTAGTCCATTCTCACGCTGCTAATAAAGATATACCCAAGGGTGGGTAATTTATAAAGGAAACAGGGTTAATTGACTCACAGTTCAGCATGGCTGGAGAGGCCTCAGGAAACTTACAATGATGGTGGAAGGGAAAGCAAACATGTCCTTCTTCACATGGCGGCAGCAAGAAGAAGTGCTGAGCAAAAGGGGGAAAAGCCCCTTGTAAAACCATCAGATCTCGTGAGAACTCACGATCCCAAGAACAGCATGAGGGTAACTGCCCCCATGATTCAATTACCTCTCACTGGGTCCCTCCCATGACATGTGGGCATTATGGGAACTACAATTCAAGATGAGATTTGGGTGGGGACACAGCCAAACCATATCAACTCTGTCATCTCTGAACACCATATTTCCTGAGGGCAGCTGAATTTAGCAGGTGGGGACAGGGCTTGTCTACCACGGCTCCATCACTAGCCTTCACCTGAACAGGAGGTACACTGGGAGGCTGAGACTCACCAGCTGGGGGGCAGCTGGAAATCATTTACCTGCCCAGCATTTTAGTTTGTACGGTGTCAGGGTAAGCCCTGACCTTGCACATGTTCTCCCAAATCTCGGTCTCTCCCCTCACAGCTGTATGATGGAACCTATTATGAATGAGCTGGTCACCCAGAACCAGTGTGTCCATCTTCCCATGCATTTGCTGTCGATTTTCATTCATTCAACATACATTTATTGATGCTTCTTCTGTGTTAATGCCTGCTCCTGGATACTTTGGACCCCAAGTAAAATAAGCTACTATCCAAGATATGATTTCTGGTGTAACCAGAGCTATGATAGGGTGAGAGCAAGTAGGTGCCTGCAGAAAGATAGGAGGAGCTCATAGCCCAGCCTTGGGGTAAGAGACAACTTCCTGAGTAAATGACATTTTGGCTGAGTATTAAAGAATAAGATCACTGGGCAAAGGTGAAATCAGGAGGAGCAAGGAAAAGAAGTTAAGTCAGGTTTGTGATATGTATTTTAGAAAGATCTCCCTGGTGAGGATGGCAAAGGGGGACTGGGAGGAAGGCAGGCCAGTGAGCAGCTGCTGTAATTATCCCAACCTGAGAAGGCAGTTGGGCTGGATAGACATGGGAGCTCCAGAGATATGCCTGAGGTGGTATCTGTAGGATGTAGGGCCTAACTGATGGGGACAGAGGGGATAAAGGGAGAGGGAGCAGTTAAAGACTGTCAGGTTGATGCCTGGGACATCTAAGAATGGCCCCAGTCTCAGAGTCAAGTGCCAGGAGTAAAGAAAGGATAACCAGGCTGGGGGCACCCAGGCCCTGGTGCTGACTTCAGCAGCAGGCATATGCTTCCTTGGGGAGGAGTCAGCTGGTAGAGAGGGTATGTGCAGCACTTCCTGGATCTGGGAGGGGTTCCCCAAGTCACACACACACACACACACACACACACACACACCAATCACACATCTTCTTGGCTTAGAGAAAAAAGTTAAGTAGCCCCTCCCCATTTTAACAGCTGAGGAGTCCATGATTTCAAGAGGTTAAATGACCTTCTCCAAGGCCACAGAGCAGTGCCTGATGGAACTGGGATTTGAACCCAGGCTTGTCTGACTACATCCTGTGCTCTTCTCCCCAGTCCCAACAGGTCAACCAGGCCAGTCTTGGCACCAGCAAATTAAGAATACAGGGGACCTCTGACCTCTACGTCACACCCAGCCTGGCCAGGCCACTTACAGGGCCATTCAAAGCCAGGACTGCCTCACCCTCTTAGACAATGGACCAGGACATAAAGTTCTCTTTGTGGGTAGAATGACCTTGGGCCCTCCAAGGAGAGGCAGAATGGCCCTACAGCTAACTTAGCCCTCTCATACCCACTCCACACCGTGGCCACCCACCCCACAGCTAGAGCACCTAAGAAGTGCATCTCCTAGTCTGCAGGTGAGCAGGAGGAGCCCAGGCCCAGCCCAGTTCAGCACGTCCCCACTGTCACACAGCTCAGCCATAGCTGGGCCTTCCAGGAAATCCAGACCAGGGCAATTAGAAACAGAGAGCTCAGGGCTTAGAACGAGATACTCTGCAGGATCCTGGTGAGGATCTGGCCCTGTCTGAGCCTATTTCCTCATCTGTAAAACGTGAAGTTAGGCTCATTTATCCCACAGCTCCCACAGCTGCAATGGTCTTTTTGCATCTCCTCTGCAGTCCCTGGCCTCATCCAAGCCTAAGAGTTCAACAACAGATGCCTGGTCCCTACGGAAAGCCCCCAACTCTGGCCTCAGCAGATCCACCTCCTCACTCCCCACAGGTCCCCCGAGGTTCAGTGTAGCCCCAGCCAGAAGAATGTGAACCATTCCCGGCATCTCCTCCCCTGTGGCCAGCCCAGAGAGGGGCTGGAGCCTCTGGGCCCTTCTGACAGGAAATTAGCTGGGCCTGGCCTTCCCCACTACCAGCTGCTCTGCTGACCCTGACCCTGTGTTTTCTGAAACTTGATACTGCAAATTTCAAAGCCTCTTCTCCATTCCCTGGAGGCCTGGCTGAGCTGTGTGTCCAGTGGGGCCTCCAGCCTACGTGTGGGCCTGCCTTCCTGTCCTGGAAAGGGCCCTGGCTAAGAGTGGGGCAGGGAAGCCTGAGGCCCAGCCCCTGCCATGACCCTGAGCAGGGCCTACCCCCAGGCGATTCATCTCCCCATCTCTGAGCTGTGAGAGGGAACCCACATGCAGAGTGGCTGCAACATGGAGAATGGGTTGGAGGGACACAGGAGGGGCAGTGGAGAGACCACCTCAGATGCAACTGTGATGTTTCAGGGAAGAGATGGTTTGGACTAGGATGGGATGGTGAAGATGACAAAAACTGTAGACTGGAGACATATTTAGGAAGTAAGATGGAGAGATACTGGTGATGGTCTGGCCATGAAGGCTGAGGGACACAGGTGTCAAAGGGCCTGCTAGGTTTCTGAGTTGCCCAGCTTTCCCTGAGATGGTGAACACCAAAGGATGACCAGGGTTGGGTTGAGGAGGGAAAATATCCTGTTTGGCCTTAGTTAGAGGCTGAGGCGCCTTTGAGCTGTCCCAGTGAAGAGGCTGAGCACTTGGATATCCAGAGAGGAATAAGCTGAAGATACTTATTTGGGAGGGAGAAAAGTAGATGGTAGGTAAGGACATGGATAAAACTGCCAAGAAGGAAGAGTATGAAGTAAGAAAAGAGCCCAGCCTGTGCCTTAAGGACACTAATGTTCAATGGCCAGGTAAGGGAGGAGAAACCTGGAATAGAGGGTGAACAGAGAAAGAGCAGCCGAAGATATAGGAAGAACCATAAGCATGTTGTGCCTTGCAATGAATGGAGAAGAGTGTTTCAAGAAGCAAGAGAATGTTCGGATGCTGCTGGAAAATCTAAAAAAAAGAGGAGAGTGTAAAATGCACTTTGGATTTAGTGTCCTGAAGGTCACCTCACCAGTGTTTTAGGGAGTGCTGTTTCGGTGAAGTGAAGCAGGTAGCGGCCAGACTGTCACGGACAGGAGGCACGTGAGGTGTGAGGAAAGAGACAGTGCTCTGGAGACGTTTGACTGTGGGTGAGAGGAGGGTGGGGCAGTAGCTGCAGTAAGACAAGGAGTCAAAGAAAGGGGCTTTTGTTGTTTTTTAAGGTAAGTGAGATTCAAACATGTTTAAATGTTGATAAGCAGAATCTTGTTCAGATGAGAGACTGACAATGCCTGAGAAAACAGGGACAACAAACATAAAAGTGTTTTTGACAAAGCAGGAGGGCTTGCCAGGGCCCCTCAGCAGGGTAGGGCTCAGAGGGAACATCTCCAATCCTTTGAAGCTGGCTCCTGGGCACTAGGCTGGCTGTGGCACTGCCTCTGAGTGCTCTATATGCCCCACAGCCAAGGCCAGCACCCTTGGATGGCCAAGTACATGTACCTTATGGACCCTATTCAACCCTAGTTGAGGACGGCAGGAGTTAGAGATGATCGGACAGACCGTGGTGGGCCATGATGTCCTAAACAAGGGTGCTACATCCCTGGGAGAAGAGCCATGGGCCTCTAGGCCTATTGTGGACATTGAGCCCATTGCCAGAGACAGGATGCCTGGAGCCCTGCTGGATGGTATCCCTAAGTCCAGGGTCCCCAGATGCCTCCATTCCAGCTTGGCAATACCATGTTGGCTCTACTGGCATGGGACACTCCCAGGCATACCACAGGGTAGTGGTTCTCAGAGGATGGCCTCTAGACTGGGAATATCAGCATTACCTAGAAACTAGTTGGAAATGCAAACTCTGAGGCCCCACCACAGATCTATCAAATCAAAAACTCTGGAGGTAGAGTCCAGCAGTGTGTGTATAACAAAGTTTCCAAGTGACTTTGAGGCACCACTTCTCTAAGGTATCAAGCCTTTCATCCCTCCATTTGCTGTCCGTCCAGTAACCTAAAATTCACACATCTACCAGTCTAAACAGCCATCATCCAACTGTCCATTTCTCAGTGCAATTCAACCATCTGTCTTAGTCAGTCTGAGCTGCTATAACAGGACAACCACAGATTGGGTGGCTTATAAGCAACAGAAAATGTATTTCTTGCCGTTCTGAAGGTTGGAAAGTTCAAGATCAAGGCACTAGCAGATCTGGTGTCTGGTGAGAGCCTGCTTCCTGGCTCACAGAGAACTAGCTATCAACAATCCACGTTCACATTCTGTCCAGCCACCTGTGCCTATCTATCTAATCTCATGTAATCTAGTCTATCATCAGCCTAAATAGTCATCATTCTAAATATTTCTTTATTTATGTTACAAACATCTACTCACTATCTTCACAACTCATTTATTACACAAAAGAATATCTAAGCTCTGGTACCCACCACACCCACCTCCCCTTTCTAAGGAAAATGGACATAAACATTTCTTTCTGCTTAAAGTTTCAGGATCATATCATGTGTATTAACTGAAATCAGTTCTATTTCTCTGGGCAGCAACCCTGACTGGACAAGGGGCAGGTTCTTGGGGTTCCTCAACTAAAGGCAACTGTGTTTGTATGTGTATAATCTTAATATATATATACACACACACACATATATATAGTAGCTTAAGTATTACATACAGATATGATATATTCTATAGATATAGATCTGTCACACATATGTGTACATATATAACTTCAATAGCTTGCCATAAAACTCTGCCCAAATGAGGTTGTCTGTACTGAATGGTGACAGACTTAGCCAGTCATAAACATTCTCTTCCTTCATTCTCTTCCTTGGAGAGTATGAATGCTTGGTATCACGGAGAAGTCAGGTCACTTCAAGCTCCAGTTCTATCCTAACAATGGTAAGCAGTTTTCAAGGAAGCCTGCTGAATATGTCTGCTTTGAAAGAGTGGGATTTAGAGTGACCTTATAGCTCAGACAGAAACAACTGTGCTGCGGGCGTGACTCTGCAACCCTGCATTTAGCCCTCATTATCCAAGACAAATGTCAAGCTGCCTCTGCTGGAGGGTGGAGCTAGATGACCACACTATACCACATATCCTCCTTGTCCACAGCTGATTGGAGCAGGGCCACCTCACCAGAGGGAGGTAGCACCCATATCCCATCCATCAGCAAATCCTGATTACCTTCAAAATCAATCCTAAACTGGACCACTTATCACTGCCCTCACCACTGCCACCCTGGTCCAAACTACCAACATCTCTCACCTGGATTTCTGCAGTCGCCTCCTAAGTGGTCTCCCTGTTTGCCTCCCTTTCCCACCTTGTCCCTTTCAGTCTATTCTCATCACAGTAGCCAGAGAGGTCCTTTTTAAAATCTAAGATCATGCCATTTCTCTGTTCAATATCCTCCAGTGCCTCCCCTCCTTCTTACAGTAAAAGTCTAAGTCCTCACAATGGCTTGTAACACACTTCATGATCGGTCCTGCTACCCGTCTGACCTCATCTTCCACCATCCTCCCCGTGTTCACACAACATCAGCCACACCAGCCTCACTGATGTTCCTCACACGGTGCCACAGAGTTCCCACCTCAGGACCACTGCACTTGCCATGCCCTCTTCCTAGAGCATTCTTCCCCCAGATATCTTCACGGCTCACCCCCTCAATTTCTTCAGATTTCTGCTCAAATATGACCATATCAGGGACACCCTCTCTGAGTATCCTACATGCAGCAGAAACCCAACCCCTCCCCAAACTGCTCCCTGCTTTATTTTTTCCATAGCATTTAACGTCAGCTCACATATAACTGCCTACTCTCTCTCTCTCCTCATTAGAAAGTATGCTTCATAAATGCAGCAACTTTGTTTTGCTTGCTGTCTATTTTTCAACACTTAGGAGCTTTGTTGAGGTACAAAGAGTCACATAAATAAGCACTTGGTAAAAACTTGTGGAAGGAATGAGTAAGAGTGGCTGAGAGTAGACCATGAGGAAGAAAATCGAGCAGAGGGAGCCTGCTGAGACAGGAACGAGTACAGAGAAATGTGGGAAAGAGAGGAACCTTGAGGTCCTCGGGAGATGGAGAGAAGAGCCACTGTTCCTGACTTTCCAGTTCCAATCTCACAAGGCCTAAATGTCAGTGCTCTCTGCAAGGTTGTCCATTGTATTCTCACAATTGTACCCCTCATTCTTAAAAACATTGGAGTTTTCTTTGTTCCTTGTAACAAAAACAACCTTGACTTGAGCAGTGTCCTTCCAACCATCCATCCACCCATCTCTCCATCCCCACATGCCCTCCTAATCATTTATACTTCATTTTTTTTCCCTTTTTTTTTTTGAGACAGAGTTTCACTCTTGTTGCCCAGGCTGGCATACAATGGCGCAATCTCAGCTCACTGCAACCTCCGCCTCCCGGGTTCAAGCGATTCTCCTGCCTCAGCCCCCTGAGTAAGTGGGATTATAGGCATGCACCACCATGCCTGGCTAACTTTGTATTTTTAGTAAAGACAGGGGGTTTCACCATGTTGATCAGGCTGGTCTCAAACTCCTGACCCCAGGTGATCCGCCTACCTCGGCCTCCCAAAGTGCTGGGATTACAGGTATGAGCCACCGTGCTTGGCTGATCACTTATACTTCTAATCATCTGTCTACAGATCAGTCCACTAGTCCGTTCATCCCTATAAGCGTCCATTAGCCTAGAGTCCACCCATCATCCATCAATCCATGTAACCAACAACTATCCATCCACACGTGGATGGATAACCTCCTTTCATAACCTCCAGGTACAGTGGAGTCAGGTCATGAAGGATCTCATCACAGGGCTGAGGCCATTCAACTTTAATGCTGAAAAGTGGGAAGCTATGGAAGGATTTTGAACAGGAAAGTTATATAGTTGGATCTGTATTTTAGAAAAATAACTCTGACAGCTATGAGCAAGATACTTACTGTCTAAAGGCAGGAAGACCAGTTGGGGTAATATTAAAATATTCCAGATGATGAATTAGGGCAGAGGCACAGGGGCTTCAGAAAAGAAGATTCAAGGGAGAGACAGGGAAGCAGGTCTAGGAACAAGCCCAGCCCAGAAGGGCAGGCCTAGACAAAAAACTGCCTAATAGGGGGCCTCAGTTTTGCAATCACCAGCTCAGCGCAGGCACTGTGTTTGCCCCAGATCTCAAGTGGGACCAGGCCTCTAGCACATTCTGCACATTTGGGGCAGAGTTCCCAAGAAGCCCAATCCAGAACCAGTCTTCTCTGGGCCCTCAGCAGAGCACTCTGTCCTACATCTCAAGTCTCTGAGTAAGTGATATTTCCAGAGTACACATTCCCCCACCAACTCATCTCACAGCTCAGCCCTGGCTACAGAAAGCAAGGGCCTCTTCTCTGTTAATTTTCTTCAACTCCTCAGAGGTTGGGCCTCTGGCCCAGTGAAGTCAGGGTCTGGGAGGCAGCCCTGGCTCCCTGCCAGCCCACAGAGACTATATTTGGAGCAAGACAACTCCCTCTGGACACAGAGCTTGGGACCCACCCTGCAGGGCTGCCCCAACCAATTTTACCCAGTATCCACGCAGTGTGATTGTCACTCACGTTTTCACTTGTTAGTTCATTCATTTGTTTACTCATTTATTCATTCCACAAACATTTATTGATCTGCTGGTATGATGCAGCAGGTACAACAGGATGTGCGGTGGGCACATATCTGTATATGTGTATATATGGTTCTCTCTAAGCAGGGATGGCAGAACATACTCTGGGTGTCCTCCCTCAGGGTTCAGTGGTGATGATGACTCACACTCAGGTGTATATGGCATCTTTGGGGACCTGTGTGCAAGTGCATGCAGGCACGTGCTCTCTGACGAGGTAGCTATGACTCAGTGGCACGTGGCATCTGTGGGTACCTGTGTGGATATGTGTCTGAGTGCAGGCATGAGCATAGGCGCTAGCTCCTCAGGGGGTGGGGGAAGTGGTTGTGACTCAGCTGCACATGGTGACTGGGAGCCTACAAGCCAGCTATGACTTTATGGCTTTGCTTATTTGCCAAGCCAAACAGTTAGTGCTGGGCACAAATATTCTATCAGAATGTGCATGGAATAAGTCCTGAGCTGGGGACCTCCAGCAGGCAGGAGAGACTCAGTAGTCTTGGCCCAGCAGCATGTGTCCTCCGCCTGCCCCCTCCACCGTAGGTATACAGGTCCTACCCTCCCCACTTCGCCCTCTCCACTCCTGCCTCCTGGAGACTGAGCGAGCGCGTCCCTCATTGACTCTACATCACCCCTCACCCACCGGTCCCAGGTGCACACACGAGACCAGGCCCAGAGGTACAGGGCTGTGGCCTTCAAGCTGCCAGCCCAATCCATTTTTCTACTATACCAAAAACCCCTTCTTTTCCAGACCCCATGAGGGCGTCTTACTCCAACATCCCAGCCCCGGTTGTAGGCTCGGCAAGCCCGCTCCAGGGCCCACTTCCCATCTCGGCGGCCGCAGACCCGCTGCCTCCCCATCGGCGCGGCCCCATCTTCACCTCTGAGCTCCTTGCCCCTCTCTCCCTGGCTGCCTCTGTCCTTATCTGTCCCGAGTCTATCTTTGTCTCTTCTCGAGCCGGGCTGTCTGCAGCAGAGGCTTCACCAGAGTGGAGGTGCTGACAGAGTGAGGGTGTGGGCAGGACACTCTGTGTCCCTTCTTGAGCCTTATCGGGAAAACTTAAGTCACTGCTCAGGGCTCAGACTGGAATTTCGCCCTAGATGACCTTGCTGGGTCTGCCGGGGGCCTCCGCGGGGACAGCCAGGGTCAAACGAGTCAGGAAACAGGCCCCTGCTTGTGGGCCGCCCGCCCGCCCTCATCCCAACTAGGCCGCCTGCAGCGCCCTCCGCGGGAGACGCCGGGGAGGGGAGAGAAGGGAGGAGACGGGAGGGGCGGCCCCGTCTTGGGCACTCGCAGGGACCAGCGGGAGGCCGTGTGGGGCTGGAGTCGTGACCACGGATGCCGCAAGGCCACAGGGCCCTCCTCGGGGTCCCGGCCGGAAATCCTCAGGGGCCCGAGGAGGAGCCCGGGCGGCCACCCGACCACCTCCCCGCAGGCCGCAGGCAGGCGGCGCGCCGTACCCGCGGGGAATGCGGGAAGAGGGCATCGCGTCTGGACACCTGGGCTTCGTCCCAGAGCCGTCACTGCTGTGTCCCCTTGAGCAACTGCCTAGCTCCCTAAGCCTCACTTTTCACACCTGGAACATAGGAAAATTGCGCCCACCTTCTGGGTCGTGGCAGATAAAATGAGTTCACATCAGGGCTGGCTCTCAGGAGGCGCTCAGTGCCCGTGGCTTTCCTCCCGGGTGGGCAGAACCCCGGGGCAGCTACCCGCGCCCTGGCACCCAGAGCGGAGCAGCCAGGAGCGGAGCCGCCACCGCACACCCCACCCGACCCGACCCTGGTCCGCCCTGAGCGCCCGGGTCGGGGCTGGAACCTGCGGGCGCGGCGCACGCCTGCCACCTGGCGGCGAAGCCACCTGACCGCCCGTCCCGCCCACGGCCGCGCGCGTGCGCAGGCCTGCACCACCCAGTCGCCCCCACCTCGCCGCGCCCCGCCTCCCTCGCCCAGGGACCCCCTAGGCCACGCCACGACCCTCCACCAGCCCAGCGAACCCCCTCGGCCGCGCAGACCTGCGCCACCAGGTCGTTTCCTCCCCTCCTTCCCTCAAAAACGTGTGCATTTCGTTACCCTTACACCTGGAACCGGGGTCATTTCAGGACCTCCCAAGGAGGGTCAGGATGGTGGGATTAGCCTTAAGGGGGGGCGGACGCAGTTTGGCGGTTAAACCGCGTGTTCCTGTTTCAAACAAACCTAAATGTAGGCCTGGAAGGCTGTGTACTGAAATCCTAGCACTAGGTTGGTGCAAAATTAATTGCGGTTTTTGCCATTGTCGGTTGTCTGCAGAGTGAGATTATGGCGAAGCATTTTATTCTTTTTACATACCTGCTTTTTCTCAATTTTCCACATTGGATATGTACTGGTGTTAAGGGAAAAAAAACAACAAAAGTTATTTTTTGAAAAAAAAAAATCACATGGAGAGGGGGACGAACTGGCCTATCAAGGGGATTTCCGGAAGTTAACTTTCTAGTATCTCTGTTTGCATGTAGACTCCCAGGGTCCCCTGGGGGAAATGGAGAAATGAAGCCCAGGACTTGAGGCATTGGGGTGGATGGTCCATCTTTCACATATGCTGGGATTAACTTCCTTTAAGATAAAAGAAAGGCAAGAGTTCCCAGCCTTATTAGGGTAACGTGGGGTAGAGCCTCCAAATAAACCAGAAACTCTTGAGAGTTGAGGTGGTCAGTCGCTGCTGTCTGGTTCAAGCTCTGATTGGACCCAAGGGGACCAGATCCAGGATATATTTGAGAACAAGGAATTTATTTCAGAAAGGGGCCACTCAAAAGCCAGCATTTACTAAGAACCTGCTTGGTACAGGATGCTGGAACTACCACAACAGGCTGCCCCTGCCCTTAAGGAGTTCTGGGCTGACTTTTGGGAAAGTTCATCAGAAGTGACAGGTAGTGAGTGAGGCAGATCAGCACGAACATTACAAGCCGCAGGAACCGTCATCGGCTGATACAGGCCCTGGGAGGTAGAGTGGAGAACAGCTCTGGCCCCCACAGCTAATGGCCACCAACAGAGTGACAGGACCCTTGAGGGGAGAGCAGAGGCTGGAGGTCCTTGGGGTCTACTGGGAGGTGACAGTCACAGGCTCTTGGGTCCTCTCCACAGCCTTGCTGGAACCTTCCAAAGAGCAGGTGTGACTGGGGAAGTGTGTTGCTGGGCTGTTGCCCTCACCTAGGACCTCATCTGTTCACTCATCCATTCACAGATTTGCCAGATACCTGCCTTTGCCGGACACCTCAAAAGTTACAGACCTGCCTGTGGACATGCATAGAGCACCTGAGGTATTTCCCAAACTCTCCAGTAGTAGCCTTGAATGGCTGACCTACCGCAGTCACCTGCCAGATCTTCTCAGAACTGGCCAGCCCACCAGCAACATGCCCATTAAGTGGCCTGGCCCAGCCCAGATGGAAAACCCCCCTCCACGTGACTTTCTAAAGAACATGCATGAAGACAAAACACCAGGTGCCTCAGGTGTGACACCGTGAGGACACATCACCTGTACAGTACCCTAACCCACCTGAGATGACACAGTAAGGTAAAACCACAGTAGAGCCCAGGCCTGTTTGACGCTGACATCCAGGCTCCTTTCCAACTTAGTGCCCTAAAGGCCTGATTGGGGTGGGGGTAGGGAGGAAGATTCAAGCACTGACTGCTTGTAGCCCAGGCTGGGAGGGCAACAGCTTTAGAAAAAAAAAAGCCATTCATTGCTTTAACCATCTTCCAGCTAACTGCAGTCAGATGTACAGGGCCATGGGGCTCTGGGATGAAGTCTTCCACCTCTACACCTTGTAAACAAGGATTCCAGACACACCCTCCAAATGGGAATGGAGACACATGTTTGGCAGAGTTGGACAGTGACGCTGGTCTCGTATCAGCCTGGACTTTGAGGGGAGTGGAAAACTGATGAGTGTGGAGGTGCAGCAGCCCTGTTATCCCCTGAAACTAGCCTGTGGGAGGACAGTCTTCCCAGGGTAGCTGCTCAGGAGGTCCTGGTCCATGCATCAGGAAGAAAACGGAACCTGAGAACAGAGGGAAAATGCAGAAAGTGGGGCAGGGAGGCTGCTCCCTGAAACCCCCATGGGTTGCTGGTTCAAGCAGAAAGTGTTGCTGAATGGGCAGAGGCAGGGTGAAATGGAATAGGAAACGAGGACTTCCGATGAGGAGGAGGGGGCAGTGGGCTGCGGGTCTTGGGAACTGAACAGAATGGGGTTTGCTAGACAGAGTTTTCTAGTCCTGCTGGACCTCAGCTGGCCCCTGTGAACTGCTGTTGAGGGGATTTAAACAAAGTCCTGCATTCCTGTGGGTGCATAACCCTAAGAGACCATGGACTGCGTCTGTGTGGTGGGAACAGGAAAAGGCGGCTGAGTGTAGCCCCGCTTGGAATTTAGTGTCCACCACAGATGTATCCACTACCCAGGACCAAAGACCCAGTAGCCTCAGAAGCCTCAATGGAAGCTGAGCACAGGACTAGAAAGGGTCAGGGCCCTCCTCTGCATGTAGGGGTGGCACATGGCAACTAGCTAGGTGATGGGGAACTGAGAAATTAAATGTTTGACATAAAAATGTAATCAGGACCTGAGAGGAGGTGGATGGTATAATGAACAGCATCCTAGAAGTCCGGTACAGATTTCGCATGTCCCCTTCTAGTTCCTTCTCTGCAAATTGAAACGTGAGGCCAGGTGCAGTGGCTCACGCCTATAATCCCAGCACTTTGGGAGGCCGAGGTGGGCGTATCAGGCTGGTCAGGTGTTCCGAGACCAGCCTGGCCAACATGGTGAAATCTGTCTACTAAAAATACAAAAATCAGCCGGGTGTGCTGGCACATGCCTGTCATCCCAGCTACTTGGGAGGCTGAGGCAGGAGAATCCCTTGAACCTGGGAGGCAGAGGCTGCAGTGAGCTGAGATCACACCACTGCACTCTAGCCTGAGCATCAGAGCGAGACTCCATCAGGAAAAAAAAAAAAAAATTTAAAGGTGAGCCAGTTCAGGCATTCTAGAGGCACTGCAGTTACAGACAGTAAACTGCACAAATCCTGGGTGTAAAGTTGATTTTTTTTTCCTATGTAACCACCATTTACAGCATCCCAGAAAGTTCGTCTCTTCCCAGTTTACAGCCACCCGCCTCTCACCCTCACTTCTAAATCCACTGATTAGCAGTGTCTTGGAAATTTATATGGAATCGTATAGTATGTGCTCTTTTGTATTTGGCTTCTCTGCTCAACATGATGTCCATGAGATTCAGCCATGTTGTTGCCTCTCTCTGTAATATGTTAATTTTATGTTAATTTAGGTGTAGTATCCTTTGTTTGGATATACAATTCGTCTCTTCTCTACTGGTGGATATTTGGGTGTCTCTGGTTTGGGGCCATTATAATAAAACTATTGTGAATCATCTTATACAAGTTTTTTGGTGGACACCAGCCTCATTTCTCTGAAATGAGTGAAAACTGCTGGGCCAGAGGGTAGCTGTTGTTTTTAGCTTTAGTGGATATTGCCAAGTAGGAAGTAGGGAGGTGATTATTACAGTCTCTAATATATAAAGAAAGGAGTAGAGGGGGAAAGAGAGGAAAGAAATAGAGATTCCATAAACTATTCCCAAGACTGATCCTTTAACAAATCTGGAGCACCTCCTCTGCACTGTAAAAGCTGAGGAGTGCCTCTTCCCACGCTTTCATTATGTCGTGACCTTATTCACCTGATCCTCACCCCGCTAGGGCAGCTGTGCCTTGCTGGAACTACCCAGAAGGTTGCAATTAAGGCTTGGCCAGTTAGAACAAGCACAAGCGCTGTGCAGGACACATCACCACCTGAGTGGCAAATGTGAACATTCATTCCTCACAAGCTGCTAAATGGTGCTGACAGACTCACCCTGTGTTTCAGCACCTGGAAAGAAATCAGGGTTAAGGCAGCTTTTACACTTCACGCTTCAGCAACTTGCATCATAGTCTTTAAAATATATCCAAAGCAACCCCCTCCAGAGGCTCTGGGTGTGTCAGAGGTCCCTGCCCTCTGCTGTCTGCCAGCTCACAGAGCAACAGGTATTCTCCCTTCCAGGTGCTCCTCATTTGCACCGAAGAGGTCAGTCAACTCCTAGGACATCTGAAAGGCAAGTGTTCTGGATAACAGAACTGGCCTTTCTGTGGAGCAGGTTTTCTCAATCTTGCCACTACTGACATTTTAGTTCAGATAATTCTGTTACTGGGGGCTGTCCTAGGCATTGTGAGATGTTTTGCAGCATCCCTGGCCTCTACCTACTCGATGCCAGCAACAGTCCCTCCAGTTGTGACAATGAAAAATGTCTCCAGACATTGCCAACCGTCCCCTGGAGGGCAAAATCACCACCAGTTGAGAACCACTGTGATAGAGAAAGAACAGTTTGTTTTTTTTATTTTTGAGATGGAGTCTCGCTCTGTTGCCCAGGCTGGAGTGCGGTGGCACGACCTCGGCTCACTGCAAGCTCCACCTCCTGGGTTAACACCATTCTCCTGTCTCAGCCTCCCGAGTGGCTGGGACTACAGGCGCCCGCCACCGCGCCTGGCTAATTTTTTTATATTTTTAGTAGAGACAGGATTTCACCGTGTTAGCCATGATGGTCTCGATCTCCTCACCTCGTGATCTGCCCGCCTCAGAAAGAACAGTTTTTAAACACACCAACCAGTGTCCTCTCCCTCCCTCCAAGAGGGAAAGATCAGTTTTCCAATATACACTCAAGCTGGACTGAGTGGGCCCACTTAGTCCACAATAGGCATTTTATCTTGGCAACAGTGTAAACCACAACAACAAACAAAAAGCCACATGGTTTACTCTGGTGAAAGAAAAACTGAAAGGCATAAAAAGAAAACTAAGGAAAACAGAAGTAAGAAAATTTGAAGGTAACGGCAACAATGAATGAGAAATCATCTTTGTAAGTTCCCGTTTGTGAGCTGACACATCAGCCATGGCTTTCCCACATTCGTGACTCAAACACCAAAGATGAGGCCATAGCTAACTTCTTGGGTTCTAAACTGCAAACCCAGTGTTTTCAGGAAGTGTCCCTCAACCGAAGTCCATCTCATTATATGAAAACACATACAGATACACCCAACTTTACCCCCACTGTTTTATTAAATCAGACAGTAAATGTATATTCTGGTATTTTTAATTTTCTTACTGGGTCCATTTTACTTAAAAAAAAATACAAAACATTTTTAATGTATTTTAGAAAAATCAGCAAAAAATTGAGAAAGTTGAGCATATTACATTGTACAATAGTTTCATACGAATGTTTTAAAATCATAAATATTTGGTTTCCTCTCAACATAGCACATCACAAAAATACATTTCAAAAACTTTTTTCATGTATAATTCCTGTAAATGATCATATCCCTACTTACTAAGGAAAACACCTGATGACAAGCACTCAAACACTCCTGAAATTTTCTGTACAGTAAGTACAAAAGTAAAACCAAGAGTTCTGTTGGCCCTTTGACAGGTGAAACCATTTTAAATATTAGGAAGAATTCACTTAGTATCAAAATATAATTCCAAATGGAATATACTTAGTTCATTTCTTTGCCATCTTTGATTCACAAGTATCTATCTTAGCCAAAGCACTGTTTAAAAGGATTTTGCCTTCTAGACATAGTGCCACTGAAAACCAAGATGTAATAACACTACGCATTAAACAGAAAGCTTTTGCGCAACCACATATATAACTACTTGGTCATGTCAAGGTCCACATGTGACCAGAAAGCATGCAGTTGTTAGGCGGATGACCAGGGGCCAGGCAGTGAGGTCTTCAAGAACCCAGGGCTAGAGCAGCTAAGCCCAGGTCATGTTATCGGCTCCAATTGTGGAATAAGCAAGGTTTAAGGAAGGACATTCTGCAAAAGTGCAGGGCCTATTTCACAACTTCTAGAAGTAGAAATTCACATATTCCATCATGACCCTCCCCACCATGCAGAGACTATTTGACTCCCAAGGCCACACTGTTTCCATCCCATAGATTTCACATAGGTGACTAGGTTCTTTGCAAAATACTTTTTCCTCATTCTGGAATGCCGGATACTGGAGTCTTCTGGTGTAATGTGCAATCAAACCACAGGAAAGGTTCCATTCCTTACCTAAGTCTCGTTGGTCTATACACCTGCCAGCTACTGAATAAAATGCTAATACTGATAAATGTCTGGGCAGAAATCAGCTGGCAAATTTCAAAGGCACATGATACAAAAATATTTTAGACAATAAACTTTATAAAGGCAACTATAAGAAATCATTAAATAAAGTTACATTTTTATTAAACAGCCCAAAATCTTAACACAAATACCTACAGAGCATTTCTTCATTGGCAAATATTTTCCAGTCGTAAAAGGTGATAATTTATGGGATTATATTCCAGTTTCCTCTCATGTAAATAAATACATACACTGAAACCTCTAATACCACTCTCTCTCGATGTATACATCTGTTTGGAATTGCTTTCTTAGTATGCACTCAGCAAGCACTGAGGTTGAACACCTGTGGTTCTCTGTCCTCATTTAATACTTATAGAGAGAAAAGGACTTTATTCTACTGAATTCTGCCCTTTTTTGCAACAACTGAATTATCCTCATATTTATTTACAATTTTAAGCTTGATTGCTGTCCATGGAGTTACTGTTGCTTCTCAATAATAACTAGTGTTAGAAGGCTTGATTTCATAAATGTTCTTTTTAATCTAAAGATAGATAGAAAACCTTCCTTAATACTCCTTTCAAATCAGATGCATATAAACTATGATCCCAATTTCCCTGTTACACTTATTTCTATTAGATATTTTCTCTGTTGTCACTATAGAGGAAGGGAAAAGGCAGAAAAGCTGCCCACCTAACAAAGGCTAACATTATGGCTGGGCTAATATATTGACATGCTATCATCTTTATGATGTTTTGAATCTAACTAGCAGACATACAGTCAACTTCCTGTTGGCCATGTGCCAAATCTCATCTGCTTTCTTTATGATCCAAATAATTTTTATTTCAAATTAGCTTCTTTCTACTACTCAGCATAATCCTCTCACAGCCTGGCATATACCTGGTAGCACATCATTCAATGAGAGAGGACGAAAGAAAATTAGGTTGACAATAGGGGGCAAAGGGGTAGCCTCCTTTAAGGTGAGGGGAAAGGAGATGGGAATGAAACATGCCAAATGTATGATGGTTAGGGAAAGAAATATCTTAGCAGAAGCTAGAAAACCTCTACTAACAGGATTACATTCCAAAAGGGCAACCAGGAAATGGCAGTGACTCCGTGACTTCTCTGTCAGAGCACCAATAGTCAAAGGCCAAGTGTCAGGGAATGGAAAGCAAACTGGCCAATCTAGTTTAACAGCACATACTCAGAGAAGGAAACAAAGGAAACACGCTGCCAAAGGAAAGAGCTAACATCCAGTCCACAGGGTTCTGAGTACCCAATGGCAGTGAGCCGCTCCAAACTCTGCAGAGCTGACTGTGCTGTCTGCACCCTGCCTCATTTGGGGAAGAATCTGAGAGAGCTAAAAGACAAATTTCAGAAGGTGATGTTTTCAAAGAAAGAGTAAATAAACAGCTTGACAATGTTGACTTTTTTTTTTCCTCTCTCTTTTCAGGTAGCCCTTGTTTGCAGGAAGATAAATAAGAAGGCTTCCTTAGGATATTGACCCACTTGGAGAGGCATGGAAGGAAGAACAGTTAAAAGCAGCAAAGCCGGTGTTTTTTTTTTTTTTTTTTTGAGATGGAGTCTCACTCTGTCACCCAGGCTGCAGTACAATGGCATGATCTCAGCTCACTGCAACCTGCGCCTCCCAGGTTCAAGTGATTCTCCTGCCTCAGCCTCCCAAGTAGCTGGGATTACAGGCGCCCACCACTACGCCCAGCTAATTTTTTTTTGTATTTTTAGTAGAGACGGGGTTTCACCAGGTTGGCCAGGCTGGTCTTGAACTCAGGTGATCCACCCACCTCGGCCTCCCAAAGTGCTGGGATTACAGGCGTGAGCCACCGCGCCCGGCCCCCAAAGCCATTTCTTTTGTCTTTAGCATAAAGCTCTCCTGCCATGCAGTATCTACATAACTGATGTGACTGCCAGCAAGCTCGGTCACTCCGTGGTCTTTTTCTCTTTCCAGTTCTTCTCTCTCTCTTCAAGTTCTGCCTCAGTGAAAGCTGCAGGTCCCCAGTTAGTGATCAGGTGAGGGTTCTTTGAACCTAAGAGACAAACATGCTTTAAATACAGGAAGTATTATATTCTTCAGGGTACCCCATCATTTTTCTACAGACAAAATAGTAACTTTCCTACTTTATTTCTTCTTTGAGAAACATCCATAAATGTCATACCAGCTAAAACAATTAGAAGATGTATACCGAGGGGATTAACTGGGTGCTCTTACCTGTTAGGGGATAAGGTTTTCAAGAGAAATTTACCCTAAACAGCTTGGTTTTTTTTTTTTACATTTGGGCTAAAAAAGTTTCTTTAGTACAATTCAAATACACAAGTGAAATAGAAAAATAAAATTAAAAATAAATATATGGGCTGGGCACAGTGGCTCACGCCTGTAATTCCAGCACTTTGGGAGGCTGAGGCAGGCAGATCACGAGGTCAGGAAATCGAGACCATCCTGATTAACACGATGAAACCCCGTCTCTACTAAAAATACAACAAATTAGCCAGGCGTGGTGGCGGGCACCTATAGTCCCAGCTACTCCAGAGGCCGAGGCAGGAGAATGGTGTGAACCCACGAGGCAAGCTTGCAGTGAGCCGATATCGTACCACTGCACTCCATCCAGCCTGGGTGACAGCAAGACTCTGTCTCAAAATAAATAAATAAATAAATAAATAAAAATAAAATAAAAATATGATTACTTCATAGAGTCTGTTGTTACCTGGTTCTATCAGTCGAATTAATCCTTCATGATGGGCCACTTTGTCCTTCCAGCTCTTGGTCTTATCAGTTGCCATCTCCAGCTTCTTTTTAACTTCCTGAAACAAAAGTGGATTTTGGACTATGCAGACACACAGGTAGTTTAAGAACCAAATCACAACTATTGGGCCCTTACTACATATTTGTGAATTATCTCATTAAATCCTCTCTCAGCCCATTCTAAGAAGCGGGAATTACTATTACCCCATTGTACAGAGTGAAAATGGTTTCAGAGAAGGTCAGTAACCTGCCTAGGGTCACACAACAGGAAATGGTAGAGCCAGAACTGGAACAAAGGCTGTCTGATTCCAAAGCCTATTCTTCTACCATCTGCACACTAATTATAATGGGTGTATGGCTCTGTGTGCCAGTTACAGTTTACTGCCTCTCCACTCCAAATCCACCCTGAACCATCCTGCTGGTGATACTAAAATAATTCTCCCTAACTAGCTGGCAGCATAAAGCTTTGTCACTAGAGGGTGCTGAAGGGACACGAGGAGGGAGGGACTTTTCTTCTAGGTTCCACTCAGTGGCTCCTGTGGCACTCAGAACACCCAAAGTGCTCACCACCAGTGAGTTTTTGTAGCACCTCCCTGTGGGCAGCTTTTGCCAGTGCCCCAAAAGGTGGCCTCCCACTGAATTTGCTGGCACAGCACCTCAACAAACTTTTCTGCCATCCAGGCACCCTCTCCACAGAGGTCTGGATCACAGCACTGGGGTTATGGGGCAAGGAGCAAAGAATCCTCTTCCAGATCCATTCCCTCCCTGGTGCTCTGCTTCAGTCTTCGAAGCAGTGGCTGCTCCCTACGTCTGCCATTCCTGCATTCTCAAAGCCTTCTTTACAACACAGTAGGTAATTCCCTGTTACAGTTAATAATGTTTTATATTAAACTTTCCCTGTTCAAATTACTGTACAGTTTCTATCTCTGACGGATGTATAATACATCTTATCTCCTGTAAAAACGCCTTTCTTCTTTCTTACAGCTAAGCAAGATTCTTACTGCAGCTTCATATTGGCAGCTAAATAAATAATTCTATTATTGAGAAATATTTTTCAAAAATTTAAATACAGAAGTTTGCAGGGCCAAGTCTCATCACCTCATACTGCTCAAGTGCTTGTTTCCGTTCTAACTCAAGCTGCTCCAGCTGCTCCATGGCCTCCTGCAGGGCCTGTTCCTTCAGGACACGCTGATTCTCCAACTCCTGCTTCTCCGCCTCAGTTGTCTGAATGGCCTGCTGCTGCTCCAAGTGCCACTTTTCTAGTTCAGCCCTCTTGGAAGACTCTTCCTCCAATAACCTACAATGTGGAAGAAAGCTCCAGATCAAATCCTGCCCAAGTCACCACCCTGACCCAGCAGATGAGGGAAGCATTTTAGACAAGAGAATATTTGAGGTCGTCTAATCCGCCTCTCATTCCATCAGGAGGAAAGCAGGAGCCAGAAAGGCTCATATTCACAAAGCTGGTAAAGCAGCCCATGTGTCCTGCTGTAAGCTCTCTCAGTTTCACCCTTTTGTGAAATAAAAAATAACATTTATCCAGAGTTTAATGTTTGCCAGGAACTGGCCTAAGAGGCAAGTGTATTTTCTCAATTAATCCTCACAGTTAATTTAGGTGCTGTTACTCGTATTTTAGAGATGATGCAAGTGAGACACGAAGGTTCAGGGGCCTTTCTTCTTATACTAAGATGAGCTCTCCCATCCACTACTCTAGTTCCACAAAGGAGGTATCTACTCCCTTTTCCCTGTGATAGCCCTTCAGCAACTGGAAGGCAGCTTTGTTGCCTGCTGAGAACATCCTTCTCTAAGAAGACCACCTCCAGCCTTAACTCCAGCTTCCAGACTCAATATCCTTCTTTGGAGACACTGAGGTCTCCTCGGATGTCTGTTGGAGTTTGATGTACACAACAGAACACAACACTACAGATGTGGTCTGACCAGTGCAGAGTTTATTCACTCAGGTGATGTGTATTTTCTGTGCCTTCAACATGCTTTTCTAGGCACTGAGGATGTGAGAATGAACAATACTGGATGGGTCTGTTTTTTCATTCTAGTGGTAAAAATATGGAGGGGCAATGGACATTTCCAGACACATGAAGGAGTTCAGAGGCTGGGCAGCCTAAGCACCTGGAAATTTAAATTCACAGGCCAGACCCCTGCCCTCCCACCCCTTGGCAGCTAGGGTATGGTGGAGGCATAAGCTGGGCTTAGCTAAGTAGATGCTCCTTCTGGAACTTTGACTCTGAAGCAACTGGCACAAAGAAGCAGAGCCAGTAGAGAATTCATCTTGCTGGTGGCAGTAACATCCAGTGTTGAGTGACAGTAGGCGCGATGGCACTGCTGATGCCTGGTACCAACATGGGCGCCAATGGCATCCTCACTGGACCCTTCCCATGGCCTGGCTTGGGCTGTAGTTGAGGCTACTCATCCCCCTGTGGTTCCTGCCTGTGTTCACGGCCTGGTCACCTGCCTTTCTGTGGAACTGGCAAATTATTTAAGAAACTTTCAACAAATTGTTTTATTGCTTTAGCTAATACAAGGTGGTTTCTGTGGTCTGGAAACAAGACTCCTGACTAAAGACTTTAGTGCCTCACTCTTTTTCTGTGTATCAGCTTCCTCATTTATCAAAAAAGGAATAGAAACTACACCTACCATCAAAGGTTTATTAATGTATTAAATGTGATAATGCACATAAGGTATTTACATGCCTACCACACAGCAAGGACTGGTAGCAAGGACAGCTCACATTATAGAGGGACAATTATCTCATTTGCTCTGGATACTTAACATTCATTAAGGCTGCCTAAGAGTGTATAGAGTTTTGACAACCACATTTCAGGGATATGAAACTGTAGAACTTTTCAAATGAATTTCTATAAAGCCGAGTCTCCTGGATCCTGTGCTTGTTCTTTTGATATGTTAAATTATCTTCTTGGTCTAAAACCATCATTCTAGCCTGTCAACATTTTTTTTTTGAATGCTTATTTTTACATTCTACACATTATATATCTTCGCTGTCTGCAAGTGAGATAAAGGAACAGAAAGCAACACACTCTGAGTGACTCCCAAATGCTAGGCATTACTCTAAAACACTCTGCATATATCATCTCATTTCATCTTCACAACAACTGTATAAAGTTGGTAATTCTCTCAAGTTACACGGCTAAAAGTACCAGAGCTAGGAATCAAACCGTGGCCTCACTCCAGAGCCCAGTCTCTAACCTTCACATATATGAAAAGTATAATATCAAATGGAAGAGGGACTGTTGTTTCATGTGGCCCCATTGGGTAGAACTTGGATCCATTCATTCATTCAAAAAATATTCCTTGGGTACTTACTGTGTGCTAGGTACAAGTTGCTGGGAATACAGACATGACTAAGGTGTACTCCTGGGTGTTACAGATCCAAAGTGGGTAAGAGTTATAATAGGACAGATTATGGCTCAGCTTCAAGAACTTTCCAATAACTTGATTTTTCTTATTTTTTTCTTTTTCATTTTTTTCTTTTTTGAGACAGGCTGGAGTGCAGTGGTACAATCTCAGCTTAATGCAACCTCTACCACCTGGGTTCAAGTGATTCTCATGCCTCAGCCTCCCGAGTAGCTGGGATTATAGGCATGCACCACCATGCCCAGCTAATTTTTGTATTTTTAGTAGACACAGGGTTTCACCATGTTGGCCAGGCTGGTCTCAAACTCCGAGCCTCAAGGGATCCACCTGTCTCAGCCTCCCAAAGTGCTGAGATTAGAGCATGAGTCACGGTGTCCGGTCAGTAACTTAAGTGTTCTAAATTTTAAATGAACAGTTTTCTTCTGAGTTCTCATTCAGAAGAGGCTACATCACCTTCAGGATTACACATAAAAAAAATAAACGTCATAGCACAAAGAGTGACTACAGTCAATCATAATTTAATTGTACATTTAGACTAACTAAAAGAGTATAATGGACTGTTTGTAAGACTAAGGATAAAAGCTTGAGGTGATGGATACCCCATTTACCCTGATGTGATTATTATACATTGTATGCCTGTATCAAAATATCTCATGTACCCCCACAAATATAAACACCTACTATGTACCCACAAAAATTAAAAGTTAAAAAAAAACTTCAATCATAATTTTAAAATTACAAGATCTAGATGTTTCAAGCTAAAGTTCTTGTCTTTTATTTAAACAATTGACTATAAAAAGTTTCTCTGGGTAAACTTAAGACACTGACAGAGAAAGAACCATCCATTACAAGAATAATGAGATTCCAAATATTCCACAAGTGATTAGCTGTTGCTTTAAGAAAGGAGTGAGAAGACTTAACTGAGCAGGCTTTTACACAGGCCCTTGGCGTAAGATTATGTTCATTTCATTAGTGCTGGTTTTCCAACCCAACTCCAGAATGACTTCCCTTGTTTTTTCTATCCAGAAAGGCCTATCCTGAGGAGCAAAGAACAAACCCTCCATGCCAATCTGACAGAAAGTCCCTCTGAATCAGGCACAGCCTTCAGTGACTTCAGGAAAGAGGAACACACTTCACTTGAAAATGACCACTAGGCCAGGCGCGGTGGCTCACGCCTGTAATCCCAGCACTTTGGGAGACCGAGGCAGGCAGATAATGAGGTCAGGAGATCGAGTCCATCCTGGCCAACATGGCGAAACTCCATCTCTACTAAAAATACAAAAATTAGCCAGGTGTGGTGGTGCACACCTGTAGTCCCAGCTACTGAGGAGGCTGAGGCAGGAGAGTCGCTTGAACCCAGGAGGCAGAGGTTGCAGTGAGCCAAGATCACACAACTGCACTCCAGCCTGGTAACAGAGCAAGACTCCGTCTCAGAAAAAAAAAAGGGGGGGCGGGGGTGGCAAATTTGTCCATTTCAGGTTCCAAAAACTAAGAGAAAAAAATAATTTGGAATAATAAAATAATTACATTCATAAAATGCCCTTTGCACATCAAGAAAAAGTTAAATTTGTGTGCAGTACTTTCAGCATATTAGATCAGAGCTGTATGTAGACGTTACATCTGGATTCAAAAGGTTGAAAGCATTTTGCTATTGCTTAAATCAGAGTGCAAAATAATTAGCTGGAGTTTTTTGTCGTCGTTGTTTTGTGTTTTTTTTTTTTGAGACAGGGTCTCATTCTGTCCCCCAGGCTGTAGTACAGTGGTGCAAACGCAGCTCACTATAGCCTCAACCTCCTGGACTCAAGTGATCCTCCTGCCTCAGCCTCCCAAGTAGCCTTTTTAAAAAAAAAAAAAAAAAAAGATGAGGTTTCACCATGTTGCCCAGGCTGGTCATAAACTCCTGGGTTCAAGTGATCCTCCTGTCTCGGCCTCCCAAAGTGCTGGGATTATAGGTGTGAGCCACCACACCTGGCCTAGCCAGAGCTTTTTAAATAACAACACTTGTGTCTGGCTCCTATCCACACATATTTTGATTCAGTAAATCTAGAGTGAGGCCCTACATGTGTATTTTTTAGAAGCTTTGTCAGGTGATTCTGATATATAACATTGGTTAAAAAACCACTGGCTTCAATTATCCAAAATTATCCCTTATTCAAAATATCACTCATCCTATAAACACTAAATAACAAAGACTAGAATTTCTAGAGTTATCCAGTTCCCTCTGTGATCTAGTCTCTGCTGTGTCATAATAAATTTCCCACAAAACTGCAGTAATACATATAGCATATTTTACCTGTGAATTCTCTGCACAAAAACAATCTATAAACTCTCAACACGGCTCAAATCATGAGGAGGCTCAAAAAATGTTGAGTGTCATGTAGAACGTCACTCTGGATGTCACACAGCACTCAAACATTCCCATAGAGTGAATCTTCTGCTAAAATCACTGCCCAGTGGCACTGGAAGGGAGTTCCAAGAACCTGGTTAACCTCACAGTGCAGTAAGTTTGTACTGGGGCCTATAAATGCCAGGCAATATGCTACATGCTTAATTTTCTATTTAGAAAATAAATTTTCCTTAAAAAAATTAGATTTAAAATCTAAATTTCCAAAATAATTTATTTATTTTTGAAGTCACTTTTGGCAAAATATAAACTAAAGATGGCTTCTTCTTTCTCTTCCTATCTGAAGACTAATGAAACATCTTTTGCTGCTCCACATGTAAAATGGCAGCCATGGAAAATCTACCCCAGCTCATCTTATAACTGCTCCCCAAAACAGGGGGTCAGAGATCAAAGACTCGACCATATGCTGCTACTGTAGTAAATACTTTTTAGTGTTGTCTCCCATCCCAGACATCTTAAAGAATGTAAATGGGGCAACAAAGTAGAAACTGGCAGAGGATATGCTCAATTTTTCCCTTTGAGAGTCTTCATTTTATTTTATCCTCCCTGCTGCTATGAAGACCCCAAATTGAGAATTTTCATCTGAGAACATGACTATCATAAATAAAGTTCTAAGGGGAAAAAAAAAATCTAGGTTTCAAATACTTTTAAAATTAGGATTTCAAGTAGTAATTACTGAAGGAATGTTACCAATCCTGAATGGCCAAATAGAAACTGCATATTTCCTTCTTATTCCCCAAAACCTGACAGCAACTTCGGCCTGAACAGGCCCCTGCCTGCATACCAACAGCCCTCTCTGGTCTGGAACATACTGAAGATGCCAAGCTCTCATCAGAGCTAATTCTGGGTTTGTGGATTTTCTCGAATATGACTAAGGGTATCCCATCAAACATACTTACCAGACTGCTCCAAAATAGGCCCTTATTTAGCCCCAGAAGCAAGGGTTTCCCAGAGCCCCAGAATGAAAAGAAACACCCCAGCCAGTCGAGTCTCCATGGTCTCCCTAATCTGGACAGCACCTCGAGCTCAGTCACAGCCAGAGCAGAGACACTTTTCCCTCTCCACCAGAGTGTTAGTCATTCCAAGAAACTGTATTAGCCCAGGCAAAGTACACAAAGGCAGTCTGCAAACCAATCTAGCACCTGGCCTGAAGCTTCCGCACCGTTTCTTCATCTTGCCGGGCCTGTCTCTCATCTTCGAGAGCCTCCTGCAGCTTTAGGTACATGTCTTCCAGCTCCCGTACTCGCTGTAAATACTGTTCCAGTTCAGAGGACTTTTGGGCAACCTGTTCTTCCATCTGCTGTCTGATCTGTTGGTATAGAAGGGTCTTGTTTAAGTGCAGGTTGACTTCTTTTTCAGGAAAGCCTCCCCTCCACCTGAGGGGTTGCCTACAGCTGCAGCCTCAGCCCATCAGGGTGGCAGGACCCTGTCCTTCAATCGTTGAAGGACTGAAGATGGAGAAGATGAGGGCACCACACCCAATCACAATAATGAAGGAGTCTGGGAAGAGCAAATTATAACCCAAATTATGTTCTGCCCTGCTGTATTTTCCATCCCTTCCACTCCACATTTTAAGACTCAAGTCAAGAAAAAAATGTTTCCCTGTATAATTTCTCTCTAAATTCCTTTCGGTCTTAAAGTCACAATCTTTTTACAATAGAGTCTTCTCTAAAAGGAACGAACCTTTTCCCAGTCAGAACAGTAGAGTGTTACACTAAAGAAGGAAAGATCAGCCAGCATGGGATTCCTCTGGCACTTCTCTGGCTGCCTCCACTCCCTGGGGCACCTCCAGCATTTCAGTTAGTCTGTGTAAGTTAATGGTTTTTCCCTTCTGGATTACAGAGTTTTGAATCCCTGCCTTAAAAATTACAAGAACATCCTAAATATAACAAACACATTAGCCTACTTCTCTGCAGTTGATAAAATATTTTCACTTGCATTAGCTCACTCTGTCCTCATAAGAGTCATGAGAGAGCATGTGATCATCCTGTACTTAAAGAAGAGAAAGCCAGTCCTCAATAAGAAGGACCAGAGAGGAAACAAGACCAGACCTTCCGGCTGTTTCTCTACGTCACATCTGCCTTCCTCTTTTCTCTCAAACCACAAACACATCTCTTTCAACTCTAAATAACAAAGAGTGACTAGAAGAAATGTCGCATGCATCTATTTAGGCACTGGACTCAGCACTCCCCGACAGAGTATCACTCAATGTAGGAAGACCTGTGTTCTAGCTAAACAGGTAACTACCTAAGACAACCTGGATCTTGCGTCTCTTGAAGATGGAAGCCTCTAGGATGAACCAGAGCTGCCAAGAGCAACAAATCAGAATCTAGATGTTCTCACAATTTCAGGATCTCACCCCTGCCATCCTTGCTTATTACAGAGGAGAAATGCCATGGAACCTATGCTTACTTTTTCCATAACTATTTATTTTCCAAATCAGAACTATTTTGAGAATTAAAAAGAATGTTATTAATAATTATACCAGAATGGCAGGGACTCTCCCAGGCAAACTAGGAAATATAGTCACCCTAACCAAGCATTTATCACATCATTCCACAAATTTCTTTCTTTTATTTTTATTTTTGGAGACAGGGCCTTGCTCTGTCACCCAGGCTGGAGTGCAGAGTGCAGTGACACAATCACAGCTCACAGTAGCCTCGAACTCCTGGGCTCAAGCAATCCTCCCACCTCAGCCTCCTGAGTAGCTGGAACTACAGGCATTTACCAACAGGCCTGACTAATCCTTTTTTTTTTTTTTTTTTTGGTAGATATTGCCCAGGCTGGTCTTGAACTCCTGGGCTCAAGCAATCCTCATGCCTTGGCCTCCCAAAGTGCTGGGATTACAGGAGTGGGCCACCGTGCCTGGCTCCATAAATTTCCACTTAGGAGTCTTGAAAACAAGGTTTATGTCTTTTGCCATTACATCTTTGGCACAGTGCCTGGCACATAGAAGGTGCTCAATAAACAGATAATGAATGAATGAACAAACCTGCAACTTCCCCTACAGCCCATTCCAGGTCAGTAGCAAAGCCAAGCTGACGACATGCCTCACTGTAGCCTCCAGCCCTTCCCCGTTCCCACGGACCCAGGCTGAGCTACTGCAGCTGCTTTCTCCAGCCACGTGACACTCACAAGCTTCTCTCTTTCCAGCTCTGTGCTGAACCTGGCCTGAAGTTCCACTTGAGTCTGAAGGCGTTTCTTTTCCTCTTCTGCTGCACGAGATGCTGCTTCCTCCAGTTTCTAGCCAATCAAAAACCCATCCACAGAAAAGCAGATGTTAGAGTAGAAGTACATTAGAGAGAGAGAGACAGTCACACTGAAGTACCGGAAAAGCCAAACATTCTTAACATTCAATAAAGATAATAGAATAAAAACTTTCAGCTCCATTAGAATTCCAGTCTAACAATCTGCTGAGTCAACATATAAATTAGGTAAATGAAAGACTATTGATAAGCCTGAACAACATTTTGCAAAGAAAGCTTTAGTATAGTCATTGAATTAAACTCACTTGCAATTGCACTCATGAGATTTTTATTCATTTATTTATTTTTTGAGACTGAGTCTTGCTCTGTCGCCAGGCTGGAGTGCAGTGGCACAATCTCAGCTCACTGCAACCTCCGCCTCCCGGGTTCAAGTGATTCTCCTGCCTCAGCCTCCCGAGTAGCAGGGACTACAGGTGCACACCACCACCACGTCCAGCTAATTTTTGTATTTTTAGTAGAGACAAGGTTTCATCATGTTGGCCAGGGTGGTCTCGATCTCTTGACCTCGTGATCTGCCCGCCTCAGCCTCCCAAAGTGCTGGGATTACAGGTGTAAGCCACCATGCCCAGCCACATTCATGAGATTCGAGAGCTGTTTCTTGAGCTCTTTCTGTACAGTTTTGTCATCTTATACATTATTCCTTATAACTTTTACCAGAACCAATTTCTAGAAGGGTGGCATGAGGAACTCCACAGACCCTCTCCCCAGTAAAACAACCATAACTGGTGAAAATTATTGTTAAAAAAACAAAACCTTTAAAAGTCTCTAGAAATTATGCTAAGGACATTCTAAAACAAAGAACATTTATCTAACAAAATCTAACTCTCAGTAAGAACAGTGAGGGTCTGTGGCATATGATGCACTCCCTCCCCTCCCCCACAGTGTCAGTGAGAAGGAACCTCTTCTCCTGGCAGATGGAACCCCAAACAAGGGTTCCCCTCCCCTCAGCTCAAGTCTAGGGCTATGATATCTTCCTGAGAGGGGCAGGCTGGCTGCCAGAATTTCTCTTTGTCCCCAGCTGCATGTTGCAGAAACTTTATTCCAGGCAAGAGTGGCTGAGAATTAAGAGGAGGCCAGTGGCTCCATGAGAACAATACGCTAACCCACAGACCAGCTAACAGTGTTGTTGGCTGGTTGGTTGGTTGACTGATATGAGGTCTTGCTATGTTGCCCAGGCTAGTCTCAAATTCCTGGCCTCAAGTGATCCTCCCACCCTGTCCTCCCAAAGCAATTAACAGGTGTGAGCCACTGCTCTTGCCAGACTAGCCAAACGTCTGACAGAGAGAACCAGAGAAAGAGACAGCCAAGAAGAGTTCTCATGTAGCAGGAACAAGTCTCAAAGACTGACCTTAAAGACTACATGTAGGCCTGAATTTAAATGATCTCAGACTGTGAGGCAATTCAGGTTTCAGGGTATTGTGGAGAACAACAGAACAAAATTAGTGAACTCTAACAGCTGTTGGTGTGGTACCAACAGAGGTGGAAAGCTTAAATGAGAGATCAGAGAAAGACACCCAAAGAGTGCCCTGCAAAAATCAGGGTCTTCACAGGGTGACTGTGCTCCTGTCCAAGCCTGCGCCTCTGAGAAGCAATAGTCAGAAGCTTCACACTGTGAGGAAAACAAACTTCACTGAAATAGTTCAGCCAAGTCACTAAACAAATAAAGGAACAAACCACAACAGGCCCTTGGGGAGAAGGGTAGAATCAGAATCCAGAGTTGCTACCACACATTATCTAAAATGTCTAGTTTTCTACAATAAATTATGAGACATGTAAAGAAAGAGGAAAGTATGGCCCACATACAGGGGAAAAAGTAGGCAATGGAAACTGCCTATGAAGAGGCCCAGATGGTGGATTTAGCACATGAAGACTTCAAAGCAGTTATAAAACATTGTATGCTCAAATAACTAAAGGAAACCATACTTACAGAAGTAATGGAAGGAATGATAATATCCCATCAAATAGAGAATAATAAAGAGATATAAATCACAGAAAGAACCAAATGGAAATTCTGGAAGTAAAAAGTCCCATAACTGAAACGAAAAATTCACTAGAGGGACTCAACAGTATATTTGCGCTACAAGAAAAATCTACTAAAGATAGATCTATGTAAGTTATGCAACTGGAAAACAGAAAGAAAAAAAAGAAGAAAAAAATGAACACAGCCTTAGAGAAATGTGGGACACCATTATGTTTACCAGCATTTGCATAATGGAAGTATCAGAAGAGGGAGAAAAAAGCAGAAAAAATATTTGTGGCTGAAAATTTATCCAGCTTAAGGCAAAACATTGATCTACATATTCAAGTTCAATACACTCTAAAGAGGATAAACACAAAGAGATCTACACCCACATACACCACAGTAAAACTGTTGAAAGACAAAGACCAAAAAATAATCTTAAAAGCAGAAAAAGAAAAATGATTTACCACACACAAGCGAACTCCTGCAAGCTTGACAGCTGACTTCTCATCAGAAAGTTCTGACTAGTTCTGACCAAAATGTTATAAATAGAAGTATAGTGTGACATTTCTGGGCTGGAGCACTGCACTGCCAAACCCTAGAACACTTTTTCTTCCAGCACAGTGAATAGCAACACTCAAGATGGTGGCTGGTCCATCAGCCTGGATTTCATAATTACACACTTTGACCCAGCATTCCCACTTCTGAGAATTCATTCCCCAGAGATATCAGAACATATGTGAACACATATACAATGACGCAGGTACAAGATAATTCCCTACAGCATTACCAATTAAAAGATTAAAACAACCCAAATGTTCACTAACAGGGAATGATTAAGTAATGACTGTGGTATAACAGAATACTCTACAGCCATAAAAAAAAATGAGGAAACTCTCTTTATACTGATATGGAAAGATCTAAAAAATAAATTAAGTGAAATAAACTAGAGGCAGAACGGTAATACTGGTATATACTTTTGTGTGTTTAAAAAATGGGAAAACAAGAATGTATATTCATATTTCCTAACCTTGGGCAAGGGGTGGAAATTCATAGGTGGGGGAGGGGGAGGAAATCTTTCACAGCTGCCTTTTTATATTTGTGTATTTTGAACTTACCCAAATGATTTTTTAAAAGAAACAAAAGTAGAAATAAAAATTTAAGTCAACCCTTTAAGTAAATCTATTAATTTATAAAAACTACCATGATCTCTTATTCCTTCTTCTAATTAAAATGAGGCCTGTCAAATTTTAAGAAACCCACAGATACGTAACCTAATTCCAGATGATTAAAAGGTTCAGCTGGGCATGGTGCCTCATTCCTGTAATACCAGCACTTTGGGAGGCTGAGGTGGGTGGATCACTTGAACCCAGAAGTTTAACACTAGCTTGGGCAACATGGCAAAACCCCATCTCTATTAAAAATACAAAAAATTATCCTGTAGTCCCAGCTACTTGGGATGTTGAGGCAAGAAGATCTCTTGAGCAGGGGAGTAAGCAACCATTGCACCACTGCACTCCAGCCTGAACAACAGAATGAGACCCTATCCCAAAATAAATAAATTTAATTAAATATTCATCTAAGCTGTGTTTTTCTAAGAATGCCTCCATGAAAAAATTGGAGAACTGTGTTAGCTGACAAGAAAATCAAAGATTATTAAGCTATCTATAAGAATTTTTCAGCACTTATCCAAGAATCCTAAATCAGTCATTTAAATAATTCTATAAACCTAGGTAGTGGGAAAGCTGTCTACATAGGTCTACAGCTTGCTAACACCAGGCATGCCTTCTTCACATTATACAGAGCAGAACACTACATGCTCCTGGATGGCAAAGTTTAAAAGTTAAAAAGGGCATCGATGTATGAATCTCAAATGTACAACGCTAAGTCAAAGAATCCAGTCTTAAAATGTACATTCTGTATGATTCCATTTATATGACAATTTGGAAAAGGCAAAAATACAGGAACAGAGAATTGATCAGTGGTTTCCAGGGGTTAGGGATGAGGAAAAGATTTGAATAAAGAATATAAAATGCTCCAAAATCCAAAACTTTTTGAGCTCTGACATAATGCTCAAAGGAAATGCTCGCTGAAGCATTTCAAATTGCAGACTTTTGGATTTGGGAGGCTGAGGCAAGAGGATCTCAACTGGTAAATACGGTATATAAAGTAAACATTCCAAAATCCAAAAACATCCCAAATCTGAAACACTTCGAGTCATAAGCATTTCGGATAAGGGATACCCAACCTGTACTGGCAATAATCTATCTTAACCTGGGTAGTATTTTCATGGGTATTCACTGTATGATTATTTGTATATACATATTTCATATTCTCCTCTGCAGGTACAAGCTACTTTATAATTTTAAAATTCTAAAAAAAGACACCAAGTTCTAGCTCCCCGCCATTCCCTCATAACACCCACTTTTGATGTGTGCACAGTGGAAGGAAGCAGCAGCAATCACATACTGCAGGTGCTCAGTGTAACCTTTAAAGGGAATTTTTACAGAAAATGTATTGCAGCAGAAAGAGGCAAGATGCAAGAGTGTTTCGGGGACGGGAGGCAGTCAGAAACGAGGAGCTGCTTTTACAAAGTTAAGTGTGTGATAGTAATAACTGTTTCTAAGATTATATATATGCCCATGCAACTCCTAAGATTATAAAAGCATTCTTTAAAATCTTCATGAGTCTACCCTACTCAGAGGAAGTTCAGCACACAATGTGGCATTTCTATGGGTTACCAAGGGAGAACCCCACTAGGAATGTGGAGTCATAGATTATGAGCGCCCGCATATCCCAGGGCAAAGTTTTTGCACAGATTTGCACGAAAGCGTCCTTGAGCTTGTGGTTAGCAGGTGCTCACTGATTCAAGGCAGACAGACTCAGCCCAAAAGTTCTCAAATAAAGACCATACCCATATACTGGGAACTCACTACCACCCCTGGGATCATGACATAACCGAGGAACTGTTCCCAGTGAACATCAACTATCTCATACAGCATATGGTACTTGACCTCCTAGCCTTGAGATGGAAGGAAAAGCTGACCCAGACTGTATCTTAACTCCAAATAGTACGTAAAACTAACAGTTAAGCGTCTTCCAAGGTACTCATGAGTGAAGATGGGAGCTAAGGAGAAAACTAAAAAGCAACACACCTTGCCCAGGTCACTAAAAACAGCCTTGACATCCTCAAGGGAATGAAATTTCCCATCTTCTTCTGACAAAATTCAACTGTGCTCATTATTATTAAAAATATTCCTTCCTAGCCAACGAAATGTTTTTGCTGCCGAGATCAACATAGTTTCAGGGCTAGGAAAACCAGTGTGTCTCAGTTGATGGTCTGGAAACACTTCTGAGAACAGTTCACCACAAGTATCTCCCTAAAACTGCACTACATTCGTCTTGGTAGAACCAACGCCCCTAAGCAAGGCACGATGGCTTCTGCAGGGGAATGAAAGGTCCACTCCCAGCCCAGCGCCCATTCCCACCTTCCGCACAACCTCCAGCTCCTGTTGCTTGCTTTCGTTGGCAACCTGGAGCTCCTTCATTTGTCGCTCCAGTTCCTCTTGTTCAGCCAGCTGCTTCTTCCGGAGTTCTTTCCGACGCTGGCGGGCTTCTTTGTGTGGTGGAGGGCTGCCCAGCTTCAACAGATGAATAGTAGAATGAATGGCTATAAAAGGTGTAGGAGAAAAAAAAATGGGGAAATAATAGTTATTCTTTGTAAGCCTACTATGCAAATGGCACAGTGGGAAGAAAACGAGACACAGGGCCAGAGGCCCAGTGTAGATTCTGATTTTGCCACTCCGTAGTGGGGTGACCCTGAGCAGCCACATAACCTCTTGGTTTTTTTCAGAGTTCCCCTCAAGAAATAACCTCTTGCAGCATCAGTTTCCTCACTCTAAAATGAGAGATGATCTATAAAGTCCTTTCTAGCTCCAAAATTCCGTAACTGTATCTGTGCTCAGAAGCACTCAATCTGGGAATATTGCACACATTTTTAAGAACTAATGACAATACTTTCAACTCCTTTCTCTATACTTCTCAAAAAGCCAAACAAGATTAAGACATAGTAAGGACAGAGATTCAAGTTTCTGATATCTAATTTGCAACCTACTGTGTTTAGTTGGCCTATCATCTATGCCTTATGCAACCCCTTCCTGAGATAACAGGTAACAGCAGCTGTCATTTATTTTAAAAATAAAATAAATATATCCTTTACATGCATTATCTAACTTTTATACAACATCTGATTTTTCTTTTGATAGTTTAAATTACTTAAATGTAATTTCTTGAATAGCTAATACTTTCACATAGTTCAAATTCAAAGACACACAGGAAAGTCTCCCTCCTACTCCTGTACCTCAAGTACTGGATTCCTCTCCCCACTAGTAACTAAAGGTAACAGTTTCTTATGCATCTTTCCTGAGATAGTATAAGCCTATACAAATAAATACGTATTTACGTCTTCCACCTTCTTTTCACACAATGATGGCACAACACACTCTTCTGACCCTCAGTTTTTTTCATTTAATCTATCTCACAGTTCCCAGTATCGATACATAAAGTACTATACATAAAGTACTGCATTGTACACACCATTGTGCAGCTAAACCATAACTTATTCAACTATTTCCCTACTAATAGCTAGCTAGATTGTTTGCAATCTATGTCATTTTGAAAAATGTGTCAGTATATTTGTCATTATCTATTTTCTAACCCTCACCACCACCCTGGGAAGAAGGTACTATTATTATCCCCACTCCACAGAAGAGAAAAGCAGTTACAGAATTTATAACTCAACCCAAGAGACCCAGGAAAGAGCATTCAAACCAGGTGCATTTGCCTCGAACTCTTAAACCACATCAAAAATTCTCCAATATAACATAATTTTATCTATGTCTAAGAATATAATATTCAGAATCTCCTTTCAGGATTTTTTTTTAAAAAGCCCTCTTATATTGCATTTTATTCTTTACTAATTTTGGAATAATGGAACACTTTAAAGTTATTCATTCACTACAGAGCCATAAAAAAGAACAAAATCATGTCTTTTGCAGCAACATGAATGCAGCTAGAGGCCACTATCCTAAGCAAATTAACACAGAACAAAAAACCAAATAATGAATGTTCTCCCTAATAAGTGGGAGCTAAAAACTGGGTACTCACGGACATAAAAGTGGCAACAACAGACACTAGGGACTACTGGGATGGGAGGTAGAGAGGGGGAAAGAGGTTGGAAAACTCTGTTGGGTACAATGCTCACTTCCCAGGTGATAGATTCAATCATACCCCAAACTTTGGCATTACACAATATACCCATGTAACAAACCTGCACATGTACCCCTGAATCTAAAAGTTGAAATTATTTTTTTAAAAGGTTATTAATTCAAAAGTTTGTGTTCTTGAGTTACCCAAAATTAGTAATTTCTCATGGAAGTAATGGATCTTGAAAATCACTTGAAGTATTAAAAAACTATTGCATAATTCCTCTTTTCTTTTATATATTACCTCAAGCTCAAGATGGCCACTTTAAAATTCTTAACAGTCCTTAAAGGGGAAAATTCTATACTCTTCAAATAGTAAGCAAAACCTAAAATCTCTAAGATATGGAATCAACCCACGTGGTCCACCAACAGTTGTAGTGTGTCCATATACACATATACCTTGGAATACTACTCAGTCATTAAAAAAAGAATGAAATAAATGTCTTTTGCAGCAATATGGATAGAACTAGAGGCTATTATCTTGAAGTATTTCTTGAAATAACCCATAAACAGAACATAAAATACCACATGTGCTTTTTTTTTTTTTTAAGTAGAGACAGGATTTCACCGTGTTAGCCAGGATGGTCTCGATCTCCCGACCTTGTGATCCACCCGCCTCGGTCTCCCAAAGAACTGGGATTACAGGCATGAGCCACCGTGCCGGGCCTACATGTTCTTATTTATAAGTGGGAGCTAAAATATGTGTACACGTGGACATAGAGCATGGAATACTAGACATTGGAGACTCAGAAATGTGGGAAGGCAGGAGGCTGGCAAGGGATGAGAAATTACCTAAAAGCTACTATTCGAGTGATGGTTACACTAAAAGCCCAGATTTCATCACTACACAATATATTACTGTAGCAAAACTTTACTTGCAACCCCAAAATCTATTTAAAAAGTAAATCTCCCATTTATAATTTACCCCAGGTTCATTATGCAAACAAAACTAATGAAAACTTTGAGAGCTCATCTTAATTTGTTTTTCTCTCAGCTACTGTATCACATGCAGAAACAACTACAGACAATGAGGAAATAATACCTTAGCATCCTTCATGAGATTCAAAACTAGAAAGTCAGAGGTCTCAGCTGGGCGTAGTGGCTCACACCTGTAACCCCAGCACTTTGGGAGGCCAAGGCAGGTGGATCACAAGGTCAGGAGATTGAGACCAATGTGACCAACATGGTGAAACCCCATCTCTACTAAAAACACAAGAACATTAGCTGGGCGTGCTGGCTATAGTCCCAGCTACTCTGGAGGCTGAGGCAGGATAATTGTTTGAACCCGCAGGTGGAGGTTGCAGTGAGCCAAGTTCACGCCACTGCACTACAGCCTGGGCGACAGAGCGAGACTCCATCTCAGAAAGAAAGAAAGAAAAGAAAGAAAAGAAAGAAAAGAAAAGAAAAGAAAAGAAAAGAAAAGAAAAGAAAAGAAAAGAAAAGAAAGAAAAAAGAAAGAGAAAGAAAGAAAGAAAGAAAGAAAGAAAGAAAGAAAGAAAGAAAGAAAGAAAGAAAGAAAGAAAGAAAGAAATTAACTCAGAGCTCTCAAGTTATATAATGGCAAATAATAAAAATCACCTTACCTTGAATCCACTCCTGTTTCTTCTTCTTATCTGAAGCACTGATTTCAAAAGTCTTATCAAAACATTTTACGAGAAAAAGGCATTTCTTTCCATCTTTGTCAGGCAAGGACTAAAACAGAAAGCAAAGTTAGTTCTTCAAAATTTTAAGTAAAAATCAGCTGAAACTTAATGTCAATGAAAAATACCTATAAATGCATATTACTTATTTACTAATGCTGTTCCCTAAGCACATTACTTATGGTAAAAATGACCCCATTGGTATACTACATCTAGATTGGGAAAACTATAAACACCTGATAGAATGCCATGCACTGTGATTTCCTGGGCATAGCAGCTCTTATCCTGAGCACCTCCCTTGCAGGAATCCTGGAAGGTACATCTGTGATGATGTTACAAGAGGTATTAACCCCTGTGGGATATGAAGCACCTAAGCTAGGGTGATTCCTACATCTGCATAATGTGGCTTTCTTTCCTTGCACTTGGAATGTTGTGGCTGGCAACCTGTGGTTTCTGTCCTATATGTTTATGAGTAAACTGGCCTTTGGTAGCCTTGTAGTTCTCTATGCTTAGTTAAATCTAAGCAGACTCCTTCACGGGCTTTACACATCTCAAGACATTATTATTCACTAAAATACATTATAGTTTATGCGTGAGATTTCAGGTATTTAAATGTTCTTCAACACATACAGACACGGGGACAATTCATATAAAAATTAAAAACTCAAAAATTTATGTTCTTGAGAATTTCACTTCTTTCAAGAATTAGTACCTATGAACAAAGTGTCCTGAAAGTCACCCAAAGGATTCAAAGACAATGCTTACATATTCTTTTATTTCTTGCACTCAAAATGTCCCAGATTTTCTGGCATATTTGTGATTCCAAATATTGTCTTACTGAACTTTTTTTTTACTTTATTATCTCTTTTATGACTCCATTTTATTCAATAAATGATTCCTTAAATGTTCCAATAAATGATTTAATCCTTATATTTTGTTCACAAGTATAAGGTTGAAAATAAATTCATATTAGAAAAAAATTTTGTCAGCTGTCTTTAATGTTTGGTTCAGAAACCATGGCAACTGTATGCCTATGTTATTTTGGAAATGTAAATTTGGGGATTGTTTTAAGGTTCTAGAGTCTAGGTGGAAGAAGGTGAGAAGTTACTTCAGCATCAGGGGGCAGCATGGGGTAATAATGCAAAGAAGTAACACTAGACTCACCTCTACACAGCAATTTTCATCTAAGAGAATGTCTCCTTTCTTATCTTTCAGATCCTCACTCACATAGTAAGAAATTATGTTCGGCTTTAGTACAAACCATCGTTCAGTCCAGTTTTTCCGTCTGTGGCCCTTTTTCATCATGTAACCCTGTGAAAGATAAAATGTGATATAAATTCTTGTCCTTTTACTTGTAAGAGCTGACATCTCTTCCTTGATATACTTGCCTACTCCATTATTTGATATATGATCCTGAAAACACGAACACCAATTGTTCTTGCACCCTCTGAGAATCTATGAAGGTGAGGGGCATTACACCCAGTCATGCAAGCATAACCAGACAAAAATTTGCATATAATTTCAGACACTTCAGAGACAACCCCTCCCCAAAATGATATGCAGATAACAGAATCCCCTTGATATTAAGTAGCATTTGACATTTTTTTAAAAATCATTATCTTTTAGAGATACCTATTGAAATGTTTATAAACAAAATAAAATACCTGAGATTTGCTTCAAAATAATACAGGAGAGGTTAAAGTAGGTGGGGTAGGATTAGCCATATGTTGGTGGTTACTGGAGTTGGCTGATGGGTATGTGGGAGTTCATTATACTGGTCTATTCCACTTAAAAAGAAAGAATGAATCCCTAACAAAGATTCTCTGTAAATTAAATCCTCAATTAGGCCTGATGCAGTGGCTCATGCCTGTAATCCCAGCACTTTGGGTGGCCAAGGCAGGAGGATCGCTTGAGGCCAAGAGTTCAAGATCACCGTGGGCAACACAGTGAGACCTCATCTCTACAAAAAAAATTTTTTTTTAGAAGGAGTAACACTCTGTCGCCCAGGCTGGAATGCAGTGGGTGCGATCTCGGCTCACTGCAATCTCTCTGCCTCCCAGGTTCAAGTGATTCTCCTGCCTCAGCCTCCCAAGTAGCTGGCAAGCCACGATGTCTGGCTAATTTTTGTATTTTTAATAAAGACGGGGTTTCAACATGTTGGCCAGGATGGTCTCTAGCTCCTGACCTCGTGTTCTGCCCGTCTCAGCCTCCCAAAGTGCTGGGATTACACGCGTGAGCCACTGCGCCCAGCCAAAATTTTTAAATAAAATAAGTAAAACCTAAATCAATGAAAATGCTAAAGCTTGGACACATATATCTTCTCAACAAATACTCAAGGACTTCCACCTCTAGTACCAACCTACCTTTCTGCCTGACCTGTCAGTATTCTGAAGGAGGAACTCTGCCCCAGACCAGCAGGAAAATACTGCACCAGGAGTTCGAATATTGGCTTCTAAATGTGGCTTCTAAGCTAACACTCACTAGCTCTGTATTTCCTTTCCACAGATTGGCCTCAAAGGTGTGTGACTCAAATGTTTACTTAAGCAAAATTATACATTATTATAGGCCAAAGCCCTTCAGGCTTGTTTAAGAATAGTTGCTATTTTTAGTATTAAATCTACAGGTGTGATAGCGCATGACAGAATATACGTATCATTAAATATATATGATATCGATTGAAGTTTCAGTTGGTTATTATACTAAGTTCTAATCACATTACATATTCAGTTTCCTAATCTTTGGACATTTAAGCAAAAGCTATCTCATACTGCAATTCTACTACAGTCATATCCTGCCATCCTAAGAGGCTGAGAATTCCACTTCAGATGGAGACCACGTCTCATACCTCTTTGTAGCACCAAAAACCTATACAAATTCAGCCTCAACGTTTATGATGTGCTCCATTAGGGAAAAAAAAAGAACAAAGACAACACTATTACCTATGGAAGAAAGAAAGGATCAAAGTAAGGGAATCCCAAATCAGTTATTATTCAATATAATAATGTAAGAAGTTTCAAAGAGTCACCAAAAAAATATAAATTGTATTTAACAAGCATCAAGCTTCATCTGCTATGCTGGGTGCTAAGAAAAAGATGACAGTCTAAGTAAGATAAAAGCAACTTTGTTACATAAAGGTATTTTTTTCCCCACAAACAGAGGCATTTTTCTGATTTTATAAAAATAATATAAAATCATATAGAAAGTCCAATAATACAGAAAAGAATAAAGAAGAAAAAAATTCACCAAAATCCCACCATCTAGAGGTGATCACTGTAAACATTTTGGCAAGCATCTTCCTGACAGCTCTACACACACACATTAACATTACCTGAAGGGGATGAAAAGGTATCTCCTGTTCAGCAATGTGGTTTTTTTTCCACTCAGCATTATGCCATGGAGATCTTTCTGGATAAATGGTAATGAATGCACACATGACAGGAAGATACTTTAAAAATATTTTGGAAAAGGGCTGGGTGCGGTGGCTCACACCTGTAATGCCAGCACTTTGGGAGGCCAAGGCTGGTGGATCACAAGGTCAAAAGATCGACACCATCCTGGCCAACATGGTGAAATCCCATCTCTATCAAAAATACAAAAATTAGTTGGGCATGGTGGCGCACGCCTATAGTCCCAGCTACTCAGAGGCTGAGGCAGGAGAATTGTTTGAACTTAGGAGGCGGAGGTTGCAGTGAGCCAAGATCATGCCACTGCACTCCAGCCTGGTGACAGAGTGAAATTCCGTCTCAAAAAAAAAAAAAAAAGTTAATATATAATAATATATGTATTCTTAACTGTACTTAAAATTCTTAACTGTACTTTAAAATTGCACCAATAATTTTTTTAAATGAAAAGCCTAATACAAGACTGGAAAAATAAGAAATTTTATTCCTATTCAAAATCAGGCCAGGCCCAGTGGCTCACACCTGTAATCCCAGCGCTTTGGGAGGCCGAGGTGGGTAGATTACTTGAGGTCAGGCATTCAAGACCAGCCTGGCCAACACGGTAAAACCCCATCTCTACTAAATATACAAAAATTAGCTGGGCATGGGAGTGCATGCCTTCAAGGCACGAGAATCCCTTGAACCCAGGAGATGGAGGTTGCAGTGAGCCAAGATCATGTCACTGTACTCCAGACTGGGCGACAGAGCAAGACTGCCTCAAAACAAAAAACAAAAAACAAAAAACAAAAAAAAAAACGAAATCAGTGTAAGAAAATAAGTGACTTATACTCATCTTTGTGATAAAAATATTAATTTTAAAATGTCAAATTCTAAAGATGAGAAAAAAATACAGTAACAGAATTCTTACCTGTTTTAACACATCTAATATAAGTTCATTAAAGACTTCATTAATTGCCATAGACACAGTCTGCCGATCCATGCCTTTGCTAAACTGTCCATTTCCAATAAGCTCAATAAGTTCCCACGCAGAAAGGCCATTTTTACTGTCATCAAAGTTGATTTTATAATGTTCAAATTGTTCTTGCTGCCAGCCTCCTCCCATAGCTTCTGTAAGCTTCTTAAGCAGGTATTCAATCTATATAAAGAAAGTGAAAGGAACAATTATTTCCTAGTTAAAAAAAACTTTTTAACATAGTTATGTATTTATGTTATAAACACTGATATGTTCAACTTAGGAAATACTCTTTACCATTCCAGAAATGCCTATCTTTAAAGAGTCTCCTAAAATACAGGGAGAAGAGTATAAATAAATGCCACTGGTCTGTATTAGTGCAGAATAAGTAAAGGAATCAAAAACTGATAACTCTCTAATATGCAGTATATTTGTATGCAGAGCTAAAACAAACTGAACATATATGAGAATATACAAATGAATTAATGTGATCCAATTACTCTGTTAAATATTTCAATATATCAGAACATTAGTCTTACTGAACATATGTGCTAAATTAAACATATCAAAGTAATACGTACAAGTTATTGATCAATTTACAAACTTTCCACATAAGCCAATTATTCAAAATTCATGCTGCTTCCTCCCACTGGAACACTATATTGTTGTAAATAATGGTGGAATACCTAGCCTGAGCAGCAAAAGCTTACTAAATCCTAAAACATCATACTTTGTGTAGAAAATACTGCTATTGAAATAACAGCAGTTAGGCCAGGAGTGGTGGCTCACGCCTATAATCCCAACTCTTTGGGAGGCCAAAGCAGGAGGATCACTTCAAGAATGGAGTTCAAGACCAGCCTGGTCAACATGGTGAAACCCCATCTCTACTAAAAATACAAAAAAGTTAGCCAGGCATGTGGCACACACCTGTAATCCCAGCTACTCAGGTGGCTGACGCATGAGAAACGCTTGAACCTAAGGCAGAGGTTGCAGTGAGCAGAGATCGTGCCACTGCACTCCAGCAAGACTCTTGTTTCAAAAAAAAAAAAAAAAATAGTAAAGAAAGAAATAACAGCAGTTAAACAAAACAATAAGGCAGTAAAACTGAATGAGAATTGATACCTCTTATCTTCTGGAAAGTCCAAATATCCTATAGTGCTCTCAAACTCAACATACGTACAAAAATGAATGAATCTTCTCTACCTTCCAAATGGCTTCCCCCCTCTATTATTGATTTCCATTAGGAAATAACACCATTCACACATCCATGTCGGGATTCTTGCTCCCCACCCTCCACATCAAACCAATGACAAAATCCTGCTGTTTTATTTCCCTAAATGAGCTCCCTAATAAGTTTGAAAACTGTGGGTTACGGCCCACTATGAAGTCAACTTAGTGAGTAGCAACAGCATTTTTTTTTTAATGGAATGAAAAACATGTGAGTTCATCCACAACAAAGAAACAGTGTTTTGTGATAAGTTTTGCTTTGAGTGTGTATGCATGCTGGGTCATGATATAAAATGTTTATCTTCCTATGGGTTGCAGTGATGATAAAATTTAAAACTTTGTCCCAGGCAGCTCTGAACTCTGTCACTCCTACACAATCTGCTTTTGGTCAGGCCTCCTGGTTGGGATCCTTACCTCCAGGTCGCCCCCTTTTATATATATTCTGCCAGAGGGATTTTTCTAAAACACAAGCCAGAGCCTGACACTCCCCTCTTTATGCCCTGCCCTGGCTCCCGATCACCTCAAAGACAGAGGCCAAGCTCCTCTGCATCCCTTGGTGATCATCCCCCAGCCTACTTTCTCAAACATGTCCCACCTCAGACTTTACACTCCACCAATACCACAGATCAGGGGGCACAAACTTTTACTGTAAAGGGTTGACCAGTAAAGATTTAAGCTTTGTGCCTCCCTATCACGTGTTTTTCCTTGATTTTGTTTTTTTACAACCCTTTAGAAATATAAAAACTATTCTTAGCACACGTGCCATGCAAATACAGGCTGTGGGCTGGATTTAGCCAGCAAGCTAGTTTGCCACCACTTGCCATAGATTGTAAGTAGTTTACCCTCTTACCGTACTTTCCTTATGCTTTATGTCATTCCCCACTCTGTCTTCTCTGTCTAGAATACCTTTTCCCACCTCTCGACCCAGTTAATTGGTATTTATTCAAGTCCTACATCCTCTAGAATATTCCTACTCAAAATGAAGTATGCGGGCCAGCGACATCAGCACCAACTGGAAGCTTGTTAGAAATGAAGACTGTCAGACCAGCCAAAGGACCAAAAATGAGAATCCATGTTTTAACAAACACCCCTAGTACTTCCATATGCACACTGAAGTTTTGAGAAGTACTGCTGCTTTAGCAAACCTGATCTGACCAACCCTAGCCCAGGTCACATGTTCCTTTTCTAGGTCACTGCACTTAGCGTATTTACACTCATTTGTTTTTCTACCATTTTCTGCATTCCTTGTAGGAGGAACGATGTCCCACTCATCTTTAATCCCCAAAACTCAGCGTGGTACCTCAGAGCTCAACTAGTGTTTGCTAAACTGAAATTAACTAAGCTAAGCCTCAATTTTCTCTTCTATGAAATGGGCATAATAATACTTACAGAAATGCTGTGGGGTAAAATGAGGCAAATATGGAGCAATTTGCACAATGCCCATCACATAGCAGGTACTCCACTAATGTTGCTTCCCTTCTACACTGAGTGAAATACTATCCAACCGTTCAAAATTACATTTAAAGAAAGCATTTATGAAACAAAAGAAAGTGAAGAATGCAAAACTAAATTTACCTATGATTTCTACTGCACAAAGATTATGTAATTATTCTGACAAATATTTGTCAAAATATTTTAATATATAATAATATATTAATACATTAAAAATATTATAATATAATAAAATATAATAATAAACCAGAAATAGTAGGTTTAATTTGTTACTATAGGATCATGAGTTATTTTTTTTTCTTTTTCTTCTTTGCATTTCCAATAATTTGGTTATAATGTTTTTTGTAAAATAACATATTTTAACAGAAAAATAGACATGCATGTTTGCAAGGGCATACATATTCACAAAATATCCCAAGTTCAAAAAATACCAAGAGAAGCCAGGTGTGGTGGCTCACGCCTGTAATCTCTTTGGGAAGCGGAGACAGGAGGATCACTTGAGGCCAGGAATTCAAGATCAGCCTAGGCAATATGGCAAGATCTCATCTCTAGAGAAAAATTTAAAAGTTAGCCAGGTGTGGTGGTACATGCCTGTAGTCTCAGCTACTCAGGAGGCTAAAAAGGGAAGATCGCTTGAGCCAAGGAATTTGAGGTTACAGTGAGCTATGATCACAACACTGCACTTGAGCTTGGGCAACAGGGCAAGGCCCTATCTCATTAAAAAAGTACATACATACATACATATATATATATGTCTACTGATTTAATTTGGTGAGATGCTGTAAGCTCTTTTAGGACAAAGATTTATCTTACACCCTAAAAACAGCACATGGTAAGTGTTCACCAAAATTTACTTGTTGGAGAAAAACACACTTAGATCTTTCCTTTCTCTTGTTGGAGATATGTCATCTACTGTTAAACTTATCAGATATTATCAGGTTTTCCTTGGCTCTTTAAAGAGAAGTAACAGGGATAGGCAGAGGAAGAGAAGAAAATGTTCAGAAAAAGAGGGAAAAGGGAAGAGGGAAGGAGAAAAGGGGACAGAAAAGAGAAGGTATAAAAAGATTAAGAGATTGAAGGCCAGGCGTGGTGGTTCATGCCTGTCATCCCAGCACTTTGGAAGGCTGAGGTGGGCAGATCACCTGAGGCCAGGAGTTCCAGACCAGCCTGGCCAACATGGCAAAACCCCATCTCTACTAAAAATACAAAAATTAGCTGGGTGTGGTGGCACACACCTGTAATCCCAGCTCCTCGGGAGGCTGAGGTAGGAGAATTGCTTGAACTCGGGAGGCATAGATTGCAGTGAGCCAAGATCGTGCCACTACACTCCAGCCTGGGAGACAGAGCTAGACTCCATCTTTTAAAAATAAATAAATAAATAAGAAAAGATTGAAGAGATAAAAGCAAGAAAAAGAGAGTCAAAAAGGACATTAAGGTAAACAATGGCTCAAGGTAAACTAATCAGTAGCATTAACAGGTACAGAAATTCAATCTCCCTAAGGCAGCAAAAAGAAGGGCTCAGGCTGGCAGATTACAACTTAGGGTAAAAGGAGTACAGGCACAAGTCGAAGTTTCAGCAGCAAGGCAAAGGAAGTACATGTGTATAGCCACATGTGTGTGCAGGATGACTACACGTGGGTGAGACAAGATGGTGGAGCCGACTGACCATGTCCTGGCAGAAGTCAAGAATCAGTCTTAGCTCTTCCTCACCTACCTCTTACCGAGCCCAAGCCATTCACACTCCAAGCTTCAGTTTCCTCTTCAAAATCAGATGACTTTTTATGTTTGTAATTCAGAAAGCACCTATTAGCAGCAAACTCAGCTCTAGAAGTAGCTTGCCAGGTTCATCCTGATCCTTTCTGAAGGTGCCCTCCCAAGCTTTATGAAGTTGTCATTAGTACCCAGCTTCGATATGCTCAGCATTCCCAGTGTCTGTGCCAGACAACTAATCTAGATTCGTTTCCTGCTGACTTTCAACACAATCATATACTTACCATAACCAAATAACTTAAGGGCCTTTTGATTCATTATATCGGGCCAAGGAGAGACAAACATTACCATTCTCCACTATTCAATTATACTAAATAATAAATCACGTGTTGCCGTTTTAGTCTCTAGTGGCCTGCATCAATTCTAAGAGCTCATTCAGTTTCAGGAAGCAGCTGACTTCCTCCTTCCAAGCAAGTTTCACCAAAAATAACAAAGAATAAACTTTCAAGATACATGTGATTTTTGAGGCCTTCAGTTCCAAAATTTATTTTATTAAAAATTCTTTATAATCATTAATAAGGGGCATTTTATTGGCTTAATAGGTTTTATTTTATTTAGGGTCTCTTAAAACTATTTCAGGTTCAATTTTTAACTGCATCAAGGCAATTCTTCCAAATAAGTACACAAGAGACACATCCTGTTTTGTTCCTGGTTCTGTGAGAAACGAATACTAAATAAAAACTATACTTTGCAGGCACATATTTTCAGGAATATATTCTTACAAAAATTATGGAACCAACTCAAATGGGGACACACTATTTCTTACATCTGTGTGACAGAAACATCTTAACTTCACTATGTAAGTCACTTAAATATTTATTTAACAGACTTGACACTACTTTCTGGGTAACGGGAAACTGAATCAAAAGCAAACATTAACTCTTTTTTTTTTTTTGAGATAGAGTCTCGCTCTGTTGCCCAGTGGCACGATCTTGGCTCACTGCAACCTCCACCTCCTGGGTTCAAGCAATTCTCCTGCCTCAACCTTCCAAATAGCTGGGATTACAGGCATGAGCCACCATACTTGGCTAACTGCCATGGTTCTATCTTTTTTTTTTTTTTTTTTTGAGACAGGGTCTCATTCTGTCACCCAGGCTGGAGGCAGTGGTGTGATCTTGGCTCACTGCAGCCTTGACCTCCCAGGCGAAAGCGATCCTCCCACTTCAGCATCCCTGCCTGGCTAGTTTTTTATATTTTTTGCAGAGACGGGGTTTCACCATGTTGCCCAGGCTGGTCTCGAATTCCTGAGCTCAAGTGATCAGCCTGCCTCGGCCTCCCAAAGTTCTGGGATTACAGGTGTGCGCCACTGCATCTAGCTGACAATTGTTACCTTTTTTTTTTTTTTTTTTTTTTTTGGATTCAGTGTCTCGCTCTGTCCCCCATGCTGGAGTGCTGGAGTGCAGGAGTGCAGTGGCATGATCACAGCTCACTACAATGTCCGCCTCCTGGGTGATCCTCCTACCTCAGCCTCCCAAGTAGCTAAGACTTCAGGCATGTGCCACTATGCTGAGATAATTTTTGTATTTTTTGTAGAGACGAGGTTTCACCATGTTGCCCAGGCTGGTCTCAAACTTCCGAGCTCAAGCAATCCTCCCGCCTCAGCCTCCCAAAGATTGCAGGCATGAGCCACTGAGCCAGGCTGGTTATATCCTACATTGTATTAATTAGGGCTTAAAAAAAAATCTTTCTTAAAAAACACTCTAGACTTAAACAAAATGCAAATGATCATTACGGTAAGTGGATTATTGGAAACAAATATTACTTTAAATTTATAAGCCTAAAAACTATTGATAAGATAACAAGTTAAACCCAGCTATATGTTCATGAAAAATTAAGACATTATACTATAGAATTTATTTTTTAAATATATCTGTTTTCACATTAAATTTTATTAAAATCTGTAAGTCTACAATCAGTCCAAATATAGTTTTTGAAGTGTTATTATTCAGAAAGGAAGCAAAAGCTAACAGAGAATGTATTTTTCATAATATAGCATGACCTTGAGTTTGCAATGCTTGGTCAAAGGCCAGGTGATAGGCTAAAAGCTCCATAAATACAAATCCATGTGTTTAACCTCAGGAGGGTAGTTCAGCAGCTAGACAAAGCAATCTCACATAAATCTACTCCAATGATCCCTTCTTTCCCCACACAAGCACTCCTGGCCCCAGAGGAAAATCTGTAAAACTAACTCAAATTCTACTTCTAACAAGAAGAAATGCTGAGAGAGTAAAAGCTGTCAAAGCACAGAGTGAGTCCAAACAGTAACACGACAAGGTATGCTGCCTGGCTATTCTAATAAATCAAAGAAAGTCTGTTCATTTCTCAAAAGAAATTAACTTGATTTGAAAGAGAATCAAGACATTTCTGTTAGCCTGCAAAGGCGAAGATAAACATGCCAGGAGCCTTGGCTAGGCTCTGGCCTACAGAAACGCACATCAAGGTCCATGTGGGTCCCAATTCTTCGGGACACCTGCAGCACAAATCTTTCAAGTTTCTTAGGCAGAGTAGTCAGAAAACTGATGCTGACTGGCTCCCTTCACAGCCTGGGGCTCAATGGTGATTTAAAGCCATTGATATGTCATCCACATTAAGCAAGTGCCACCTAAGGCAATAAAAATACTCATTAATTTCTAATTCTGAAATCAGGACAAGGTCACTTTCAAGTCCACCAAATATTTTAGTGATGGAAAAAAAACAAAACATCAAGGGTAAAAGACCCACCCCACATTCAGTTTTTCGAAGAAAACACAATTAATTGTGGAACACAGTATAACTACAAAATGTTTTAAAATACTATAAATTTTTTTCTTTTTGAGACAAGGTCTGGCTCTATCTCCCAGGCTACAGTGCAGTGGCATGATGTCTGCTCACTGCAAGCTCCACCTCCCAGGCTCAAACCACCCTTTCAGACTCAAGCCATCCTCCCACCTAAGCCTCCCAAGTGGCTGGGACAACAGGTGCACACCACCATGCCCAGCTAATTTTTGTATTTTTTTGTAGACACGGGGTTTTACCAGTTTTACCATGTTGCCCAGGCTAGTCTTGAACTCATGAGCTCAAGCAATCTGCTCGCCTCAGTCTCCCAAAGTGCTGGGATTATAGGCTTCAGCTAATGTACCTAGTCTAAAATACTGTGAATTTTATTTGCACAGTTCTTTCAAGCAGCAGCTAGGTTTTAAAATCACCACTGGTATATCTTTTCTACAGACATTCCCTCTATACACCTCTGTATTAAGCTAGACAATTTCCTTGGACAAAAATTTCATAGCATGTTTTATTTTTCATTTCCTTTTTAACATACATACACGATTACATCATTATTGTTATTAAGCACTAAGAAACTGTTCCCACCACTACAGTGAAACCAATGAGCACCTAACTGTTAAATGCAAGGGCAACTTCTCACTTACCATTGTCTAATTTTTGCATAGCATCTAATGCCAGTAACTACTTTTGTGCTTCTTAAAACTTTGTGTTTCTTAGACATCTATGACTCACCACTCTCCCAGTTCTCCTACCTCACAGCCTGTTCAATTCAGCTTCCTTTGCCAAACTACTTCCTCTTTCTGCTACAGAAATGGTCCCAAGGTTCCATCCTTGGCACTCACGTCTCCAACTACAGTCTTCCTCCCTGATCTAACCTACTCCTGTGGTTTTCCCATCTCTGTCTCCAGTCCTGGCCTCTCACAAGTTCTAGATAAACACTTCTAGTGCACAGCTCCACACGAGTGTTCCACCTAAAATCCCAAATGTACCAAACCCACCATCATGCAATATGTCCCAAATTTGTTCATCATCCTACCATTCATTCACATACACCCCTTTTAGTGAGCAGCTACCATAGGTCCAGGTACTTTATTTAATGTTTCACATACATCAATTTTTTCAATCCTCACAGAGTCCAATGAAGAAAGTAGTTATCCCCATTTTACAGATGGGGAACTCCAAACAGAGAGAGCGTGAGTAATTTGTCACACAGCTAATAAGTGGTAGAGCTGGGTTTCAAACCAGTCAGTCTGATTTCAGAGACCATGCTTTAAACAAATACACTACATTACTCCCCAGTTGCCCAGGCCTGAAACTTCTCTCTACTTCCCCACAGCCAGGCACTATATGCTTGGTCCTGTGACCTCTAGGTTCTTCCCATCTGGCCTTCTTTTCCATTCTCACTATATATATATATATATATTTTTTTTTTTTTTTTTGAGATGGAGTCTTGCTCTGTCGCCCAGGGTGGAGTGCAGTGGGCGGATCTCAGCTCACTGCAAGCTCCACCTCCCGGGTTCACGCCACTCTCCTGCCTCAGCCTCCCGAGTAGCTGGGACTACAGGCGCCCGCCACCTCGCCCGGCTAGTTTTTTTTGTATTTTTTTAGTAGAGACGGGGTTTCACCAGGTTAGCCAGGATGGTCTTGATCTCCTGACCTCGTGATCCGCCCGTCTCGGCCTCCCAAAGTGCTGGGATTACAGGCTTGAGCCACCACGCCCGGCCTCTCGCTGTATTTTAGTCCTCAATGCCACTTAGCTTCTTCTCACTGCCCATGTCTCCATATTTCATCTATTCACCTATCACTCTCTTCCTCAAAAATCATCAGCGGCTCATCTTTTCACACTGCCTATGGGATAAAGTCAAAACTCTCCAGCTTCATTCACCACCTGTCTTCTTCACAGTCATCATGTTCCAGTGAGAAAGGACATGTATCATTCTTTTTTGACTGCCCAGCATTTAACCCTTTTCTTATGTCTGGGGAAATCCCTACCTGCCAATGTAGAAACTGAAAATGCAAATGTATCCTTTCCAAGACTCCTTTGCAGCTAGTGCAAGGTGCCTGACCTAGGCCATGCCAATTAGATACATCATACCCTGATGATAATTGGGAAGTGGGCACTATGGAGAACTCTCCCTTGTAGGAAGAACAGTTGCAAGAAGACTTGAGTTCTGGGGCAGTGATATGGTTTGGCTGTGTCCCTACCCAAATCTCACCTTGAATTCCCAGGTGTTGTGAGAGGGACCCGGTGGGAGGTAATTGAATCATGGGGGCAAGTCTTTCCTGCGCTGTTCTCGTAAGAGCGAATAAGTCTCATGAGATCTGATGGTTTTATAAAGGAGAGTTTCCCTGCACAAGCTCTCTTCTCTCATCTGCCACCATGTGGGACATGCTTTCACCTTCTGCCATGATTGTGAACCCTCCCCAGCCACGTGGAACTGTGTGTTCATTAAACCTCTTTCTTACATAAATTGCCCAGTCTTGGATATGTCTTTATCCGCAGCATGAAAATGGACTAACACAGGCAGCAATCAGCGTCCAGGACCAGATGTATTCCATGGTATAAGTGCAACACCCATCCTCTGGTGGCAGTAGCATTTTCCTTGTGGTTCCTCACTGAAGTGGCCAGTACAGTAAATAGAACAGACCAAATGGCATAGCCTCCACACCTGTTGTTTAAGCCATCATGATGATCCTGTAAGCTATCCAGCATCCCTTTTAAAAATTCCCTTTTAGGCCCTGCACAGTAGCTCATGCCTGTAATCCCAGCACTTTGGGAGGCTGAGGTAAAGGGATCACTTGAGGCCAGGAGTTTGATACCAGGCTGGGCAACATGGCAAGACCCCATCACTACAAAAAAAATTTTTTTTAATTAGCTGAATGTGGTGATGTATGCCTATAGTCCCGGCTATTCAGTAGGCCGAGACAGGAGGATCCCGTGAGCCCAAGAGGTTGAGAAAGCAGTGAGTCATTATTGCACCACTGCACTCCAGCCAGGGCAACAGAGTAAGACCCCGTCTCTTTAAAAAAAAAAAAAAAAAAAAGGCCAGATGTGGTGGCAGGCACCTGTAATCACAGCTACTTGGAGGGGTGGAGAATCATTTGAACCCAGGAAGTGGAGGTTGCAGTAAGCCAAGATTGCGCCATTGCACTCCAGCCTGGGCAGTAAGAGCGAAACCCTGTCTCAAAAAAAAAAAAAAATTCCCCTTTTGGCTTGAATCAGCCAGTGTGGCTGTTTCTAAGTAAGCATCCTGACTGGCAACTCAGTCAAGCTGGATACCTCCCCCTCAGTCCTTTTAGAACATGCCCTTTGCTTCCCTGACTCATAAAACACTGCCCACTGTTGCTTCCATCCAGAATTCTCCTCTGCCTTCACTATTGGTCAAAATCTTTCCCACCCTTTAAGGCCTTGGTACGGCCTTTCTGAAGGGCAACTTTGCCTTGTTCATCTAATACCCTGAAAGTGTGCATTTCTTAGGACTCAAAATTCCACTGCTGGAAGTTTATCCAAAGAAAATAAGCAGACTAGTATGCAAAAATGCATGTAATAAGAGTAGTCATAAGAGTTACTGAGTACATATTAAGTGCCAGGCATTAAGCTAAATCCTTTAAATGCAGAACTTCACAACCCTTAGAGTAAACATTGTAATTAGCTTTATTTCACAGATGAGAAAATGAAGACTTGCAGGTTAAATCATTTGTCCAAGGTTAAGGGATTATAGATGACTTCTTTTTAAGTGTGGGGACTACAGCAGATTTTAATTGTGCATATTAATCTTTTCTAAATTTTTTACTATAATAACCATGTATTAACATGTGTCACTTTTTAGGACAGTAAGATAACACAGAAGACTTACTCCTATAATTTTTTTCCTTTGGAAGCGTAGGGAAAATAACAAAACAAGCATTCTGTTTATTTTACTTTGAAAGGTATGGAAAGTCATCACCCTGGACTTTGAAACAAGAATAGTATTTGCTCACACAAAACAGCCCTGAAAACAACATTCTGGATCTTATGTGTTTCCCGTGTACCAGCACTCAGTCAGTTACATTTTGTCAATATGCAAGTAGTATTAAAATTATGTCGTGACTTGTAGAGAATACTCTTTGAACATGAGGATAGATTCACTTATCATCACAGTCATTTAGAGAGGAAGAGACCCACTTTCCCTGCAAACCTCCAGGGGTATTACATGCCCCAAATTACTACATTTGGAAGGCTTTTCTATATTCAAGTTGCTTTGCCTCTGATCCAAAAACACTAGTCAAGGATCTCCTTCCATATCTATGCTGAATTAACAGAAAAAATACCAAACCAGGTCTATTAAATGCTAAAATGACCAAGTAAAAACTCCCCAAGCCACACCCCTTACCTCTTCTGACACAATAATTAGTGGATACTTGTCCTCAGATAAAAAGTTGAAAATAACCCATACTTTAAATGCATCTTCTTCTGTAATGAGCAGGGGATTCTTTGTGAGGTTTTTTTTGACACATAGGGTCCAACACATCCTATTGAATTCAATCTTGTCAAAGTTGTCTTGGACCTAAAAAGGAATAAGGAAAAACTCCAACAAATCAGTCCAATATAAGCAGTATATAAGGCAAGTAAAATAGAAAGACAAAGCCTCCTTTGGCTCCCATTTTAATCACTCCAATTAACCAACAGCCATATCCTACATATTTGCTTTAGGTATTACACTTCCAGTGGCTCAATTAAGATGTTACATTTAGCATGACACTGAACCAACATCTGTCCATATCACTCCTTTGGCACATAAAATACTGACCTCTCAAATAGTTACTGTTTCATGTGTATACACTATCTTCCTATTAATAAATAGACTACCAATCCTGGCACTGACCTCTCAAATAGTTACTGTTTCATGTGTATACACTATCTTCCTATTAATAAATAGACTACCAATCCTGGCACTGACCTCTCAAATAGTTACTGTTTCATGTGTATACACTATCTTCCTATTAATAAACTACCAATCCTAGCACATAGAAGAAACTGAGAATGTCAATTACTCAGTATGAGCCAAGTACAGGTACCTTATCTTTACATATACAGTCAAAGAAGAGGCTGGGCACGGTGGCTCATGCCCGTAATCCCAGCACTTTGGGAGGCCGAGGCAGGCGGATCACCTGAGGTCAGGAGTTTGAGACCAACCTGACAAACATGGAGAAACCCCATCTCTAGTGAAAATACAAAAATTAGCCGGGCATGGTGGCGCATGCCTGAACCTGGGAGGCGGAGGTTGCAGTGAGCTGAGATAGCGCCATTGCACTCCAGCCTGGGCAACAAGAGCGAAACTCCATCTCAAAAAAAAAAAAAAAGAAGAAGAAGATACCTTCTTTCGGGGAAAATTATTTAACTGAAATTCTAAAACAGCAATCCTGCAATTCATTCATTTGTTCATGTATCCAGTGTTCCCTCAGCATCTACTACGAGCCAAGTACTATGCTATAAACTAAGGATACAAAGATGAAGAACTAGGTCTGTGCTCTTAAAATGTTCACAGTTTATTAGGGAAAACAGATATGTAAATAAATTTTAATGTAATTGTGTATAATTTAACAGTGTATAATTCAACAGAATTGTTCACTCATTTGACAAATAAAATTTAGATCCTAATTATTATTTGCCAAAGACAGTACAAAAATACTCAACATAATACTGGCCTGTTCCCAAGGAATGTAAAGACAATTACAGCAGAGTGTGACAAGTACTGCAATAGAGATAAGCAGAGGATTTTTGTGGGAGCACTGAGGAGCTAACACAATCTTGAGATCTGGGGAAAGATTCACAGAAAGAGTGCCAGGACAACAGAGCTGAGTTCTCAAGGAGCATCAAGAGTCAAACAGATCAAGAATGGGATAAAGAGTATTCCAGGTGGAAGAGAATATGAGAAAGCCCCGAAGTGGAGGCAAGCATAGTCAGTTTGGAAGAACTGTGAGTATTTAATGAGGCACCTGGTGCTGGAGGGTGGATTAATCAAGGCTCTTCATAAGTGCAAGTAACAGAAACCACCTAGGGTGGAATTTATTGGAAAAACAATGGGTAACCTCACAGATCTAATGCAAGGGCTAGAAAAATCTAGGCTCTGAAATTAGGCTGGTATCAAGGTACGGTAGGCAGCCAGAACTGCAGCTGAACCACTCATGGGAACAGTCCGGTGGAGACACCACTACCTGTATAACATGAGAGCACTCTCACTATTACCACTGCTACCACTGCCCCGTCCATGATCTTCTGTGTCACTCACTGCAGATTCGAAGTTCTATTGGCTGAGCCTGGGTCACATTCCTGTGCTCTAGCTGCCAAGGAGCAGGGAAAAAATCAGTACCTGAACTTTCCAGATGTTGAGGTGTGAGACAGGTCCTGTTCCCCACCACAACTCTGTAGAATTTCCCAAATGTAAGAAAAAAGTTCAGATGCTAAACAGACAGACAGACAGACAGACAGACAGACACACACACACACACACACACACACACACACACACACACAAAAGGTAAATTTCCACTACATGGGACACAGTGAAAGACGAGCCAGTGAGGTAGGTGAAGACCAGATCATTAAGAGATGTATCATTCATGTTAAGGAGCTAGGCCTTTATCTGGACTGAAAGAATTGAAGGTAGTAACAGATACGCTCTTCATTTTAAAAGCCACATTCTGTACCAGTGCAGTGCCTCACTCCTGTAGTCCCAGCACTAGGGGAGGCTGATGCAAGAGAATTGCTTAAGGCTAGAAGTTTGAGACCAGCCTGGGCAATATAGCAAGACCTCATCTCTATTTATTTTTTAAATTAATATAAACAATGTTAAAAAAATAAAAATAAAAAATAGGCCAGGCACAGTGGCTCATGCCTATGTAATCTCAGCACTTTGGGAGGCCAAAGCATGAAGACTGCTTGAGCCCAGGAGTTTGAGACCAGCCTGGGCAACATAGAGAGACCCCGTATCTACAAATAATAATTTAAAAAATTAGCTGAGCACGACAGTGCATGCCTGTGGTCCCAGCTACTCAGGAAGCTGAGGCAGGAGGATTGCTTGTACCCAGGAGGTCAAGACTGCAGTGAGCCATGATCATGCCACTGCACTCCAGCGTTGGAGACAGGGCAAGACACTTTCTCAAAAAAAAAAAAAAAAAAGCCATATTCTGGAATAGCACTGAAGATATACTAGAGGAGGCAGGCATGGGCAGCAGAATAATATCACCAAAGCATTTATTTTTAGAAAGATATGAACAAAGCATTTTGTTTACTATATGAAAGAAGTCACCAACTATCTGCAGGCAGAAGTTTCACCTGATCTCTAACTTTATTTTGTAGTTGGCAAACCAGTCCTCCAGGAGTAGAAAGAGCTCCTCTGTGTTCTGCCTTTAGCACTTTGCCTCAGTCTAACACCATTTCCCATGGCCCCATCAAAAACAATTGATCCCATCGAGGGAAAGCAGCAGCAGCAGCAGAACCAGCAATTGCTGCTGCTTTTCTTTTTTGGCTTATCACTATCACCTTGAAGACTTACTATATGCTAGGCATTTTATATGTGATTTCTCACTTAAATTTTGTATTAGTCCTATAAGGTTAATTACTGTCCCTATTTTACAGCTCAGAAAATAAAGGTTCCAAAACACTGAGCATCCTTGAACAACATAGGTTTGAACTTCGAGGGTCCACTTAAATGTGGATTGGATTTTCTTCTGCCTTTGCCACCACTGAGACAGCAAGACCAACAACTTCTGCCTCTTCCTCAGCCTACTCAATAAGAAGACAATGAGGATAAAGACCTTTATGATGATCTACTTCCACTGAATGAATAGTAGATATATTTGCTCTTCCTTATGAACTTCTTAATAACATTTTTTCTTTAGCCTACTTTATCATAAGAATAACTGTACATAATACATTTTACATTAAAATATGTACTAATCAACTGTTTATGTTATTGGTAAGCCTTCCAGTCAACAGTAGGCTATAAGAAGATAAGTTCTGGGGGAGTCAAAAGCTATCCTTCAAGGCCAGGCACAGTGGCTCATGCCTGTAATTCCAGCAGTTTGGGAGGCCAAGGCGGGTGAATCGCTTGAGTTCAGGAGTTTGAGATCAGCCTGAGCAACATGGTGAAAGCCCGTCTCTATCAAAAATTCAAAAAATCAGCCAGGAGGCTGAGGGTGGGGGGAGATCGCACCACTACACTCCAGCCTAGGTGACAAAGTGAGAGACTCTGTCTCAAAAAAAAGTTATACTTGGATTTTCAACTGTGTGAGTTCAAGGGTCAACTGTACATTTACAAACTTCACATGGCTAGTAAATATCAAAACCCAAGTTTAAACTCAAGCTCAGCAGGGTGTGGTGGCTCACAGCTATAATTCCAATGCTTTGGGAGGCTAAGGTAGGAAGACTGCTTGAGACCGGGAGCTCGAGACCAATATGGGCAATATAGTGACATCTTATTTCTACAAAAAAAGTTTTTTTTTAAAATTAGTTGAGCATGTTAGTTGAGCATGTTGGCACGTGCCTGTAGCCCCAGCTACTCAGGAGACTGAGGCAGGAGGATCACTTGAGCCTGGGAGGTGGAGGCTGCAATAAAGGCAAGACTGTGCTGCTGCACTCCAGCCTGGGCGACAGAGTGAGACTCTGTCTGAGGAAGAAAAAAAAATTCAGCCTGGGCAACATAGTGAGACTTCTGTCTCTAAAGAAAAACATTTTTTAATTAGTAGGGTATGGTGGTTTGTGCCTATAGTCCTAGCTTGTCAGGAGGCTGAGGTGGGAGTATCGTTTGAGCCCAGAAATTCATGGCTGTAGTGAGCTGTCATCGTGCCACTGTACAAATCCACACTCTAGTCTGGGTGACAAAGCACAACTCTGTCTCAAATGCCAGCTCTTCCCACCATCCCAAATTGCTTGTAGAACTCAGTAGGTGGAGGTCATCTATGGGATGAACGCCATCTACGCAGAACATTTCCAAGGCCACTACCACCAACTCTTATCTATCCACACCCCACAAAACACTAAGTGGAAGATATGCCACACAGGGGAAATGACATGTGCACAAAAGCTGATAGCCTTGCTCTGAGAACAAGAAGTGATTCTATGTGGATTATGTGGTGAATCATAGGGTTCCTGAGGGGAAGTGGCTAGATATACAGCTGGAAAAGCAAACGTAAGACCAAATCACAAAGGGCTTCATAATTTTAAGAAATAGCCTGTAGGAAAACAGTTCAAGGATTTTAGAACAAAATACATAAAGAACTCCTACAATTCAATAACAGAAAAACAAATAAGCGAATTTTAAAATGGACAAAGAAATTATTCAACACGTCTCCAAAGATATACAAACGACCAACAAGCATACGCGAAGATGCTCAACATCACTTATGATCAGGGAAATGCAAATCAAAACACAATGTGGTATCACCTCACACCTGTTAGAATGGTCACTATCAAAAAAACAGAAAATAACAAGTGTTATTAGGATGTGGAGAAATCTGAACCCTTGCACACTGTTGGTGGGATTGTAACATGGTGCAGCTGCTATGGAAAACAGTGTGGAAGTTCCTCAAAAAGTTAAAAATAGAATGACCATATGATCTAGCAACCCCACTTCTGGGTATATATCCAAAAGAACTGAAAACAGGACCTTAATGAGACATTTGCACACCTATACCCACTACAGCATAATTCACAATAGCCAAGATGTGGAAGCAAACTAAATATCCATCCAAGGATGAATGGATAAAGAAAATGTGATATACACTGGGTGCAGTGTACACTTCTTGGGAGACAGGTGCACCAAAATCTCAGAAGTTACCACTAAATAGCTTATCTATATAACAACAAAACCACCTGTTCCCCCAAAACTATTAAAAGTTTTAAAAAGTAAAAAGAAAAAAAATTTTTTTTAAAGAAAATGAGGGCCAGGCCCAGTGGCTCACGCCTGTAATCCCAACACTTTGGGAGGCCAAGACGGGTGGATCACTTGAAGTCAGGAGTTTGAGACCAGCCTGGCCAACATGGTGAAACCTCGTCTCTACAAAAAACACAAAAATTAGCCAGGCATGGTGGCAGGCACCTGTAATCCCAGCTACTCGAGAGGCTGAGTCACTTGAACCCCAGGGGCAGAGGCTACAGTGAGCCAAGATTGCACTACTACACTCCAGCCTGGACAACAGGGCAAGACTCTGCCTCAAAAAAAAAAAAAAAAAAAAAAAGAAGAAGAAAAAGAAAATGTGTTATATATATACAATGGAGTATTATTCAGCCTTAAAAAAAAAAGGAAATCCTGTCATACATTACAATAGGGAAGAACCCTGAGGACACCATGTTAAGTGAAATAAGCCAATCAAAAAAAAGACAAATACAGCATGATTCTACTTATAATAAAGTAATCAAACACACTTTAAAAAGACAGTAGAATGGTGATTGCCAGGACCAGGGGGGGAAGGAAAAAAATGTGTTGTTCAAAAGGTATAGAGTTTCAGTTATGCAAGATAAAAAAAGTTCTAAAGATCTGTTGTATAACAATGTGCATACAATTAAAAATACTGTACTATACCCTTAAAACTGTTAAGAGGATAAATTTACATTATATATTTTTACCAGTTTTTTAAGTACAAAATCCATAGTTTTCATAGAAAATAGTGCATAAAGCATTAGTATTCAAGTGTTTTCACACAAGGTATAATGTCAAACAAAATAAGGAAATTCAATCTTGGATTTCCAGAATTTCATATATCATAAATTATACCAAATGGTTTTCAAGGTTCTAAGAACAAGAATAAAGAAATATATGTGAAAGAATCTTGCTAAAGAAGAAAAACGAGCCAGGCGCGGTGGCTCAAGCCTGTAATCCCAGCACTTTGGGAGGCCGAGACGGGTGGATCACGAGGTCAGGAGATCGAGACCATCCTGGCTAACCCGGTGAAACCCCGTCTCTACTAAAAAATACAAAAAAACTAGCCGGGCGAGGTGGCGGGTGCCTGTAGTCCCAGCTACTCGGGAGGCTGAGGCAGGAGAATGGCGTCAACCCGGGAGGCGGAGCTTGCAGTGAGCTGAGATCCGGCCACTGCACTCTAGCCCGGGCGACAGAGCGAGACTCCGTCTCAAAAAAAAAAAAAAAAAAAAAAGAAGAAAAACGCTTCCTTCCTGTAGGAGATAGGTAAAAATAAAGAAAAAAAAGGAAAAAAAATGCTGCAAAGTATTTATTATTAAATTTTATGATGTACTGACCATATACACAGCTGTAACAACAAAAAAACGAGTTCTTTATGTGTTAATGTGAAACAATCACCAAGATATGACATGAAGGTGCACAACACGAAGAATTATACAATGTCCAGTGAAAAACGCAAGTCACAAAATACTATATAGAACATGATCCTATTTTTATGTCTCCGGAGTAAAAATTAATCATGCATTAAGATATACATATATGACAAAACTTTTTTCTAATGTGAGAGGAAAATGCACATAAAATTCAGGATGGTGGCTTCCTTTTGGGAGGAGGCAGGGAAATGAAAAAAGAGAAGAGCAAAGAGGTTGAGGCAACAACATTAGTGATGTGTTTCCCAAAATGAGTAGTAGGTTCACAGATGTTCACTTTATTATGCTTTAAAATTTTCATATATCCTACAAATATTCTTTTGTATATATCATATTATAAAATAAATAAAAAGACAAAATGGGGGAAAAAAAAACAAGTGCTGATCAATGTATACAGATCACCAAGTGTACACAGATCACCAGTGTATACAGATCACCAAGTGTATACAGATCAACCATTTGTGTACAAAGGGGAAAGAACAGATCATCTTTGCTGTTTGTATAAAGTGTAGCAATGTCTGCATCAATATGTCTTTGAGCTGAACTGCAGCTCAAAACTCTTATTCTAGATCCTGTCTTTTACTGTGTATCTATGGATATGCAAATATGTGTTACCTGTCTACTATAGGTCAGTCAGCATCTGGTATGGGAAGAGTCCCACATAAAATAAAACATATGTACTCTCTAAG